>NC_057806.1:20174778-20516298 GCF_018294505.1 Triticum aestivum
TGCCACCGTCGGGCGTCTGAGCGACACCACATAAAGGGCTTTAAAAGAAATGCCACAGTCGGGCGTCTGAGCGACGCCACATAAAGGGCTTTAAAAGAAATGCCACAGTCGGGCGTCTGAGCGACGCCACTTAAAAGGGCTTTAAAAGAAATGCCACAGTCGGGCGTCTGAGCGACGCCACATAAAGGGCTTTAAAAGAAATGCCACAGTCGGGCGTCTGAGCGACGCCACATAAAGGGCTTTAAAAGAAATGCCACAGTCGGGCGTCTGAGCGACGCCACATAAAGGGCTTTAAAAGAAACAATCATAATGAATATCCCGGAGGTATAACCATCCCAGAGATATTCGGTAATAACAATAATATCACGGGTTAGTCAAAAATAATAATAATCATCATAGATATCATAAGTCACGAGTAGTAATTCCATTTTCTGGTTAACAGTTTCACCTCCGAAGACCGACGCTAAGACCGACACCTGACCCATCCCAGACTGTAATCCTTAACCACGGACACGGCTATTCGAATAGGTTTATTCTCTGCAGAGGGTGTACTCTTTACCCACGAGTAACGGATTTCTTTAGTCCATCGGGACTAATTCCGTCTACGGTCTTTTGTTGAAAACACACCTAACTTGCACACACCAGCTTATCTCACACGTGTCTGGAATCACCCACGACACCTGTTAAGCAAACTCTAAGTGGGGAGGCTACAACCTCGCGTAGCATGGGATCAAATTTATATCGCGCGCTCTAAGGGGTGGCCTCCCCTCTCGGTCCCAACCGGAAACACCCATGCCCCCGGACTAGGTGGCCTGCCTACCAGCTACAACCGGTATCTTCCACCATGGCCTCTCTATACGGTGTGCGCTAGAATGAGGTTGACAACTTACTGAACCGTACTCTACTTGCTGTAGAGATGAGTGGTAGTACTAAACAAGTATGGGGGTTACTGGCACGAGACTCGATCTACGGTCGACTCAGGAGGTTTAAGTATTTCCTGCATGTTTAGCATGACGAATATATTTCATCCAACAGAGTCACCTCTCATATCACCTTACCATGCCATACCAGACATAACCGTCCCGACGGAAACCGGCGACAAACTCATGCCTACCCAAGGCCGAGGTTTTCCCGGGTTCCTGCCGGTATGCATGCAAGGCACATGAGGGTGATTATCATCACAAGTGTGTCCATTTCCAACAGCATGGAAATCAACAACATGCACCCATGTATATGATCATATCACATGAAATAACAAGTCCTTCAAAATGCGGTGGTGTTATAAATGCATCAACGATCACACCAAAAATATTATGCCGGGATTCAGAATGCTTGCCTTCAATGTTGTGGAGGGGTGAGGTGCTCTCCAAAACTTTTGATATCTTCTTCTCTCTCCCCAAAATCCTATTTAAAAATATATTTGAATTAACACACATTTCAAAAACAGAACCAAAAAGTTGTTTGAAAATTTTTCAAATAAATCTTAAAATAAACTAGATCAAATTTGAGAAAGGCAGGACAAAGAATCAACTCATTTGGACTTATATTTAAAAAGTTATAGCCAGTCAAGGATTTGGTCAAATCTGTTATTTAAATTAAAACAGAAAAGAAAATGTTTCAGCCGAGATTACGCTTTCGAAGCGGGGAAAACGTACTGCAGTGGATTATGCCTTCACTTAAACACGTGGAGGGCGTGGGGTGTCACTGACAGTGGGCCTGCCTGGCCCACTGGTCAGGTTTGACCAGTCGCCCTCCCTCTCCTTCCTCTGCCCGAATAGAGGCGGGAGCTCCGACGATGTTCGCCCGCGAATGGCGGCACCGTTCGGGAAACGGAGGCCATCTATGGGTTCAGGGGATCGAGACGGTCACTCCGGTGGTTGATACGGTCTCTGGGGTGGACGGAGCTGCCGGCGGCGAGCTTCACAGCGGACGGTGGTCGTCGGGCAAAGTGGTTTTTCTCCCGCAGTGAGTCCCGATCGGAATCGAGCAAGGGGATGGATTCACGAGGTGGAGAGGAAGCTCCTGGTGAAGAGAGTGGGGAGGGGGAGGCTTTGGTGGCGCCGGAATGGTCGAGACAGCGGCGGCGGTGGGAGTTGCCGGAGATGAGGAAGACGGCCTCCTTGGGTCGATTGGCTGTCATGGGGGAACTGGAGGAGCATTCTAAGGTTTCCAGTGTGCTCGGGAAAGCTTGGGGGCCTCCTTTTATAGCTCGTCGAGGTCGGTTCCGCGGCGGCCGGATAAGCTCTCCGGTGAACCGCCTCTCTGTAGCCTGCAGGGCAACGTGGCGTGGCTGGGGATGACGGCATGAGCTAGCGGACGAAAGGGCACTGCTCCAGGGGCCAGGTGGCGAGCCGGGGCGGCTTGGGCGGCGCTGCACGGCGCAGGGCTGTCGGGCGGCGGCGGCGGCTAGTGCTTGGCCTGCCGGGCGCGGCGAGGCTGCTTGGCGTGTTGCGGTGAGAAGGGGAGTGCGTGGCGTGATGCTGCCGTGTGGGCCAAAACCAGGGGGGCCAGCGTGTCAGCTCGGGCGCGGGTCGTGCAATATGCGCGCTCTGCTCACGCTCCGGGCGTGCACGGGACGTGTTCGACACTATGCCAGAGCACGCTAGAGGTCGTGATCGAGGCTGGCAATTAACAGACCCAGGTTAGGGACAACTGGGATCCTAGTGGACATGCTAGTATGATCCGAGGTGCAAGGTCACAATGCAAGGATAAAATCATGTCAAAACTGGCCATGCACACCAGGTGTTTGACAAAATGTCAAGGGCACTTAGGCATTTCTTGGAGTGGCCAAAATCTCCAGATCAGTGTCTCTGTGGATGAAAGAGAGAGTGGTGATGTTAGTTGGTCAAAAGCAGAAACTTGTTAGTGCAAGTTTTACAAAACTTCAATTCTGGACAGGAAATAAATGACATTATTTCATGAACCAAAAATGATCCAAAAGGTGCATGCTCCTGGACTTAAGGGTTTAACATGGAGGACTACAAGTAGGAGAAAGAATCAAGGGCTAAAGAGCTAGCAAAAATATGGTTGCTGTACAAACTATCAAGTTGGTCCAGATTGAAGATGAGGTTGATTCACTCAAATTTTTCAAAGGACACAAATAGGTTTTTTGCACAAAGTGAAATAATAGGCTCCTACTGACCTCCCTTAATTTTGGTAGAAGTTTTAAAGAAATATTTAAATAGGTTGTAGTGCAAAATGCACTCTGGACCAGAGAAGAAAAATTGAGTGTAGGGCTCAAAATATTTCATGAATGAAATATACTTTTGCATAAAAGTGATTTAAAAACATCACATGACATCTCCAAATTTTTGTGGGAATTTTTAAGTGAATTTATCAAATGGTTGTAGTTCAAATATGGCCATTTAACCTTGAAAAACCATTTTCAAGAAAATAAAGATCAAGCAATTACATTAGTTAATTAGATATACTGGTAAAAGGAAAGTTTTTCTTGAGAGGTTAAACAAGTCCAATATCATATTTGAAAAAAAATTCTCTTTGGGAAGAACTCATAATAACAGGGAAGGAAATGATTTAAAAATCAAAATGGAGCTCAAAAATTCAAAGTTTTAAATCCTGGCAAAAAATTTATTCCATTAAAACAAGGCCAAAATTTTTGGGGTGTCACAATACTAACCCCCTTAAGAAAAAATCTCGTCCTCGAGATTTGCTAAAAGCGGTATTAAGAAAATAATTACGCAATGATGATGTGGCTACAGTGAGAGGGCAATAAGTGGTGAAAAACCACAGTGCGAAAACTGGTGCTGCGTGGAAGAGTCTACGGTTCGGGACAAAACGGGTGATTTCTACGCTGGATATAAATTTAGGATAACTCCTAAATTTAGATATACGCTGGTCGTACCTGAGAGCACAGTGCTCTCTCTGGCTGTCAGGTGGATCCGGGGTCCACTGTCAGTCTCCTCTTCTTCTCCCTCTGGCCCTTTCTTCTTCCTCTCTCCCGCGCGCTTTCTCCATCGGCGATGCCTAGTGTGTAGGGCATCTAGGCCGTACCGTGGTAGTGCGCGGCGTGCTAGCTGCCGGTGCAGCGTGCACTCACCTCGCGGGCCAGAGCGCTGTCGGCACTGCTCGTGGATTCGACTCCGAACATCGGCGATCGGCGACGAGCGGCGTTGGTGGACTTCGCCCACCGTACACCGAGCTCGAGCTATAAAAACGGCCGGGGTGCCTCTCTCTTCTTCCTCACACCTGGCCTCACTTCTCCTCCTCCTTCTTTCTCCATTACTGCCTACAGAAGCTTCGGTCGAGGCTCTAATGGCGGAGGCGATGCCGGACTGGTTCGCGATCCTGATATGCGGAGGGCTGGCGACGCTGTTGGGGCTCTCTGTGCTCCTGTGTGCGATGATCTTCGACGAGTATCGCGACGCTGCGGCTCGGGTGTTGGCTCTCCGCGGTGGTGGTGATCATGAGGAGTAGATGGAGTGTGCCGGGTGCTAACTGTTGTTAGGGGGTGGTGATAAGCTGGATGTAACATCGTTGCAAAGTTTTGCAAACAGTGTATATGTCCGAATGATTATGGTTGTGAGTCTGCTCGTGGTGCTATGTGAAATTAATTTATCCATGTCATGAAGTGGCCGGTGTGGCAATTCAGGGAAAAGAAATCCCACTCCAGGATTTTGCGAGGGAAAAACATTTAATTTAAAGGGGCATAAACCACAACAAAAACTACACACATTAGTAGAAGCCAAATAATTGACTCGTCGTACAAACTCAGGGTATCACGCATAAGTCACACACATAAATAAATGCAGCAAAGAACAAATACAGTAGTGACGTCAAAAATGAAAATGGTAACTGGGCGGGGTCCTGATAAAATGTCTCTGGTAAAGGAATACATTCTTCTTCAATCGGAGCCAGTGGATTGACCAGTCGATGTATGCGTCTCTCCGTGTCGGGTCTCAGTGGTCTGCCGATGGCAACCTGAGGATTTAAATCTGCGAGGGTCTGGAGATAATCCATCACTCACTGGTTTAAATGCTCTTGAGCAATGATGTACTGGATAAGGTTGGCCAGAACTGGGTCTCTCTCAATACGTCCACCGGGAAAAGACGTTACTTCTCCGGGTGCTGCACGACTCGGAAAGTAATAATATCCTTGTTCGCGAGCATAGGGTACTGCGGATCGAAGACGAGTAATCGCTTCTTTCGCAGCAGCTTCTATGGCCAAGTGTGGGGTTGGCATAGATTTCCCCATGAAGGAAACTTCTGTTGGATCTTGGTTGGGGTCTACAGGAGGAATGTGTACTGCTGCCCAATATTCCGAGGTGGATGGGGTGATCCTTGATTTGAACAGCTCGTACTGGGGTGGCTGGGTAGAACCCATGGTACTGCGGGTAAAATCCCACAATAATTTGACAAATCTACCTGGGGTTGCATCTGGGGTTCTCAGATGAATGCTGGGGTTCGGCATGACAGGAAGACGCGTGAGTGTTGTGCGCAAAGTGAGGGTTGCTGGGTAAGGTCACAAGGTGGCCTTTATATAGCAATGGAGCCGGATCGTTTTACCGTGGTGAAAGGTAAAAATTTTCCAGCTTAGTTCCAAAGGTCGGGTCGGTGTCAGAGATACACATATCTCATAAAGAGACGTGTTACTGTGGTTGTCGTCGGGTTGGTTTTGATATTTGTGCCCGGAAAAAAATGCAGCTATGTGCTGACCAAATATGCATGGCTATGATTAAAACAGAGGCACAAAGACAGGCTGCGTTAATATACGCGGTCGCATGATTACAGAGCGAGGATACATTGAAACTTGGTGCTACTCATACGGCTTAGTCTACCTCGTTTATGTCTAAACGGGCGTGCCTGGTGGGTGTCGAGGCTTCTCCACATGTCTCTCTACCGGGATTAGTCGGAGATGGCGGAGGAACTGCAGGGTCGGGGTAGTGATGATGACCATCGCGGGGATTGTTAGTCACAACCCCGTTGGAGTGTGCTCCCAAAATGCGACGAAGCACCTCTGGGGTTATCGCAGCACCTTGGCCGATGGCTGGGGCAGATCTCGGGATCTCGATCGGTTGTCCAAAAACAGCACGACTGGGTTGTCGGTGTTGGGCTCGTTTTCTTCTCTCGCCGGGGCTCGATGAACCAGCTCTCCACGAGCTGCGATTAGATCAATAGTGATCTGGTCGAACAGTGCCTCTAGTGCACTTACATAGCGCACTAGGTGCAACAATGCGGGGTCCGTCTCGTGATCTCCATTGGAAACTTGGGGTGGTCTACCATACCCTTCACGTCTGGGGTAGTAGTGGAACGAGCGACAGTTAACTCTGGGCGACAAGTGCCTGAGATGAACTATAGCCTCTCGAGCGGCTAGCTGGATGGCTTGTGGCTCAAAGGAAGTTGTTCTTCCGGTGAACCGGTAGGGGCGCTCGGGTGCTAGACCCTACCGTAAATGTGCACAGTGGCCCAGAATTGGCGGTCTTCACCGCTCATGGGTCCTTGATACACAACATATTCTGGTGGCTCTTCTAACAGTTAGGCACGACGGGTGAGGTTTGCGAGGATGGTCACAAAACCTCCAAGGTTGGTTGCTGTGGTTTCGTTGTGCACTATAGGTCCAGGCATTGTGGCTCGGTTTGGGGTAGCGGCTGTGTGGTGCTGTGTTGGGACTAGCGTGCCCTCTTTATAGGAAAAAGGGGACGGAATCTTCCTTCGCACGCTTGTGAGAAACGACTATTTAGGGGCCGGTCACTGGCGCATGAGTGACAGGTTAGGTTGATGGGTTGGGCACCGACTGCCAAAAAGTGTTGGGTCACTGTGTGGCTATCTTGCATGAGAAGCTTGGCTGGGGTTTGGTTAAGGTCTGGTGGGTTGGTTTGCCTAAGTTTATTGACCTGGCTGAGATAGGATTAGCCAATGGTCAGCCTGGCTCTGATACCAAGTCTGTCACGACCGGTTTTTCCGGGTAACAAATTTCTAGAAAAGACCGTCGTGCTCATCAGCCCCAGGATTACTGTTAGCTGATGAGGCTCCAACTTGATACAGAAATTCCAAGCAAAATACAAAATATGTAGTACAAGACCATTCTGGCCTATGAGTACAACAAATGGTTTCTAGTGGTTGATGGCAGAAGCGGGTTGTGAAACATCAGTGTCTATGGGACTCCATTTCCCACGGGAACAGCTGACCAGGTTAATTCCTATCTTCGCGAGGCTGCTATCTCCATTGAGTGGGTTCTGGGGCTGGCATCGCGTCGCTCCTCTCCGTGCAAGCAAAATCTGGCCAAGACAATAGCCAGGGACAAGCCAGTGAGTACTTTGAATGTACTCGCAAACATTATGAACACAGGTATAATATAACAATGATGTGCTAAAAATATTTTTATGCTCGTGACGTCAGTCATGAAAGATAAATGAAACTCTGATGCATGCAAGCAAGTTATCTATAAAAATGCAATAACATGGTAGTATAAAAATTTATGAAACAAATAACAAGTAATGCCACCGTCGGGCGTCTGAGCGACACCACATAAAGGGCTTTAAAAGAAATGCCACAGTCGGGCGTCTGAGCGATGCCACATAAAGGGCTTTAAAAGAAATGCCACAGTCGGGCGTCTGAGCGACGCCACATAAAAGGGCTTTAAAAGAAATGCCACAGTCGGGCGTCTGAGCGACGCCACATAAAGGGCTTTAAAACAAATGCCACAGTCGGGCGTCTGAGCGACGCCACATAAAAGGGCTTTAAAAGAAATGCCACAGTCGGGCGTCTGAGCGACGCCACATAAAGGGCTTTAAAAGAAATGCCACAGTCGGGCGTCTGAGCGACGCCACATAAAGGGCTTTAAAAGAAATGCCACAGTCGGGCGTCTGAGCGACGCCACATAAAGGGCTTTAAAAGAAACAATCATAATGAATATCCCGGAGGTAGAACCATCCCAGAGATATTCGGTAATAACAATAATATCACGGGTTAGTCAACAATAATAATCATCATCATAGATATCACAAGTCACGAGTAGTAATTCCATTTTCTGGTTAACAGTTTCACCTCCGAAGACCGACGCTAAGACTGACACCTGACCCATCTCAGACTGTAATCCTTAACCACGGACACGGCTATTCGAATAGGTTTATTCTCTGCAGAGGGTGTACTCTTTACCCACGAGTAACGGATTTCTTTAGTCCATCGGGACTAATTCCGTCTACGGTCTTTTTGTTGAAAACACACCTAACTTGCACACACCAGCTTATCTCACACGTGTATGGAATCACCCACGACACCTGTTAAGCAAACTCTAAGTGGGGAGGCTACAACCTCGCGTAGCATGGGATCAAATTTATATCGCGCGCTCTAAGGGGTGGCCTCCCCTCTCAGTCCCAACCGGAAACACCCATGCCCCCGGACCAGGTGGCCTGCCTACCAGCTACAACCGGTATCTTCCACCATGGCCTCTCTATACGGTGTGCGCTAGAATGAGGTTGAAAACTTACTGAACCGTACTCTACTTGCTGCAGAGACGAGTGGTAGTACTAAACAAGTATGGGGGTTACTGGCACGAGACTCGATCTACGGTCGACTCAGGAGGTTTAAGTATTTCCTGCATGTTTAGCATGACGAATATATTTCATCCAACAGAGTCACCTCTCATATCACCTTACCATGCCATACCAGACATAACCGTCCCGACGGAAACCGGCGACAAACTCATGCCTACCCAAGGCCGAGGTTTTCCCGGGTTCCTGCCGGTATGCATGCAAGGCACATGAGGATGATTATCATCACAAGTGTGTCCATTTCCAACAGCATGGAAATCAACAACATGCACCCATGTATATGATCATATCACATGAAATAACAAGTCCTTCGAAATGCGGTGGTGTTATAAATGCATCAACGATCACACCAAAAATATTATGCCGGGATTCAGAATGCTTGCCTTCAATGTTGTGGAGGGGTGAGGTGCTCTCCAAAACTTTTGAAATCTTCTTCTCTCTCCCCAAAATCCTATTTAAAAATATATTTGAATTAACACACATTTCAAAAACAGAACAAAAAAGTTGTTTGAAATTTTTTCAAATAAATCTTAAAATAAACTAGATCAAATTTGAGAAAGGTAGGAAAAAGAATCAACTCATTTGGACTTATATTTAAAAAGTTATAGCCAGTCAAAGATTTGGTCAAATCTGTTATTTAAATTAAAACAGAAAAGAAAATGTTTCAGCCGAGATTACGCTTTCGAAGCGGGGAAAACGTACTGCAGTGGATTACACCTTCACTTAAACACGTGGATGGCGCGGGGTGTCACTGACAGTGGGCCTGCCTGGCCCACTGTCAGGTTTGACCAGTCGCCCTCCCTCTCCTTCCTTTGGCCGAACAGAGGCGGGAGCTCCGACGATGTTCTCCGGCGAATGGCGGCACCGTTCGGGAAACGGAGGCCATCTATGGGTTCAGGGGATCGAGACGGTCACTCCGGTGGTTGATACGGTCTCTGGGGTGGACGGAGCTGCCGGCGGCGAGCTTCACAGCGGACGGTGGTCGTCGGGCAAAGTGGTTTTTCTCCCGCAATGAGTCCCGATCGGAATCGAGCAAGGGGATGGATTCACGAGGTGGAGAGGAAGCTCCTGGTGAAGAGAGTGGGGAGGGGGAGGCTTTGGTGGCGCCGGAATGGTCGAGACAGCGGTGGCGGCGGGAGTTGCCGGAGATGAGGAAGACGGCCTCCTTGGGTCGATTGGCTGTCATGGGGGAACTGGAGGAGCATTCTAAGGTTTCCAGTGTGCTCGGGAAAGCTTGGGGGCCTCCTTTTATAGCTCGTCGAGGTCGGTTCCGCGGCGGCCTGATAAGCTCTCCGGCGAACCGCCTCTCTGTAGCCTGCAGGGCAACGTGGCGTGGCTGGGGATGACGGCATGAGCTAGCGGACGAAAGGGCACTGCTCCAGGGGCCAGGTGGCGAGCCGGGGCGGCTTGGGCGGCGCTGCACGGCGCAGGGCTGTCGGGCGGCGGCGGCGGCTAGTGCTTGGCCTGCCGGGCGCGGCGAGGCTGCTTGGCGTGTTGCAGTGAGAAGGGGAGTGCGTGGCGTGATGCTGCCGTGTGGGCCAAAGCCAGGGGGGCCAGCGTGTCAGCTCGGGCGCGGGTCGTGCAATATGCGCGCTCTGCTCGCGCTCCGGGCGTGCACGGGATGTGTTCGACACTATGCCAGAGCATGCTAGAGGTCGTGATCGAGGCTGGCAATTAACAGACCCAGGTTAGGGACAACTGGGATCCTAGTGGACATGCTAGTATGATCCGAGGTGCAAGGTCACAATGCAAGGATAAAATCATGTCAAAACTGGCCATGCACACCAGGTGTTTGACAAAATGTCAAGGGCACTTAGGCATTTCTTGGAGTGGCCAAAATCTCCAGATTAGTGTCTCTGTGGATGAAAGAGAGAGTGGTGATGTTAGTTGGTCAAAAGCAGAAAGTTGTTAGTGCAAGTTTTACAAAACTTCAATTCTGGACAGGAAATAAATGACATTATTTCATGAACCAAAAATGATCCAAAAGGTGCATGCTCCTGGACTTAAGGGTTTAACATGGAGGACTACAAGTAGGAGAAAGAATCAAGGGCTAAAGAGCTAGCAAAAATATGGTTGCTGTACAAACTATCAAGTTGGTCCAGATTGAAGATGAGGTTGATTCACTCAAATTTTTCAAAGGACACAAATAGGTTTTTTGCACAAAGTGAAATAATAGGCTCCTACTGACCTCCCTTAATTTTGGTAGAAGTTTTAAAGAAATATTTAAATAGGTTGTAGTGCAAAATGCACTCTGGACCAGAGAAGAAAAATTGAGTGTAGGGCTCAAAATATTTCATGAATGAAATATACTTTTGCATAAAAGTGATTTAAAAACATCACATGACATCTCCAAATTTTTGTGGGAATTTTTAAGTGAATTTATCAAATGGTTGTAGTTCAAATATGGCCATTTAACCTTGAAAAACCATTTTCAAGAAAATAAAGATCAAGCAATTACATTAGTTAATTAGATATACTGGTAAAAGGAAAGTTTTTCTTGAGAGGTTAAACAAGTCCAATATCATATTTGAAAAAAAAATTCTCTTTGGGAAGAACTCATAATAACAGGGAAGGAAATGATTTAAAAATCAAAATGGAGCTCAAAAATTCAAAGTTTTAAATCCTGGCAAAAAATTTATTCCATTAAAACAAGGCCAAAATTTTTGGGGTGTCACAAGATCTTCATATCCATATCGCCAAGCTTGCCTTCCACGCCAAGGAAAGTCCCTTCCAGACACGGGACGGAGTCTTCAATCTTGTATCTTCATAGTCCAGGAGTCCGGCTGAAGGTATAGTCTGGCTATCCGAACACCCCCTAATCCAGGACTCCCTCGGTAGTCCCTGAACCAGGCTTCAATGACTACGAGTCCGGCGCGCGGATTGTCTTCGGCATTGCAAGGCGGGTTCCTCCTCCAAGTACTTCATAGAAGATTTTGAACACAAAGATAGTGTCCGGCTCTGCAAAATAAGTTTCCACATATTGCCACAGAGAGAATAATATTTACACCAATCTAATCTGCTGACGTAATCCATAGCATGACACACCACGGCCAAGCCTCTATCTGAGTCGTTTCATTACCCTATCTCAGCGCGTTATGCGAGGCGGTTTCCTTGGCATGTCTTGTTAAAGCAAAGATCGTGTCCCCTTATCCCGGGATTCTCATCAATACGGGCATGGGTAACCCAACCGCGCCATTGATTACGGCGCTTGGAGATAAGCGAGTTTTACCAGGCTGGTGGGGACATGTAGTTGCGTCCTATATAAGGGGATAAGGATCCACCTTTTCACCTACGCCTTCTTCCTCCTTCGCCTATCCATTCTTGCGCACTCGAGCTCCAGTGCCCAAGTACGCACTCCCCACCTCAACCTCCTCCATCCATGTCCGGAGCGGGAGGCAAGTGGATGGTCTCCTCCGTCACGGAGGGACATATCAAAAAGCTGAGGAAGGCCGGATACCTGTCTAATGACATCGCGTACCGGCTCCCCGAAAAGGGGCAGCTCATCCCCACCCCCAGGCCCCATGAGAGGGTGGTGTTCCTCCCCCATTTCCTTCGCGGACTGGGATTCCCTCTCCACCCATTTGTCCGTGGGCTCATGTTCTACTACGGCCTGGATTTCCATGATCTGGCCCCGAACATCGTCCTCAACATCTCGGCGTTTATCGTCGTGTGCGAGGCCTTCCTCCGCATCCGCCCCCATTTCGGCCTATGGCTCAAGACTTTCAACGTCAAGCCGAAGGTGGTGCGCGGCAACCAGGCGAAGTGCGGAGGCTCCATGGTGGGCAAGATGGCCAACGTCATATGGCTCGAGGGCTCCTTTGTGGAGACCCTAAAGGGGTGGCAATCGGGGTGGTTTTACATCACCGAGTAGCGCGACGGTGAATGGGTCGCACCCCCTGAATTTTGATCTGGACCCCC
Organism: Triticum aestivum; assembly: GCF_018294505.1. Taxonomy (NCBI): domain Eukaryota; kingdom Viridiplantae; phylum Streptophyta; class Magnoliopsida; order Poales; family Poaceae; genus Triticum; species Triticum aestivum. The sequence continues at coordinate 20,187,206 of NC_057806.1, forward strand.
TACACGGCTCACCTCCTGGAAGGAGACATGCCTATCATGGGGCAAGAAGGGAGAGCTGACCGGACTCCAAACATGCGTCCAAACCCTGGTGGACAAGAAGCTCAAACTTGTCAACGTAGTCCAGGTTATGCTCATCCGCTTGGTCCTCCCGTGTCAACAATGGGCTTTCAACCTGTGGGAGTTCGACCCGGTGTGGCACCAAACCCTAAGCAGGCTCTTCGACACGATGTACGAAGATGCCTGGAAGGTGCTTTTCAAGGGCGCCGAGGCTCCCGCATCCGCTACCGAGGATCGCGGATTCAGTGCGCAACGTCATGGTCTCATGGTAAGCTGTTTTTTCCTTTTACAAGGTATCAGTTTTTCATAGTTTGACTCCATGCGGGATCTAAACTCCCTTACCTTTGACAGGATTGGCAGGTGACATCTGGACAGATCAACTGTCCGGCTCCTTTGCCCGAAGGCCCAACGGACGCTCGCTTGGCGAAGCTGCTGGTTCCGGCACCCTATGTGGTGCCGGAGAAGAAGGCCGCGGAAAAGGCCGCGGGGACTCGAAAGAGTGCCCGGCGCCAGGAGGTGTCGGATCCATCATCCGATGGTTCCGAGGCGCATTCCTCCCGTGAGGACGAGGAGGAAGAAGAGGAGAGCTCTCCCCCTCCAGCGGGAGGAGAGAAGAAAATGAAGGCCGCCCTCTCTGGGGAGGCCGGAGGGTCCAAGAAGGGGAAAACCCTTCCTCCGGACTACTCCACTGACGCCGGTGGCGGAGAGGAGTGGCAGCCCAGGGCCAAGCCCCTGGCAAAATTGTAATTATCCGGATACCAGAGTAATTCATAGTATTCGTTTATTGCACAGCTTTCCCTCACGTCGAATATGTTTATGCAGCCCACCCAAAGATCGGCTCGACGCATCGTCGAGCGGCTCACTGGACTCGTCGAATGTGAACTCGCTTCCGACGGCTTCCTCCCCCCGCTCTACAGACGACACTAAAGTGTTGTCCCAACAGGTTCCAAGCCGGGAGGAGGTGGTCCTGGAGGCGCCGCAAGGCGACCTCCCGGACTCTAGGAGTAAAGGGGATGAAACCCCTCGGGGCTCCAAGTCCGGCTCTAGGCCGGACACCGCTCCGGAACCTTCAAAGGTTCCAGAGTCCGGCAGGGGACCTCTTGCCAAGAGGAGCAAGTCCATCGTGCCAGCGGCCCCCGTCCAACCAGAGGCGCCGGACAATATGTTGGAGGCGCTCCAAGGCGCCTCCATCGACGAGGAGCACCACGCTATTATGAGTGCGGTGGTCCAGAAGGTTTAGTCCGCCAAGAGCGGACTGACTGAAGCTTGTACTAGCCTTTTGACAGGCTTTGAGGTAAGTAAAGAATGTGTAAATAATAGTACCGCATAGACAGTAGCCCCTGATGCTCTGTTTGGCATTCGGGAAGAAAATCCAAATAGAGGATCAAATAGAATTCACAGGAGTCTAACAAAAATGAGTCAATATGCATATGTAGGCTTCCCTGCTTGCGTCCGCCGCACTGACTGTGGAAGTGGACACGCTAAAGCAGAACCTCGAGCGGTGCGAGCAAGAGCTCGGGCGTGCCAAGAAGCAGCTCGAGGACAATGAACGTAAGAAATACCATGTTTCTAAATATATATAAAAAGGTGCAATTGCAAAGAATGACAGGATTATCGTGGCTATTTTAGGGGCCACGTCTGAAGTGGCGACCCTTAAGTAGGCGCTGGTCGAGGCCGAGAAGAGGGCGGCCTCGGAGCGCACCGAGCAGGAGAAGTATGAGGCTGAGGTTGGCAAGGTGCGGCAAGAGCTCCAAGCTCTCATGGAAAAACATGAGAGTTTGGAGCTTGACTTAAAGACGCGAGCATCCGAGCTCGCGGTGGCTATTGAAAATGCCAAGTCTGCCAAGGCCGAATCCCAGAAGACCCTCCAGGAGTTGGATGAGGTGAAGAAGATAGCGGCGGGTAAGGCATTCTTTATGCAAAGCAAACACATAAATGTGAGTTACTTGTTACTTACCCGAATCCGGAGCTCTTCAGGAGCGTTCGCAGATCTTCCCCGGAGTGTATCTGATGCCGACGCATTCTACCGAGCCGAGGAGGGAAGCTCGACAGAGAAGGTGTTTTGGTCTCAGTATACTGAGGCCGGACACCCCGTGCCCCTGAGCGACCAGCTGAAGCAACTGGTCGAGCTCCACAAGGCGGCCGAACAGGCCATGAAGGGCCTCATTGTTCGGCTGTGGCCTGGAGGGGCTCTGCCTGGAAGCTATTTCGGGCTGGTGCGGCGGTTGGTGGAGGCCTGTCCAAGGCTCGAAGTCATCAAGAGCTCTGTCTGCATTGAAGGTGCCCGTAGGGCCCTTGCCCGTGCTAAGGTGCACTGGGGCAAGCTGGATGCTGAGACGCTGGTGAAGGACGGGCCACCGTCGGGGAAAGAGCATTGCAAGCCCGAGAATTACTATAAGGATGTTCTGAAGGGTGCCTGCCTTGTGGCGGATGAATGTTCTAGGGATGTAATTTTTGAGTGAAACTTGCTCGTTTTGTCCTGTGCGCTGAAAACTTGTTTATATGCGCTAAGCAATGCTGTTGGAATTTAAAATATTACCTTCTGTGCGGCTGTTTATCAATTCTGAGATATGGCGAGTCATCGGCTTCTGCCCCCGTGCCGCTAGTGCTGGGGTGTTCAGGGATAAACCTAAGCGCTCTTTTCCCATATTTGGGTCCATCGAGGGAGGCGCTCAGCCCAATGAACAAGGCAATCGGACTGTAATGCGTGAACACTGTCACTTAGCCATAGAATTCTATAATTTTAAATTTCGGCGAAGCCCCTGGTATTCGGAAGACCGAGTTCGGGGCGCTATCCACGCCTTGGCCGGACAGAGCCGGCTCCTCGCCCTAAGCGGCATAAGTCTTTAAGGACTCGAAAAACCTCTCGAACAGCGACCAACTCTCGCTTCATCATGACAGTCAGTTTTAGCTTTCTCCACTTAGGTGCTCGACCCAGCTCAACTGGGGCACAATCGCAGTAGTTCTCCTAGTGCTACCTTAGCCGATATAGCAGAACGTAAGGCACCAAAACATAGGAGCCGGGCAAACCCAACTATTGACCCAAGACATGATTCGGAGCCGATGCATATAATGCTATAAGTTTGGGGTGCCGCACTTGTTAAAGTGTTCGGACTTCTCACACCATATTGAGGGGTACTAAAGCCCCTGGCGCATTTTGGCCGTACCAACGTGTACGGGTGCAACATGTCGTTAAGGAACATATATAAAAAAGGTAATGCAAAAATAGACGAAAGCTATGCATTGTTTATTAAAAAGGGGCTGCGATCAAAGCAGAACGATACAAATAATGCGATAAGTAGAAGGTTGGACTAGTTAACATGTCCATTCCAGGGGCAAGCTGCGGAATAGTATGCGGAACAGGTATACTGCTCGTGATAGAGACCACCTAGGAGTTCCATAATGCGGCGTGGCTTGTCTGCTTCCCTGGTTCTTGCATCATTTGTGAGGCAGTTGAACTGCTGAATAGGCCTTCCGAAGGATGGAGTCCTGAAAGTAAGAGAAAATTAAAAAATCGGCAGCCCCTGGTATGGTTTAAGCCGTGTTTTGAGTGTGCCATGATGGTGGCCCTCCCCCTGTGCCCATGGTATCTCTAGAGCATAGTTATGTACGCGAAGTACTGGCGTCGCCTTTTTGCGAGGGTTGGGGTTGGGGCCGCATTGCTACGCCTGCTCGGATCGTGCCAGGCGGTCTTGTTGTAGGTTACTCCGAGCGCGCTTGACGGTGTCCGGTCGTTTAGTGGCCGGACTGGAGAACTGCCTGGAGAGGCTGCTTTGTACTTCTGCTGCAAGGGTCGCCGTGTGCTCCTCCGTTCGGAGGGAGCGTTCGGTGTTTCCATTGACCGTAATTACTCCTCGAGGGCCTGGCATCTTGATCTTAAGGTATGCGTAATGCGGTACCGCATTGAACTTAGCGAATGCGGTTTGCCCGAGCAGTGCGTGATAACCACTGCGAAACGGGACTATGTCGAAGATTAACTCCTCGCTTCGGAAATTATCCGGAGATCCGAAGACCACTTCAAGTGTGACTGAGCCTGTACAGTTGGCCTCTACACCTGGTATTACGCCTTTAAAGGTCGTTTTGGTGGGCTTAATCCTCGAGGGATCTATGCCCATTTTCCGCACTGTATCCTGGTAAAGCAGGTTCAGGCTGCTGCCGCCGTCCACAAGGACTCTAGTGAGATGAAATCCATCAATAATTGGGTCTAGAACCAATGCGGCGAATCCGCCATGACGGATGCTAGTGGGATGGTCCCTTCGATCAAAGGTGATCGGGCAGGAGGACCATGGGTTGAACTTTGGGGCGACTGGCTCTACCGCGTATACGTCCCTTAACGCACGCTTCCGCTCCCTTTTGGGGACATGGGTTGCGTATATCATGTTCACCGTCCGCACTTGTGGGGGAAAACCCTTCTGTCCACTGTTCTTCGGCGGCCGGGGCTCCTCGCCGTCATCGCTATGCAGCCCCTTGTCTTCATTTTCGGTGTTTAACTTGCCTGCCTGCTTGAACACCCAACAATCCCTGTTGGTGTGATTGGCTGGCTTTTCGGGGGTGCCATGTATCTGGCATGAGCGGTCGAGTATTCGGTCCAAATTGGACGGGCCCCTAGGATTCCTTTTGAATGGCTTTTTCCGCTTACCAGATTTAGAGCCTCTGAATCCGGCATTAACTGTCGTATCCTCAGCATTGTCGCCGTTAATGCGGCGCTTTTGCTTGTTGCGACGCGACCTGCCACTACTGTCCCTGGTGTCCGAATTACCAAGGTTATTGGTCATATTGTTGCTACGAGCCAGCCAGCTGTCTTCTCCCGTGCAAAAGCAGGTCATGAGTGTCGTGAGTGCTGCCATAGATTTCGGCTTTTCTTGTCCAAGGTGCCGGGCCAGCCACTCATCACGGATATTGTGTTTGAAGGCTGCTAGGGCCTCAGCGTCCGGACAGTCGACTATTTGATTATTCTTTGTTAGGAACCATGTCCAGAATTTCCTGGCCGATTCCTCTGGCTGCTGAATTACGTGACTTAGGTCATCGGCGTTTGGGGGTCGCACATAAGTGCCCTGGAAATTGTCGAGGAATGCGGCTTCCAGGTCCTCCCAACAGCTGATTGATCCTATTGGCAAGCTGTTAAGCCAATGCCGAGCTGGTCCTTTAAGATTGAGTGGGAGGTATTTGATGGCGTGGAAATCATCGCCGCGGGCCATGTGGATATGAAGGAGATAATCCTCGATCCATACCACAGGATCTGTTGTGCTATCATATGATTCGATGTTTACGGGTTTGAAACCCTCGGGGATTTGGTGATCTATTATTTCGTCTGTAAAGCAGAGTGGGTGTGCGGCGCCTCTGTACTGGGCTATATCATGACATAGCTCCAATGAGCCTTGTCTACTGTGTTCGGCCCAGCCGAATTTGTGGCCGGCATGACTGTTACCGTCTTGAGTTGTGGGGCGCCCACGCGATCCGTAGATCGATCTTGCTTGCCTTGCCTTGTCCTCCAACATGTCTTGTAAGTCCGGCGCATATTCCCGTGCCTTGGTATGGGGTGCGGCTTGAGTTGAGGGCCGAGAGGCCTCTCTGTCACGACCACGAGGTGGCCGGTCGGCCGCATCAAGTGCTTCCTCCTCTAATCGGGGTAGCAACCTGCGCTTTGGGTAGCTCTTGGAGGGGCGTTCCAGTTTATGCTCTTCGGCCGCAAGGACTTCAGTCCATCTGTCGACTAGCAAATCTTGATCAGCTCTAAGTTGTTGCTGTTTTTTCTTGAGGCTTCTTGCCGTGGCCATAAGCCTGCGTTGAAAACGCTTTTGCTCGACGGGATCCTCTGGCATGACGAATTCATCGTCGTTGAGGCTTGCCTCATCTTTGGAGGGAGGCATATAATTTTCGTCCTCGACCTCTCTGGCCGCCGCTCTCTCATGAGGGCTGGTTTCTCCATCCTCCTGTGCTAAATCTTGCTGGAGGGGGTTTTCTTTGGCACTTTCCAGAATTTTATTATCTCCCGTGCTGGAATCACCGTGTTTGTTTTGGTGGGATTTTGAGCGGCGCTGCTGACGCTGGTGTCACATCCCTAGTTCAGGTATGACCTAGACCAGCTAGTCAGTTGTGCATCATGTTAAATTCCATTAAGTTTGAAATGGGCATTTGTGAAACCCTCAGAAATCATTTCTGGAAATGACCCAGATAAAAATTGTTTCAATTTGGCCCAAGAAAATGTTCCTGATTTTCTCTAAAAATATTGGCCAGAGGTAAAATCCCAACCAATATTTTTGGGAGCTCAGAAGTATTTATTTTTGGCCATTTGAGTTAATCCGGTAAATATTTGCATGTGATATATATTATATATGTCCAATAATTCTGAGAAATTGTGAGGGGCTTTGGAATAATCCTTCTAGTCCCTGCAAAATTATTAGAAGAAAGCAAAATGGTTTAGTGCTTAAAACTAAATCAAAACAAAGAACAGAAAACACAAATGAAACTAACCCGGGCTTACCTCACGTGGCCTGCTCCTGTAGCAGAGGCCCAGCCCACCTGGCCGGCCCACCGAGGGCAGGGGCGTCTTCTTCCTCCTGCCAGAAGGCAGAGGAGAAGACAGCCACGGCGACGCGGCGTGCCACGCCGGCAGCTGCCTGTCTGGCTGCCCCCTCGTCGCCCTGGACTCCCTCCGCATCGCCACGCGACCCCCAGAGCCGTCTGGCTCTCCCTCTCTCTCCCCCGAACGCTCTCCCCTCCCCTGTTTCCCTCGCACACAACCAATGAACTGAGCCGTCGCCATTCGTCATGGCCACCGACCTCCCCACGCCCAGCCATCCTGACCACGAGCTCCGCCTCGCTGCCGCGCACCTCTACGCCGAACCACACGACCCCGGACGCCCTGAAGCCTCTTCATCGAGCTCATCTTCTTTGCACGGCCGCTGGAGATCGCCACCGATGTGCCTTCTACTTCGAACCTCCCCCGAGCCCATGTCGACGCCTCTGCAACCACTGTGAGCTCTTGCATCGGAACCCCCTCTCCCCGAGCTCAATTACGCCCTCTAGTCATGCCAGCCGCCGTACCCGAGAGCTGCCGTCCGCCATGGTCATTGCTCTGGCAGCCACCGTGCACCTCCGCTCAAGCTTGTGCCTCCAGCGTGCTCCTAGAGCAACGACGAGTCCAACGCAGCCCCTAACTAGCTCTCCCGTGCGCTGGAACCACGCGCCCGCACTTGCCCAAACTCCGGCCGCCGCCCCGAGCTTCGCTCCGGCGAGCTCCGGCCGTCCCCGCCTCTCCCACTTGCTCCGGATGACGCGGATGAGCGCTGGCTCCTCGCCAGTGGTCTCCGCCGTCCAAATGGTCGTCGGAGGGCGAAATCCGAGGCCCTCCGCCGCGTCTGGCTCGCCGGCGTCAAGCCGCCGGTGGGGTTTGACCCCTTTGACCTCGCGGGCCCGTCAGGTAGGCCCCATGGGTCAGGTGATTAGCTTAAGGCTAATCACCATTTAACTAAACCTGATACTGACATGTGGGCCCGAGGCCACTAACTAAACTAGATTAGTTAGTTTAGACACTGACATATGGGTCCCCTGGTCAGGTTTGACCTGGACCAACCCGTTGACTCGCTGACGTCACGCTGACGTTAGGCTGAAGTAGTTATTCATTTTCTGGATTTAAGATTAATCAAGAAATTCCAGAAAATGATATAAACTTCAAAATTTCATAGAAATTCAACCGTAGCTCAGATTGAAATAATTTATATATGAAAAATTATCAAAAAAATTCAATCTATCCATCTGTACCATTTTCATGCATGACAAACCATCTATACATGCTGCATATATGAAAACACACTTATGGCATATTTAAGAGCTTAATTTGGAGTTCTATTTGAACCCTTGGTTCAAATGGACTTCAACCAAATAAATGCTAGATGCATTAACTCAAACAACATCACATACTCATGCCATGTTCATGCATCATAATGTTGCATATGCATCTGTTTGATTTCCGACACCGTTCCTTCTTGATAGGTCCTGCTCCGGAAAGTGTTCGAGAGTACCTGTCTGAGGAGTAGTGCCCCTGTTGATCTACCAGGCAAGCAGACCCCCCTGTTCATTCCGATACAATCCCACTCTCTCGCTCCTGCTCTCTTTTATTGCATTAGGACAATAACGATTCAACTGCTACTTTATGCTGCGGTAGTTGAACCCATTCCTCTGCATGACCTGTCATTGCCACAGTAAATAGTTGAAACCCACTAGCATGTGTAGGAGTTGCTTGAGCCATGTTGTGTTCTTGCCATGCCTTGCCTGCTATTGCTTAGAGTTGTGTCAGGTCTGAATCATCAGGAATGAATTGGAGTGTTATGATATGTTCTGGTGCTGAGAGTTAAGCGTGTGAACACGATATGGTAAAGGTAGTGGTGAGAGGCCATGTAGGAGTACATGGTGGGTTGTCTCATTGGGACCGTCCTTAAGAACTGAGTTCTGTGTAAGTTGTCCAATGTCTCATCTACCACACATTGGGCTCCAGGCGCTCCAAGCTCTCTCGACTTATTAACCGCCTTGAGCTCTGTCTAGGAGTTGCAAATAGTTTCTGGTGTTTGTAGGTAGTGCTATTTTTCTACCGAGTGGCACCCGGCAGGGTGGGCATGGGACAGACTAGGCACAGGTGGCACGGTGTACCAAGTGGCACCCGGATGGTGGGCTTGGGAACCCTGCTCACATCGTTTGGGGCCGTGAGCGACACCCCGGCCGGATCTCCCTGCGGATGGAACCCAAATAGGTGATAGACCTGGACTAGAGTCTTGTGTGGTTAGTTAGGTCGTGGCCGACACCCTCGCCAGGCTTTCGCTTGAAGGTTGCTGAGATACATGACGGGTACATGGTGATAAGTGGTGAGAGCGTGTGTGATGAAGTACACCCCTACAGGGTTATCATGATCTATTCGAATAGCCGTGTCCTCGGTTATGGACTTCTTGGATGCTTATGTGGTACATAGACAACTTAAAGTGGATACTCTAAAATGCTCAAGACAAGTGTGAGTGCTATGGATGGCCTTCTCGTAGGAGAGATGGGGATGAATCCATAGTGGTGTATTGGTGTGGTGATTAGTGGACTCGTGTGCGCTGCCTCACCTCAAAGAAGTTTCTCATTGTCGTAGAACAGGATAGCCACTGAGTCAAAGCTGGCTTGCTGCAACTAAACCCCACACTACCTTCTTGATACAAATGCATGTATGATAGGATCTGACATAAGTCTTGCTGAGTACCTTCGTACTCACGTTTGCTTTACTTATATTTTGCAGATGAGACATCTGTCTCACTAGTAGTACTGCTTGGACTTCGACGAGTAGCTTGCTACCTCAGCTACGATCTTGTACCTTGGAGGGACTTGTAGATAGTCAGGCTTCTCGGCCTTTTTCTTTTGTAGTTGTCTGTACTCAGACATGTAATGCTTCCGTTGCTTGTATGCTCTGAATGATGGGTCATGTGACCCCTGTTTGTATTTATGCTATGTGGCTCTTCTGAGCCTTTGTCTATATGAGTTGTGTTATGTTGTGACGCCATGTTGTACATCACATACTTGCATGTTATGCGTACGTGTGACGTGTATTGCTATGTGTGGGATCCGACAATCTGGTTGTTTGTCCTTGGCAGCCTCTCTTATGGGGAAATGTAGTCTAGTGCTTCCTTGAGCCATAGTAGTCCGCTACAGCCCGGTTCACCAGAGTCCTGCTAGCCCAACACTACTGCTCAGAACACTTGACTGGCCGGCATGTGTTCCACTTCGTTCCTATGTCTGTCCCTTCGGGGAAATGTCATGCGGTGATTTCCGGAGTCCTGTTAGCCAGGGCTACAGCCCGGACTCATACGCTGTTGACCGACATGCTCAATGTGATTCATGTATGCCTGTCCTCATGGTTTAGTGCCGCTTGGGATTCACGACTAGCCATGTTGGCCCGGGTTCTTTGTCATATGGATGCTAGCGACACTATCATATACGTGAGCCAAAAGGCGCAAACGGTCCTGGGCCAGGTAAGGTGGCACCCGTGGGAATACCGTGCGTGAGGCCGCAAAGTGATATGATGCGTTACATGCTAGATTGGTGTGACTTAGGATCGGGGTCCCGACAGCTTTGGTATCCGAGCCTAACTGCCTGTAGGATTGCCAAGCCAACCTGGTCGAAGTTGAGTCTAGAAATTCTTTAGCTATATAGGGGAACTGATTGTGGAAGGGAACGTAAGGCTCTTTTTACTCCTTATACCTCATGCCTTCTGATCTGAGTCATCCTATCTTTCCTACGGGGTTAAGGAACTAGGCTTTCTCTTCCGTCTATCAGGATCCCGTGTTACTACTCCATAGTCTCTTAGGGTTGGTTGATCAGAGTCATATCCCAGTTCGAGTACCTCCGGTGTAGTCTGTTTAGTAATATCTCAGAACCTTGGGTGATGATGTTGAGTTTGATGCTACCCCATCATTTGCAGGATGTCTCATTTTGAGCATTTTACTGCCGTTATGCTGCCGGAATTTGTCCTAGGAGTTTGAGAGATACTAAATTCCTGTGCTATCTTTTGCATCCTATAGTTGATGATGAATCCATCCTTGTTTTCCTTGGTTTCGTTCTTCAGGATGTTGTCGGTTAACCGAAGTTCTGTTGCTAGTAGCCGGAACCACGGAGATGGTAGGGATGAGGATCCTCCCGACCAGTCTTCGTTGACAGAGTTCATGTTAGAGATGGAGAGGAACAAGCATGAGTCTAACCGCTTGTTAGCACGTATCGAGGAGAACACCGCACCCCAGTGCAAAGAGTCAGCGACCATCTATGATTTCATTGGTCTGAAACCACCTACCTTCCATCATTCCATTGAACCACTCGATGCAGATGACTTACTACGTAGTATCACACACAAGCTGCGTTCAGCGAACGTAGCTGAAAGTAACAAGGTCACGAACGCAGCTGAAAGTAACAAGGTCACCTACGCTGCATATCATCTGGAAGGTCCTGCTAGTATTTGGTGGTAGAACTATGAGGCCATGCTTCCAGCTGGCCAGAAAACCACCTGGAGAGATTTCACTGAGGCTTTCCGCGAGCATCACATTCCTCAGGCTCTCATTGATCGCAAGAGAGAAGAGTTTTGTAGTTTCACCCAGAGTAAGATGGCTGTTGATGTTTACAGTAGAGAGTTTGAGAACCTCGCCCGCTATGCTACAGAAGAAGTGTCCACGAACGCCAAGAAGCAGGCTAGGTTCCGGAAGGGTCTCAACCCCAAGTTGCGTCGTGATCTCCACTTGCATCATTGCAATACATTCCAGGCTCTTGTGAACAAGGCCATTAATGCAGAAACAGCTCAACTCACTTACGAGGAGTCTCGTAAGCACAACCGTGATTTGGTTTCTTACTCCGGTTCTAGTTCTAGGAAGTGCTGGATTTGGGTTCCGAACTCCGCTCTTCCACCCAGATATTCACCGAGGCCATCTTGTGTGGCACCTCACCCAGTTCAGTTACATGCTCCACCAAGGCCTATTGGTAGACCGCTTGTCAATGCGGGTCCATGTCCTACTTCAGGGACTTGTTTCACATGCGGAGAGCTAGGACACTATGCACGTGACTGCCCTCAAACCAACTATGCTCCACCCCAGCCTGAGAAGTCTGTTGGCCGTGGTAAGCCATCACGCAAGATGATTAGTGTCAAGTCAGCTCCCACTGAACGTGGATGTGTGCATCACGTCTTAGCTAAAGACACTCATGATGATCTGGATGTCGTTCTTGGTACACTCCTTGTCAACTGTCATCCAGCTTCAGTTCTGTTTGATATCGGGGCATCTCATTCCTTCATTTCCGAAAGTTATGCCAGCTTGCACAACATATCCTTTTGTGATATGCCCTCTCCACTAGTAATTCAAACTCCTGGATCCAAATGGCAAACTTCTAGTGTAAGCCATGGTAATGAAATCCTTGTTGACAGACTTGTATTCCTTGCATCACTTATAGACCTCAAGTCTACAGATATTAACATCATCTTGGGTATGGACTAGATGAAAGCTCATTATGCCAAGATTGATTGTTACACTAGGTCTGTTCAGCTTACACACCCATCTGGCAAGATAGTCACCGTCTCCACTAGAGTTGCAAAGCGTCAGCTCTATTCTCTTAATGCCAACCCTCTTCCTGACCTTGAAGATATCCTGGTAGTCCTTGACTTTCCGGATGTTTTTCCAGAGGAACTGCCAGGTATTCCACCTGACAGAGATGTAGAATTTGTCATAGATCTCATCCCAGGAACCGCTCCAATCTCTAGGAGACCTTACAAGATGGCACCCTTAGAACTAGCTGAGCTTAAGAAACAACTCGATGAATCCTAGCAAAAGGGTTTCATCCGTCCTAGTTCTTCGCCCTGGGCTTGCCCCGTTCTCTTCGTCAAGAAGAAGGATGGTACGGACCGGATGGTTGTAGATTATCGTCCCGTTAATTTGGTCACGATAAAGAACAAGTATCCGCTCCCCAGGATCAATGATCTGTATGATCAGCTCGATGGATCCTCAGTCTTTTCCAAGATGGATTTGAGGTTAGGCTACCACCAAATCAAGATCAGAAATGGGGACATTCCTAAGACGGCTTTTGTCACTCGTTATGGTCAGTACGAGTACACCGTCATGTCCTTTGGTCTAACCAACGCTCCAGCTACTTTCTCTCACTTGATGAACTCGATCTTCATGGAGTACTTAGATAAGTTCGTCGTGGTTTACCTCGATGATATCCTTATTTACTCGAAGAACGAGGAAGAGCATGTTGAACATCTTAGACTTGTGCTAGGAAAACTCAGAGAGCATCGCCTTTATGCCAAGTTCTCAAAGTGCGAATTTTGGTTGCCAGAAGTGACCTATCTCGGCCACGTAATCTCTGGCAAGGGCATTGCTGTCAATCCCAAAAGAGTTCAGGCCGTTCTTGACTGGACTCCGCCTGGAACAGTTAAGCAAGTTAGGAGTTTCCTTGGTCTAGCCAGTTATTGTCGCTGATTCGTTGAGAACTTCTCCAAAGTGGCCAAACCTCTCACGGAACTTCTCAAGAAAGATAAAAAGTTTGCGTGGTCCCTACAGTGTGAGCACAGTTGTCAGGAACTGAAAAGACGCTCGACTTCTGCTCCCATACTTGTGCCACCGGATTTCACTAAGGACTTTGTTATCTATTGTGATGCCTCACGACAGGGACTAGGTTGCATTCTTATGCAAGATCGCCATGTGATTGCCTATGCATCTCGACAGTTGCATCCACATGAGGAGAATTATCCTACACATGATCTAGAGCTTGCAGCCGTAGTCTATGCACTTAAGACCTGGCGACATTACCTTCTTGGTAAAGGCTGCGAGATTTACACCGATCACCAGAGTTTCAAATATATCTTCACCCAACTAGATTTGAACCTTAGGCAAAGACGTTAGTTGGAGTTTATCTCAGATTACGACTTAGGGATTACCTACACCCCAGGCAAGGGGAATGTCATGGCTGATGCGCTAAGTCATAAGTCCTATTGCAACAATCCCATGTTGTAGCAGGCCCAACCACTTCTCCATAAGGAATTATGTAAGCTTAACCTCCACCTTGCTCCTCACGGATTCCTTTCTACCTTGGTGGCAAAACCTACTCTTGTGGATCAGATCATCTCTGCTCAGAAGCAGGATACGGGAATTTCCCGGATCAAGAGAAACATTAACAAAGGAGTTGGTGGTAGTTTCTCTAATGATCGTGGTGTTGTTTTCTTTGAGAGTCGCTTGGTGGTTCCCAAGAATAAACATCTTCGACAATTAATTCTTAAGGAGGCGCATGAATCTCCTCTCACGATTCATCCCGGTAGTACTAAGATGTATCAGGACCTACGCCAGAGGTTCTGGTGGACTAGGATGAAGAGAGAAATTGCTCAATTTATTGCTAACTGTGACATTTGTCGTCGTGTGAAGGCAGAGCATCAGAGGCCTGCTGGCACCCTTCAACCTTTAGCTATTCCTAGGTGGAAATGGGATAAAGTTGGTATGGACTTCATCACCGGCTTTCCCAAGACCAAGAGAGGGAATAATGCTATCTTCGTAGTCATTGATCGTCTTTCCAAAGTGGCTCACTTCCTACCTGTTCGAGAGAGTATCACTTCTAGTCAGCTCGCTGACTTATATATTTCTCGAATAGTGTCACTTCATGGTGTTCCACTAGAGATCAATTCAGACCGTGGTAGTCTTTTCACTTCTCATTTCTGGGAGAGTTTCCAAACTGCCATGGGCACCCATCTTTCCTTCAGTACCGCTTTCCACCCTCAATAAACTGGTCAGGTGGAAAGGGTCAACCAGATTCTTGAAGACATGCTTAGAGCTTGTGTTATCTCATTCGGTATGGATTGGGAGAAGTGTCTTCCCTTTGCCGAGTTTGCTTATAACAATAGCTATCAATCCAGCCTCAAGAAAGCTCCTTTTGAGGTTCTGTATGGACGAAGATGTCGAACACCTTTGAACTGGTCAGAAACTGGTGAAAGACAATTCTTTGGACCGGATATGATCCAAGAGGCAGAAGAGCAAGTTCGCATCATTCGTGAGAATTTGAAAACAGCCCAATCTCGTCAAAAGAGCCAGTATGACCGTAGTCATAAGGAAGTGGCTTATGAAATTGGCGACAAAGCTTACCTTTGGGTTACCCCTTTGAAGGGTACCCATCGATTCGGTATCAAGGGAAAGTTGGCTCCTCGTTACATTGGTCCCTTTCTCATTCTCGCTAAATGAGGAGAGGTTGCCTACCAGTTGGAACTACCCCCACATCTTTCTCGAGTTCATGATGTCTTCCACGTCTCTCAACTCAGGCGTTGCTTCTCGGATCCCATCCGCGGAGTGGACCATGAAACGCTTGATCTCCAAGATAACCTCACATACCGAGAGTATCCTGTTCGCATTCTTGATCAAGCAGAGCGTGTTACTCGACGTCACAACATCAAGTTTCTCAAAGTTCAGTGGTCTCATCATTCTGAGAGAGAAGCTACTTGGGAGCGTGAAGATCGTCTTCGACTTGAGTACCCCACTTTCTTTCCGCCGACTCCTGAATCTCGGGATGAGATTTCTTCGAGTGGGGGCGAGTTGTCACATCCCTAGTTCTGGTATGACCTAGACCAGCTAGTCAGTTGTGCATCATGTTAAATTCCATTAAATTTGAAATGGGGATTTGTGAAACCCTTAGAAATCATTTCTGGAAATGACCCAGATAAAAATTGTTTCAATTTGGCCCAAGAAAATGTTCCTAATTTTCTCTAAAAATATTGGCCAGAGGTAAAATCCCAACCAATATTTTTGGGAGCTCAGAAGTATTTATTTTTGGCCATTTGAGTTAATCCGGTAAATATTTGCATATGATATATATATGTGATATATATTATATATGTCCAATAATTCTGAGAAATTGTGAGGGGCTTTGGAATAATCCTTCTAGTCCCTGCAAAATTATCAGAAGAAAGAAAAATGGTTTAGTGCTTAAACTAAATCAAAACAAATAATAGAAAACAGAAATGAAACTAACCTGGGCTTACCTCACGTGGCCTGCTCCTGTAGCAGAGGCCCAGCCCACCTGACCGGCCCACCGAGGGCAGGGGCGTCTTCTTCCTCCTACCAGAAGGCAGAGGAGAAGACAGCCACGGCGCCGCGGCATGCCACACCGGCACCTGCCTGGCTGCCCCCTCGTCTCCCTGGACTCCCTCTGCGTCGCCACGCGACCCCAGTGCCGTCTGGCTCTCCCTCTCTCTCCCCCGAACGCTCTCCCCTCCCCTGTTTCCCTCGCACACAGCCACCGAACTGAGCCGTCGCCATTCGTCGTGGCCACCGACCTCCCCACGCCCAGCCATCCTGACCACGAGCTCCGCCTCGCTGCCGCGCACCTCTACGCTGAACCACACGACCCCGGACGCCCTGAAGCCTCATCATCGAGCTCATCTTCTCTGCACGGCCGCCGGAGATCGCCACCGACGTGCCTTCTGCTCCGAGCCTCCCCCGAGCCCATTCGACGCCTCTGCAACCACTGTGAGCTCCTGCATCGGAACCCCCTCTCCCCGAGCTCAATTACGCCCTCTAGTCGTGCCAGCTGCCGTACCCGAGCGCCGCCGTCCGCCATGGTCGTTGCTCTGGCAGCCACCGTGCATCTCCGCTCAAGCTTGTGCCTCCAGTGTGCTCCTGGAGCAACGACGAGTCCAACGCAGCCCCTAACTAGCTCTCCCGTGCGCTGGAACCATGCGCCCGCACTTGCCCAAACTCCGGCCGCCGCCCCGAGCTTCGCTCCGGCGAGCTCCGGCCGTCCCCGCCTCTCCCACTTGCTCCGGATGACGCGGACGAGCGCTGGCTCCTCGCCAGTGGTCTCCGCCGTCCAAATGGTCGCCGGAGGGCGAAATCCGAGGCCCTCCGCCTCGTCTGGCTCGCCGGCGTCAAGCCGCTGGTGGGGTTTGACCCCTTTGACCTCGCGGGCCCGTCAGGTGGGCCCTATGGGTCAGGTGATTAGCTTAAGGCTAATCACCATTTAACTAAACCTGATACTGACATGTGGGCCCGAGGCCACTAACTAAACTAGATTAGTTAGTTTGGACACTGACATATGGGTCCCACTGGTCAGGTTTGACCTGGACCAACCCGTTGACTCGCTGACGTCAGGCTGACGCAGTTATTCATTTTCTAGATTTAAGATTAATCAGGAAATTCCATAAAATGATATAAACTTCAAAAATTCATAGAAATTCAACCGTAGCTCAGATTGAAATAATTTATATATGAAAAATTATCAGAAAAATTCAACCTATCCATCTGTACCATTTTCATGCATGACAAACCATCTATAGATGCTTTATATATGAAAGCACACTTATGGCATATTTAAGAGCTTAATTTGGAGTTGTATTTGAACCCTTGGTTCAAATGGACTTCAACCAAATAAATGCTAGATGCATTAAATCAAACAACATCACATACTCATGCCATGTTCATGCATCATAATGTTGCATATGCTTGTGTTTGATTTCCGACACCGTTCCTTCTCGATAGGTCCTGCTCTGGAAAGTGTTCGAGAGTACCTATCTGAGGAGCAGTGCCCCCCTATTGATCTACCAGGCAAGCAGACCCCCCTGTTCATTCTGATACAATCCCACTCTCTCGCTCTTGCTCTCTTTTATTGCATTAGGACAACAATGATTCAACTGCTACTTTATGCTGCGGTAGTTGAACCCATTCCTCTGCATGACCTGTCATTGCCACAGTAAATAGTTGAAACCCACTAGCATGTGTAGGAGTTGCTTGAGCCATGTTGTGTTCTTGCCATGCCTTGCCTGCTATTGCTTAGAGTTGTGTCAGGTCTGATTCATCGGGAATGAATTGGAGTGTTATGATATGTTCTGGTGCTGAGAGTTAAGCATGTGAACACGATTTGGTAAAGGTAGCGGTGAGAGGCCATGTACGAGTACATGGTGGGTTGTCTCATTGGGACCGTCCTTAAGAACTTAGTTCTGTGTAAGTTGTCCAATGATTAGCTACTACCACACATTGGGCTCCGGGCGCTCCAAGCTCTCTCGACTTATTAACCGCCTTGAGCTCTGTCCAGGAGTTGCAAATAGTTTCTGGTGTTTGTAGGTAGTGCTATTTTTCTATCGAGTGGCACCCGACAGGGTGGGCTTGGGACAGACTAGGCACAGGTGGCATGGTGTACCAAGTGGCACCCGGATGGTGGGCTTGGGAACCCTGCTCACATCATTTGGGGCCGTGAGGGACACCCCGGCTGGATCTCCTTGCGGATGGAACCCAAATAGGTGATAGACTTGGAGGTTGTGCCGACACCCTCGCCAGGCTTCCGCTTGAAGGTTGCCGAGATACATGACGGGTATATGGTGATAAGTGGTGAGAGAGTGTGTGATGAAGTACACCCCTGCAGGGTTATCATGATCTATTCGAATAGCCATGTCCTCGGTTATGGACTTCTTGGATGCTTACGTGGTACATAGACAACTTAAAGTGGATACTCTAAAATGCTCAAGACAAGTGTGAGTGCTATGGATGGCCTTCTCGTAGGAGAGACGGGGATGAATCCATAGTGGTGTATTGATGTGGTGATTAGTCGACTCGTGTGCGCTGCCTCATCTCAAAGAAGTTTCTCATTGTCGTAGAACAAGATAGCCACTGAGTCAAAGCTGGCTTGCTGCAACTAAACCCCACATTACCTTCTTGATACAAATGCATGTATGATAGGATCTGACGTAAGTCTTGCTGAGTACCTTCGTACTCACGTTTGCTTTACTTATGTTTTGCAGATGAGACAGTTGTCTCACTAGTAGTACCGCTTGGACTTTGACGAGTAGCTTGCTACCTCAGCTACGATCTTGTACCTTGGAGGGACTTGTAGATAGTCAAGCTTCTCAGCCTTTTTCTTTTGTAGTTGTCTGTACTCAGACATGTAATGCTTCCATTGCTTGTATGCTCTGAATGATGGGTCATGTGACCCCTGTTTGTATTTATGCTATGTGGCTCTTCTGAGCCTTTGTCTATATGAGTTGCATTATGTTGTGATGCCATGTTGTACATCACATACTTGCATGTTATGCGTACGTGTGACGTGTATTGCTAGGTGTGGGATCCGACAATCTGGTTGTTTGTCCTTGGCAGCCTCTCTTATGGGGAAATGTAGTCTAGTGCTTCCTTGAGCCATAGTAGTCCGCTACAGCCCGGTTCACCGGAGTCCTGCTAGCCTAGCACTACTGCTCAAAACACTTGACTGGCCGGCATGTGTTCCACTTCGTTCCTATGCCTGTCCCTTCGGGGAAATGTCACGCGGTGATTTCCGGAGTCCTGTTAGCCAGTGCTACAGCCCGGACTCATACGCTGTTGACCGACATGCTCGATGTGATTCATGTATGCCTGTCCTCATGGGTTAGTGCCGCTTGGGATTCACGACTAGTCATGTCGGCCCGGGTTCTTTGTCATATGGATGCTAGCGACACTATCATATACCTGAGCCAAAAGGCGCAAACGGTCCCGGGCCAGGTAAGGTAGCACCTGTGGGAATACCGTGCTTGAGGCCGCAAAGTGATATGATGCGTTACATGCTAGATCGGTGTGATTTAGGATCGGGGTCCCGACAGCCGGCGCTTAGGCTGTTTCTTGGAGGGGTGATCCTCCGCTGTTCCTTCGCCATCTCCCTCTTTTGGGGTGTCCACCATGTATATGTCATATGATGAGGTGGCTTTCCAGGGCCTAGTAGGCACTGGTTCTTCATCATCTCCTTCATCGGCATCCATACCGTCGATGTCTTCGGAGTCGAAGTCGAGCATGTCGGTTAAGTCGTCGACAGTGGCTACAAAGTGGGTGGTGGGTGGGCTTTGAATTTCTTCATCGTCCGTACCACAACCTTGCTGACCGTAGTCCGTCCAGGGCTCTCCTGATAAAGAGAGAGACTTCAGTGACTTTAGGATATCGCCGAAAGGCGAGTGCTGAAAGATGTCCGCGGCAATGAACTCCATGATCGGCGCCCAATCGGATTCGATCGGCAGGGGCGCGGAGGGTTCGGAGTCTGGAGAGGAGTCCGGCTCCTTGGAGTCACGAGTCTCGCAGAGTACAGGGCTGGTGTTTGGCTCAATTGCCATTGGGGTTGCAACCCCCGAGGTGGCGTCCAACCGCCCATCCTCGATCAGCGCAGTTGGCTCCGAATTAAGGGTCGGAGCCGATGTGGGTGCGGCCTCCAGGGCACTGTTCGGCGGCAGAGCTAGATCATGCTCGTCGTGACAGTGCGGCGCGCTCGGCAGTGGCTCGAATCCGTCAAAGATCAAGTCCCCGTGGATGTAAGCCATGTAGTTTAAACTTCCAAATCTGACCTGACGTCCAGGGGCGTAGCTTTTGGTCTGCTCTAGATGGCCAAGCGAATTGGCCCGCAGTGCGAAGCCGCCGAAGACGAAGATCGGTCCGGGGAGGAAGGTCTCACCCTAGACTACATCGCTATCGATGATCATAGGAGCCATCGAGCCTGACGGCGACAACACAGAGGAACTCTCAATGAAAGCACCAATGTCGGTGTCAAAACCGGAGGATCTCGGGTAGGGGCTCCCGAACTGTGCGTCTAGGCCGGATGGTAACCGGAGACAAGGGACACGAAGTTTTACCCAGGTTCGGGCCCTCTCGATGGAGGTAAAACACTATGTCCTGCTTGATTAATATTGATGATATGGGTAGTACAAGAGTAGATCTACCATGAGATCGAGGAGGCTAAACCCTAGAAGCTAGACTATGGTATGATTGTTGATGTGTACGTTGTCCTACGGACTAAAACCCTCCGGTTTATATAGACACCGGAGAGGGTTAGGGTTACACAAAGTCGGTTACAATGGTAGGAGATCTTCATATCCGTATCGCCAAGCTTGCCTTCCACGCCAAGGAAAGTCCCTTCCGGACACGGGACGAAGTCTTCAATCTTGTATCTTCATAGTCCAGGAGTCCGGCTGAAGGTATAGTCCGGCTATCCGAACACCCCCTAATCCAGGACTCCCTCAGGCCCCCTGGTCTTCATCTTTTGCAAGGATTTTTATTATTTCCAAAAAGACGTTCTGTGAAGTTTCAGGTCATTCCGAGAACTTTTTTTTGTGCACATAAATAACACCATGGCAATTCTGCTGAAAACAACGTCAGTCCGGGTTAGTTCCATTCAAATCATGCAAGTTAGAGTCCAAAACAAGGGAAAAAGTGTTTGGGAAAGTAGATACGATGGAGACGTATCAACTCCCCCACACTTAAACCTTTGCTTGTCCTCAAGCAATTCAGTTGACAAACTGACAGTGATAAAGAAAAACTTTTACAAACTCTGTTTGCTCTTGTTGTGGTAAATATGTAAAGCCACCATTCAGGTTTTCAGCAAAGATTATAAACTAACCATATTCACAATAACGCTTAGGTCTCATGTTTACTCATATCAATGGTATAATCAACTAGCGAGCAATAATAATAAATCTCGGATGACAACACTTTCTCAAAACAATCATAATATGATATAACAAGATGGTATCTCACTAGCCCTTTATGAGACCGCAAAACATAAATGCAAAGCACCTTTAAAGATCAAGGACTGACTAGACATTGTAATTCATGGTAAAAGGGATCCAGTCAAGTCATACTCAATGTAAACTAACAGTAATGAATGCAAATGACAGCGGTGCTCTCCAACTGGTGCTTTTTAATAAGAGGATGGTGACTCAACATGAAAGTAAATAGATAGGACCTTTGCAGAGCGAAGCAGGGATTTGTAGAGGTGCCAGAGCTCGGTTTTGAAATAGAGGTGAATAATATTTTGAGTGGTATACTTTCATTGTCAACATAACAACCAAGAGATGGCGATATCTTCCATGCTACACACATTATAGGCGGTTCCCAAACAGAATGGTAAAGTTTATACTCCCCCTCCACCAACAAGCATCAATCCATGGCTTGCTCGAAACAATGAGTGCCTCCAACTAACAAGAGTCCCAGGGGGAGTTTTGTTTGCAATTATTTTGATTTGATTTGCATAAAGCATGGGACTGGGCATCCCAGTGACCAGCCATTTTCTCGTGAGTGAGGAGCAGAGTCCACTCCTCTTGAGAATAACCCGCCTAACATGGAAGATACATACAGCCCTAGTTGATACATGAGCTATTCGAGCATACAAAACAGGATATTTATTTGAAGGTTTAGAGTTTGGCACATACAAATTTACTTGGAACGGCAGGTTGATACAGTAAATAGGTAGGTATGGTGGACTCATACGGAATAACTTTGGGGTTTATGGGATTGGATGCACAAGCAGTATTCTTGCTTAGTACAGGTGAAGGCTAGAAAAAGACTGGGAAGCGGCCAGCTAGAGAGCGACAACAGTCATGAACATGTATTAAAATTAATCAACACCGAATGCAAGAAAGAGTAGGATATAATTCACCATGAACATAAATATCATGAAGGCTATGTTGATTTTGTTTCAACTACATGCGTGAACATGTGCCAAGTCAAGTCACTTAAATCATTTAGAGGAGGATACCACCCTATCATACCACATCACAACCATTTTAATAGCATGTTGGCATGCAAGGTAAACCATTATAAGCTCCTAGCTAATCAAGCATGGAACAAGAAACTATGATCTCTAGTTGTCATTGCAAACATGTTTATTCATAATAGGCTGAATCAGGAACGATGAACTAATCATATTTACAAAAACAAGAGAGGTCGAGTTCATACCAGCTTTTCTCATCTCAGTCAGTCCATCATATATCGTCATAATTGCCTTTCACTTGCACGACTGAACGATGTGGATAATAATTATAGTGCGCGTGCATTGGACTAAGCTGGAATCTGCAAGCATTCACTAAACAGGAGAAGACAAGGCAATATGGGCTCTTTTGTCAGATCAACAATAATGCATATAGGAGTCACCTCAACAATTTAATCATGGTCTTCTCCTATAGACCCCCAAAGAAAAGAAAAGAAATAAAACTATTTACACGGGAAAGCTCCCAACAAGCAAAAGAAGAACATGAAATCTTTTTGGGTTTTCTTTTTAATTACTACTACAAGCATGGAAATTAAAACTAGCTAAAAGCTACAACTAATTTTCTTTGGTTTTTCTTAAGGTTTATTAAACACACAAGAAGAAAGCATAAAAAGGAAATAAACTAGCATAGATGATACAATGAAAAAGTATGAGCACCGACATCTAGCAATGAGTGTGTGAACATGAATATAATGTCGGTGAGAAATACATACTCCCCCAAGCTTAGGCTTTTGGCCTAAGTTGGTCTATGGCCACGGTTGGCCTGGCAGATATCCATAGTAATAGTTGGGGTCGTACTGCGATGCAGCAGTCATTCCATTGTGGGCTGCAGCATGGAGGCGAGCTATCTAAGCTCTCCTCTTATACTCTTTCGCCTCCTCTCTGGTTATAAAATATCTCCTTTTTGCCTCCTCACAAAGGAACTAGTGAGATAGTGGTACTGGCGGCACTTTTCCTCCTCGAAGCTCACAAGATCAGCGTTACATGATACATCCATTTTGCCTCATGCTTTTATATTGATATTTATTGCATTATGGGCTGTTATTACGCATTATGTCACAATACTTATGCCTATTCTCTCTTATTTTACAAGAATTACATAAAGAGGGAGAATGCCGACAGCTGGGATTCTGGGCTGGAAAAGGAGCAAATATTAGAGACCTATTCTGCAGAGCTCCAAAAGTCCTGAAACTTCACGGAAGACGTTTTTAGAATATATAAAAAAATACTGAGTGCAATAAGTTCACCAGGGGGCCACACCCTGCCCACAAGGGTGGGGAGCGCGCCCTACCCCCCTGGGCGCGCCCCCTACCTCGTGAGCCCCCCGGTGGCCCTCCGATGGCCATCTTCTGCTATATGGAGTCTTTCGATGAGGAAAAAAATCATAAGCCATCTTTCCGGATGAGACTCCGCCGCCACGAGGAGGAACCTTGGCGGAACCAATCTAGGGCTCTGGCGGAGCTGTTCTGCCGGGGAAACTTCCCTCCGGGAGGGGGAAATCATCGCCATCATCATCACCAACGCTCCTCTCATCGGGAGAGGGCAATCTCCATCAACATCTTCACCAGCACCATCTCCTCTCAAAACCCTAGTTCATCTCTTGTATCCAATTCTTGTCTCTAAGCCCGGGATTGGTACATGTGGGTTGCTAGTAGTGTTAATTACTCTTTGTAGTTGATGCTAGTTGGTTTATTTGGTGGAAGATCATATGTTTAGATCCTATATGCATATTGCTACCTCTTGAGCACTATGTTGGTTTTCCCTTGAAGAGGGAAGGGTGATGCAGCAAAGCAGCGTAAGTATTTCCCTCAATTTTTGAGAACCAAGGTATCAATCCAGTAGGAGGCTACGCACGAGTCCCTCGCACCTGCACAAAACAAATAAATCCTCGCAACCAACGCGATAAGGGGTTGTCAATCCCTACACAGTCAATTATGATAGTGAGATCTGATAGATATGATAAGATAATATTTTTGGTATTTTTATGATAAAGATGCAAAGTAAAATAAAAGGCAATGAAAATAACTAAGTATTGGAAGATTAATATGATGAAGATAGACCTGGGGGCCATAGGTTTCACTAGTGGCTTCTCTCAAGAGCATAGATATTTTACAGTGGGTGAACAAATTACTGTTGAGGAATTGACAGAATTGAGCATAGTTATTAGAATATCTAGGTATGATCATGTATATAGGCATCACGTCCGAGACAAGTAGACCGACTCCTGCCTGCATCTACTACTATTACTCCACACATCGACCGCTATCCAGCATGCATCTAGAGTATTAAGTTCATAAGAACAAAGCAACGCCTTAAGAAAGATGACATGATGTAGAGGGATGAATTCATGCAATATGATAAAAACCCCATCTTGTTATCCTCGATGGCAACAATACAATATGTGCCTTGATGCCCCTACTGTCACTTGGAAAGGAAACCACAAGATTGAACCCAAAGCTAAGCACTTCTCCCATTGCAAGAAAGATCAATCTAGTAGGCCAAACCAAACTGATATTCGAAGAGACTTGCAAAGATAACCAATCATACATAAAAGAATTCAGAGAAGATTCAAATATTGTTCATAGATAAACTTGATCATAAACCCACAATTCATCGGTCTCAACAAACACACTGCAAAAGAAGATTACATCGAATAGATCTCCACAAGAGAGGGAGAGAACTTTGTATTGAGATCCAAAAAGAGAGAAGAAGCCATGTGGCTAATAACTATGGACCCGTAGGTCTGAGGTAAACTACTCACACTTCATCGGAGAAGCCCTCTGTGATCGATGCCCCCTCCGGCGGAGCTTCGGAATAGGCCCCAAGATGGGATCTCGTGGATATAGAAAGTTACGACAGTGGAATTAGGGTTTTGGCTCCATTTGATATTCCTTTTCTTCGAAACCCTAAAATAGGCAAAAAAAAAAAACAATTCTGGGCTGGGACTCCGGTTAATAGGTTAGTTCCAAAAATAAAATAAAAGTGGAAAATAAAGCCCAATAATGTCCAAAACAATAGATAATATAGCATGGAGCAATCAAAAATTATAGATACGTTGGAGACGTATCACATATTAATACCCCTCTGAATATGAACATGAATATGCTTTGTGAGTAGTTACATTCGTTCCTGAGGACATGGGAGAAGTCTTGCTATTAGTAGTCATGTGAATTTGGTATTCGTTCGATATTTTGATGAGATGTATGTTCTCTCTCCTCTAGTGGTGTTATGTGAACGTCGACTACATGACACTTCACCATTATTTGGGCCAAGAGGAAGGCATTGGGAAGTAATTAGTAGATGATGGGTTGCTAGAGTAATAGAATCTTAAACCCTAGTTTATGTGTTGCTTCGTAAGGGGTTGATTTGGATCCATATGTTTCAGGCTATGGTTATGTTTACCTTAATACTTTTGTTGTAGTTTCGGATGCTTGCAATAGAGGTTAATCATAAGTGGGATGCTTGTCCAAGTAAGGGCAGCACCCAAGCACCGGTCCACCCACATACCAGATTATCAAAGTACCGAACACGAATCATATGAACGTGATGAAAACTAGCTTGACGATATTCCCATGTGTCCTCAGGAGCGCTTTACATCATATAAGAGCTTTTCCAGGCTTGTCCTTTGCTACAAAAAGGATTGGGCCACCTTGCTGCACTTTATTTACTTTTGTTACTTGTTACTCATTACAAATTATCCTATCACAAAACTATCTGTTACCTATTATTTCAGTGCTTGCAGAGAATACCTTGCTGAAAACCGCTTATCATTTCCTTCTGCTCCTCGTTGGGTTCGACACTCTTACTTATCGAAAGGACTACGATAGATGCCCTATACTTGTGGGTAATCAGGAATCTTTTCTGGCGCCGTTTTCTGGGGAGTGAAGCGCCTTTGGTAGGTGGAATTTGGTAAGGAAAAATTTATATAGTGTGCTGAAATTTACTGTCACTTGTTACGATGGAAAGTAATCCTCTGAGGGGCTTGTTCGGGGTATCTTCACCCCAACCAGTAGAGTAAAGAGTTTCTCCTCAACCTACTGAACCTACTAAAAATGAAAATGTCTGCTTTGAAATTCCTTCGGGTATGATAGAAAAACTGCTAGATAATCCTTTTGCAGGAGATGGAACAACGCATCCTGATGAGCACCTAATATATGTGGATGAAGTTTGTGGATTATTTAAGCTTGCAGGTGTACCCGGAGATGTTATTAAGAATAAGGTCTTCCCTTTATCTTTGAAGGAAGATGCATTGACATGGTATAGGCTATGTGATGATACGAGGACATGGAACTACAAACGATTGAAATTTGAATTTCATCAGAAGTTTTATCCTATGCATCTTGTTCATCGTGATCGCAATTATATATATAATTGTTGGCCTCGCGAAGGAGAAAGCATCGCTCAAGCTTGGGGGAGGCTTAAATCAAAGTTATATTCATTCCCCAATCATGACCTCTAAAGAGAAATGATTATTCAAAATTTATATGCTCGGCTTTCTGATTACAATCGCACCATGCTCGATACTTCTTGTGCTAGCTCTTTTATGACAAAGACTATTGAATTCAAATGGGATTTATTGGAAAGAATTCAACGCAACTATGAAGATTGAGACCTCGACGAAGGTAAGGAGTCAGGTATGACACCTAAGTTTGATTGTGTTAAATCTTTTATGGATACTGATGTTTTCCATAAATTTAGCACTATATATGGACTTGACTCTGAGATAGTAGCTTCTTTCTGTGAATCTTCTGCTACTCATGTTGATCTCCCTAGGGAGAAGTGGTTTAAATATCATCCTCCCATAGAAGTAAAAGTAGCTACACCTATTAAAGTTGAAGAAAAGACTATCGCTTATAATGATCCTATTGTTCCTACTTCTTATGTTGAGAAACCACCTTTTCCTGTTAGGATAAAAGATCATGCTAAAGCTTCAATTGTGGTTCGTAAAAGCAATATTAGAACTTATACACCTGCTGAGCAAATTAAAGTTGAACCTAATATTGCTATTGTTAAATATCTCTTGTGTGATAATATTGATGGGCATGTTATTCATTTCTGTGATGAGACTGCTAGAATTGCTAGACCTTGTGCTAAAGATAAACCTATATCTTTGGTAGGCATGCCTGTTATTTCTGTTAAAATAGGAGATCATTGTTATCATGGCTTATGTGATATGGGTGCCAGTGCTAGTGCTATACCTATTGACCTATACAAAGAAATTATGCATGATATTGCATCTGCTGAGATAGAAGATATTGATGTCACAATTAAACTTGCCAATAGAGATACTATTTCACCAATTGGAATTGTTAGAGATGTTGAAGTCTTGTGTGGGAAAACTAAATATCCGGCTAATTTTCTTGTTCTTGGTTCCCCACAAGATAGCTTTTGTCCCATTATATTTGGTAGACCCTTGTTGAACACTTTTAGTGCTAGGATAGATTGCAAAAAGGATGTTGTTACTATTGGTTTAGGTGATATGTCTCATGAATTTAATTTCTCTAAATTTCGTAGACAACACCGTGAAGAGGAATTGCCTAGTAACGATGAAATTATTGGTCTTGCTTCTATTGCCGTACCTCCTAGTGATCCTTTCGAACAATATTTGCTAGACCATGAAAATGATATGTTTATGAATGAAAGAAGGGAAATAGATGAAGTATTCTTTAAACAAGAACCCGTCCTGAAACACAATTTTCCTGTTGAAATCCTAGGGCGTCCTCCTCCACCCAAGGGTGATCCCGTGTTTGAGCTTAAACCAATACTCTTAAATATGCTTATCTTGATGAGAAAAAGATATATCCTATTATTATTAGTGCTAACCTTTCAGAGCATGAAGAAGAGAGATTATTGAAAACTCCGAAGAAGCACCGTGCTGCTATTGGATATACTCTTGATGATCTTAAGGGCATTAGTCCCACACTAGGTCACCACAAAATAAATTTGGAGGAAGATGCCAAACCAGTTCGTGATCATCAACGACGGCTGAATCCTAAGATGAAGGAAGTGGTAAGAAAGGAAATACTAAAGCTTCTTGAGGCAGGTATAATTTATCCTGTTGCTAAAGGTCAGTGGGTAAGTCCTGTCCATTGTGTCCCTAAGAAGGGAGGTATTACTGTCATTCCTAATGATAAAGATGAGTTGATTCTGCAAAGAATTATTACAGGTTATAGGATGGTAATTGATTTCCGCAAATTAAATAAAGGTACTAAAAAAGATCATTACCCCTTACCTTTTATCGATCAAATGCTAGAAAGATTATCCAAACATACACATTTTTTCTTTCTAGATGGTTATTCTGGTTTCTCTCAAATACCTGTGTCGGCCAATGATCAATCAAAGACTACTTTTA
This sequence comes from Triticum aestivum, assembly GCF_018294505.1. Taxonomy (NCBI): domain Eukaryota; kingdom Viridiplantae; phylum Streptophyta; class Magnoliopsida; order Poales; family Poaceae; genus Triticum; species Triticum aestivum. Next base: position 20,215,644 of record NC_057806.1, read on the forward strand.
CTTGCCCTTTTGGTACTTTTGCTTATAGACGTATGCCTTTTGGTTTATGTAATGCACCTGCTACCATTCAAAGATGCATGATGGCTATATTCTCTGACTTTTGTGAGAATATTTGTGAGGTTTTCATGGACGATTTTTCCGTCTATGGATCCTCTTTTGATGATTGCTTAAGCAACCTTGACCGAGTTTTGCAGAGATGTGAAGAAACTAATCTTGTCTTGAATTGGGAAAAGTGCCACTTTATGGTTAATGAAGTATTGTATTGGGGCATAAAGTTTCTGAAAGAGGTATTGAGGTTGATAAAGCCAAGGTTGATGCTATTGAAAAGATGCCATGTCCCAAGGACATCAAAGGTATAAGAAGTTTCCTTGGTCACTCTAGTTTTTATAGGAGGTTCATTAAGGACTTCTCAAAAATTTCTCGGCCTCTAACTAATTTGTTACAAAAAGATATATCATTTGTTTTTTATGATGATTGCGTAGAAGCATTTGAAATACTTAAGAAAGCATTAATCTCTGCACCTATTGTTCAGCCACCTGATTGGAATTTACCCTTTATAATTATGTGTGATGCTAGTGATTATGCTGTAGGTGCTGTCTAGGGAAAAGAGTTGATAAGAAATTAAATGTTATTCAATATGCTAGTAAAACTCTAGACAATGCTCAGAGAAATTATGCTACTACTGAAAAAGAATTCTTAGCGGTTGTATTTGCTTGTGATAAGTTCAGACCTTATATTGTTGATTCTAAAGTAACTATCCACACTGATCATGCTGCTATTAAATATCTTATGGAAAATAAAGATGCTAAACCTAGACTTATTAGATGGGTTCTCTTGCTACAAGAATTTGTTGCATATTATTGATAGAAAGGGAGCTGAGAACCCTGTTGCAGACAACTTGTCTAGGTTAGAAAATGTTCTTGATGACCCACTACCTACTTTCCTGATGAACAATTAAATGTCATAAATGCTTCTCATACTGCTCCATGGTATGCTGATTATGCTAATTGCATTGTTGCTAAATTTATACCACCTAGTTTCACATACCAGCAAAAGAAAAAGTTCTTCTATGATTTGAGACATTACTTTTGGGATGACCCACACCTTTATAAAGAAGGATTAGATGGTGTTATTAGACATTGTGTACCTGAGCATGAATAGGAACAGATCCTACGCAAGTGTCACTCCGAGGCTTATGGAGGACACCACGCTGGAGATAGAACTGCACATAAGGTATTACAATCCGGTTTTTATTGGCCAATTCTCTTCAAGGATGCCCATAAGTTTTTCTTGTCTTGTGATGAATGTCAAAGAATTGGTAATATTAGTAGACGTCAAGAAATGCCTATGAATTATTCACTTGTTATTGAACCATTTGATGTTTGGGGCTTTGATTATATGGGACCTTTTCCTGCCTCCAATGGATACACACATATTTTAGTTGCTGTTGATTACGTTAGTAAGTGGGTAGAAGCTATTCCAACTAGTAGTGCTGATCATAACACCTCTATTAAGATGCTTAAAGAAGTTATTTTTCCAAGGTTTGGAGTCCCTAGATATTTAATGACTGATGGTGGTTCACATTTTATTCAAGGTGCTTTCCGTAAAATGCTTGCTAAATATGACGTTAATCATAGAATTGCATCTCCTTATCACCCGCAGTCTAGTGGTCAAGTAGAATTGAGTAATAGAGACTCAAATTAATTTTGCAAAAGACTGTTAATAGATCTAGAAAGAATTGGTCCAAGAAACTGGTGGTGGCATATTGGGCCTATAGAACTGCATATAAAATCCTATGGGTATGTCTCCGTATAAAATGGTTTATGGAAAAGCATGTCACTTACCTCTCGAACTAGAACATAAGGCTTATTGGGCTATTAAAGAGATCAATTATGATTTCAAACTTGATGGTGAGAAGAGGTTATTTGATATTAGCTCACTTGATGAATGGAGAACCCAAGCCTATGAAAATGCCAAATTATTTAAAGAAAAAGTTAAAAGATGGCATGAAAAAAGGATACAAAAGCGTGAGTTTAATGTAGGTGATTATGTATTGCTATACAACTCTCGTTTAAGATTTTTTGCAGGAAAACTTCTATCTAAATGGGAAGGTCCTTACGTTATCGAGGAGGTCTATCGTTCCGGTGCCATAAAAATCAACAACTTCGAAGGCACAAATCCGAAGGTGGTGAATGGTCAAAGAATTAAACATTATATCTCAGGTAATCCTATAAATGTTGAAACCAATGTTATTGAAACCGTAACCCTGGAGGAATACATAAGGGACACTTTCCGGAACGTTTCAGACTCCGAAAAGGAATAGGTATGTGGTACGGTAAGTAAACCGACTCCAAAACAGTTCTAATGGCAATTTTCTTCCGTTTTGGAATATTTAGAAAAGTAGAAAAATAAGAAGCAGTCCAGGAAGGACACGAGGGCTCCACGAGGGTGGAGGGTGCGCCCTACCCCCGGGGCGCGCCCCCTACCTCGTGGGCACCTCGTGTGCTCGTCGTACTCCGTTTTCTTACATGACACGTATTTTGGTCAATAAAAAATCATTATGAAACCTCCCGAAGGTTTTGACTCCCGTATCACGCAAATATCTCTTGTCTTTGTTTCGAGCTGTTTTCTATCAGGGTTATCAAGGCCAGGCATTATGTCATCTTCCTCCTCCTCCAATCATAAGGGCAACGATTCTTGGCTAATGAAGATAGAGCTGAAGAGAGAAGAACCCATGGAGATCAACAGGGATGAAGGGATCAAGAAGGCCATGGAGGACCAAGTTCCGGCAACAGAAGACATCCTTCAACTTCATCACAATCTTCTTACCCCAACTGAGATTGAACCTTTCAAGATGATTGAGTTAGCTCGTATACAAAATAAGTATCTCACACGTGAAAATATTTTGTTGAAGGAGCATATCATCGCACTCAAAGGCATTATCCGCAAGTTAGAAGACCTCCTACGCTTGATGTGCGACTATCCATCATCAACAACTCCACCTTCTTCACCAACAAAGAAGAACTGAGCATCGGGTATGGGCACTCCCCTTGGCAGCTGCCAAGCTTGGGGGAATGCCCCGGTATTGTATCACCATCACTTTTATCTTTACCATTTTTCTTAGTTCGATCCTTTTGGTAATATCTTGATCTAGTAGAATAAAAGTTCTTAGTATGATCTAGTTGTGAGTTTTGCTTTATGATCCTACTATGTAATCGAGTCCGTGAGCTATATAATAAAGATTAGTGTTGAGTCAAAGGCTTGATTATTTTGCCATGATCTTGAGTGAATAAAAGAAAAGAGAAAGAAATAAAAAGAAATAAACAGATCATATGGATCTTATGGAGAGTAATGAGCTCACATAGAAAAAGTATGATGAATAAAAGTTGTTGAGAGTTGACAAACATAGTTTTGGTCATCGTTGCAATTAATAGGAAGTAGTAAAGAAAGAGAGTTCTTCACATATAAATATACTATCTTGGACATCTTTTATGATTGTGAGGACTCATTAAAATATGACATGCTAAAGAGTTGACGTTGGACAAGGAAGACAACGTAATGGGTTATGTTTTCTTACATCTGAGATAAATTATATTGTCATGGATCATCCAACATGATTGAGCTTGCCTTTCCCCCCTCATGCTAGCCAAATTATTTGCACCAAGTAGAGATACTACTTGTGCTTCCAAACACCCTTAAACCAGTTTTGCAATGAGAGTCCACCATATCTACCTATGGATTGAGTAAGATCCTTCAAGTAAGTTGTCATCCGTGCAAGCAATAAAAATTGCTCTCTAAATATGTATGATTGATTGGTGTGGAGGAAATAAGCTTTATACCATCGTGTGATATGGAAGAAATAAAAGCGACAGACTGCATAATAAAGGTCCATATCACAAGTGGCAATATAAAGTGACGTTCTTTCACATTAAGATTTTGTGTATCCAACCATAAAAGCGCATGACAACCTCTGCTTCCCTCTGCGAAGGGCCTATCTTTTACCTTTATCTCCTACCTTACATAAGAGTCATGGTGATCGTCACCCTTCCTTTTTTACATTTTATCTTTTGGCAAGCACAACATGTTGGAAGGATCCTGGTATATATGGCTAATTGGATGTGAGCTTTCATGAGCTATTATTATTGACATTACCCTTGAGGTAAAACGTTGGGAGGCAAAACTATAAGCCCCTATCTTTCCATGTGTCCAATCAAAACTCCATACCCTTAAGTATTGCATGAGTGTTAGCAATTGTGAAAGACTATATGATAGTTGAGTATGTGGACTTGCTGAAAAGCTCTTATATATTGACTCTTTCCTATGTTATGATAAATTGCAATTGCTCCAATGACTGAGATTATAGTTTGTTAGTTTTCAATGAAGCTTATAATTCATACTTGAAATTGTGATTGAATTGTTACTCTAGCATAAGAGATCATATGCCAAGAATTATATAAGTTGTTGTTCAAAGAATGATCATGATGCCCTCATGCCCGTATTTTATTTTTATCGACACCTCTATCTCTAAACATGTGGACATATTTTTCAATTTCGGCTTTCGCTTGAGGACAACCGAGGTCTAAGCTTGGGGGAGTTAATACGTCCATTTTGCATCATGCTTTTATATCGATATTTATTGCATTATGGGATGTTATTACACATTATGTCACAATATTGTAACACCCAAATAAATAAGCTACAGTAATCCCCTGATTATGATGCTAGGTGATCGCTTTTACTATTGCTAGGAATCGCTTAGATTCGAACTAAGTTCAGATTCTGTTTTAAAATAAAGTCAAAATATTAATTACCCAAGCAGCAAAACAAAAGTGTCCATAATGTTGCATAAATTCCCAAAGCTATTGTAAAAATAAAACCAACATTTTTGAAACTCCAAAAATGTCCATAGCAATTAAAACAGAGGTTCAACCCCACTTATGAGAGACATTTAAATTTATACATAATTTGTTTAAACTTCAAATAGCCCCCAAACCTTTGGTGCAACACCAAAATATTATGCTAAATTTATGTGCCAAGATTCACATGTGACAAAAATCATTTGGTAGCTAGAAGAAATAGAAATTGGTAGCGAAAACTAAAACAGAAAAGAATAAAAAGGAAAGGAGCAAACAACGGTGCAACTGGGCCATACAAGAATAGTGAGGCCCAGCCCACTAGCGACCTCTCCTTCTTCCCCTGTTCACCCAGGTGTTGTGGCTGCCGTGCGAACGTCCATGCCACAGATCATCTGCGTGTCATCCATCCAGCCCCTCCTCGGCGACTACAAGGCGCCCTCGTTCCCCTCGGCTGAACCCTAGGCCATTCCCCCTTCCCCGCATCGCCCCCTTCCACACAGTACACACAACCGCCACCATGGCAATGAACCACCTCACGTCGCCACCTTCAAACTGATAATCATATTTTATGTTCCATTGTTTGGTTTGACCTTTCTAGTGATATATATGATCTAAGCAGTAATATTCTCTTGCTTATGTAAGCACCTCGGTGTACAATTCTGTCAGCAAGACCCTGTTACTATTGTTGATGAAATTCCGGTAGCCACCGATGGATGAGAACTTTGCCTATTGGTCTGCCTCGTTCAACCAACAGGAAAAATGGTTCTCTTCGTCCCTCGCCCTTGGTACCGATGTTGCTGCTGACATAACTGTCACGCGATACTGTGACATGCCTTGCCATCTTGATCATGCAAATTGATTAGCTCCTTCCTGTTGTTAACCCACATGGTGGGCCCATAATCCACAGTTCCATAGGATCAAAACCTGACTCTCCTATACACCCCTGTTGCCAAAGATATTCCTCGCTCTTGGCTCCATAAGTAATTCACGAGCCACCTTCCGAAAGATCATCAATTCTGCTATCAAACACAACACTTATTCGCGTTGCTCTGAAACCCCTCGCACACTCTATTTCAGGCATCGAACGATTGCCTACCCGCTTAAAAACTTCCCGTGCTTACTTTAAATCTCTCGATGTAATTCCTGAGTTCCAGCTCGAGAGGTACTTATATGTTCCTTCATGGGATAAACCCATATGATTAACCCTTATAGCATTCTATCATTGGAGGACTGCCCCCTTACCTATTCGTAAGTACAATGAAGATCCGGAAGGAAGGATGACAGCTTCGTGATGGCACAATGATTTATAGGAATGAAGACTTCAAAGTAAGGGATCAACTTCTTTGAGAAGAGCAACCTAAAACGAGAAGACTCATTAGAACTTCGTAACCTATCCTTCCCCTTAGCTATACCTCTTAAATCTCGGGACGAGATTTCTTGTAGTGGAGGAGATTTGTAATGCCCGAATAAATAATCTACAGTAATCCCCTGATAATGATGCCAGGTGGTCGCTTTTACTGTTGCTAGGAATCACTTAGATTTGAACTGAGTTCAAATTCTGTTTTAAAATAAAGTCAAAATATTAATTACCCAAGCAGCAAAACAAAAGTGTCCATAATGTTGCATAAATTCCTAAAGCTATTGTAAAAATAAAACCAACATTTTTGGAACTCCAAAAATGTCCATAGCAATTAAAACAGAGGTTCAACCCCACATATGAGAGACATTTGAATTTATACATAATTTGTTTAAACATCAAATAGCCCCCATACTTTTGGTGCAAGACCAAAATATTATGCTAAATTTATGTGCCAAGATTCACATGTGACAAAAATCATTTGGTAGCTAGAAGAAATAGAAATTGGTAGCAAAAAACTAAAACAGAAAAGAATAAAAAGGAAAGGAGCAAACAACGGTGCAACTGGGCCTTAAAAGAATAGTGAGGCCCAGCCCACTAGCGACCTCTCCTTCTTCCCCTGTTCACCCGAGTGTGGTGGCTGCCGTGCGAACGTCCATGCCGTAGATCATCTGCGTGTCATCCATCCGGCCCCTCCTCGGCGACTACAAGGCGCCCTCGTTCCCCTCGGCTGAACCCTAGGCCATTTCCCCTTCCTCGCGTCGCCCCCTTCCACACAGTACACACAACCGCCGCCATGGCAATGAACCACCTCTTCGCCGCTTCCAACGTTGACTTTACATCGAGTTAGCGTGTCTAGAAGAACCGCTGCTGCTCTCTGCTTCGTCCATGAGGGCCAGATCGAACGCATCCTCGCTGCATCGCCGGACCGCGCTGATCCCCTTCGTCGGTGTTCGCCTCGGCCACGGCTTCGTCCCACCATCGTCCGAACCTCCCCGACCCTTCTCACCCCCTCTCGGTGAGTCGTCGCCCCAACCCTTCTCCTCTGTTCCCGATACAGTAGGCCGCCACACCGCCCACGTCGGCAGCGTCCCGTACCCCCTGCTTGCGAATGTCGACCGCGTCGGGGCTACGCCTTCCGCCACTGCTGCTCCCCTGCATCACGCTGCCCCACCCCTCTTCGCCCTTAGCCCCTGCCACGGCCCCGCTCAGCACTGCTGCTGCTGCCCGCCTCCGTCGGCGGCCCGTGCTACTTGCCCCCGCCTGCTACCTTTGCCTCTGCTGCCGCCGCAACTGCTCCTCCGCGTGCTGCCGCCTCTGCTATGGCCCCGCTGCCGCACATCGCCGCACCCGACCGAGGCGACTTCCGCCCTGCTTCATCCGGCCGGACCCGCCGTCGTGCCTCGCTTGCCTCCCGTCGTTGCTGGTGTCGGTGGCAGGCTCTGCCCGCGACCGCGCATGCCTGCAGCCCCTTCCGCGCTCACCGCCGGCAGCCATGACGGCACCCGCCTCCACCACTACTCCGCTAGTGCCGCCCCACTCCGCCTTCACCCCACTCTGCCGCCCCGCGCCGGCCATGGCCCCTCGCCGCACCCGCACCTCGCTTCCCCCCCACCAGCGCCCGGGCTCGCCCCATCGGGCGCCCGTGGCTGCGCCCGCGTCGCCTAGTGCCCGCTAGGCCTTGGGCCTCAGACAGCCGGGACCCACGCCCCTATTTTATAAAAAAGGAGATTAAAAAAATATTAAAATAATAATAGTAATTAAATTAATTAATTAAATTAATGGTACTTAATTTGCCTAATCATTTAGTTAAACTAATTAACCATGATTAATTAACCTACTAATTATCTAACTACTACTAATTATCTAGTAGTCATTGACGAATGGGCCCCATCTGTCAGTTTGACCGGTCAACGGTCACAGTTGACCGCTGATGTCATGTTGACACTTTGCTGACGTCATCACTCCATTTCAGTTAATATAAATAACTCCGGAAAATGGTTTAATCTTTAAAAATGGATGGAAAAACTTTGTACATGAAAGTTGTTCAGAACGACGAGACGAATCCGGATACGCAGCCTGTTCGTCCGCCACACATCCCTAGCATAGCGAACACGCAACTATCCCCCTCCGGTTCATCTATCCGAAAATGCGAAACACCAGGGATATTTTCCCGATTGTTTCTCCCCTTCACTGGTATCACCATGTACTGCGTTAGGTCACCCCAAGCACCGCGTATTGCCATCTTATGCTTTGTGATGCTTTGATTGTTCTGTTATTTATTGTGTTCCCCCTTCGTTACTTCTATCCGATAGACCCCGAGACCGCGGTTAAACCTGTGATCAACTACTTCACCTTCGAGGGTCTGTTTTTGTCTGTGGAGCAACCAGGCAAGCCCCCCCCCCTTTGATCACCAGATATCGCCTATTCTTCTCTCTACTGCTTGCATTAGAGTAGTGTAGCATGTTACTGCTTTCTGTTATCCTATCCTGATGCATAGCCTGTCCTTGCTACTACTGTTGTTACCTTTACCTGCAATCCTAATGCTTAGTATAGGATGCTAGTTTATCATCAGTGGCCGTACATTCTTGTCCGTCTGCCATGCTATACTATCGGGCCGTGATCACTCGGGAGGTGATCACGGGTATATACTATATACTTTATACATGATACATGTGATGACTAAAGTCGGGTTGGCTCGAGGAGTACCCGCGGTTGACTCACGAATTGGGGGCTGGAAGGACATACTTTCCCGACGGCCCTTTGTGTGGATCTTTGAGGCGAAGCAACAGGGCAGGTTGAGACCACCTAGGAGAGAGGTGGGCCTGGCCCTGGTCAGCGTTCGCGGTTATTTCAAGATAACACGTTTAATGAGATCTTGGTATTTGATCTGAGTTTGGCCACTGGCCTATACGCACTAACCATCCATGCGGGGACAGTTATGGGCACTCGATGTCGTGGTATCAGCCAAAGCCTTCATGACGTTAGCGACTGAGCTGCGCGCGCCGAGTTGGACTAGAACGCCTGCTCTTGTATAAGGGGGGCTAGGTCTGCTCTCCGGCCTCCCTCGCAACATGCAGGTGTGCAATGGGCGATGGGCCCAGACCCCTGCGCCATAGGATTTAGACCGGTCTGCTGACCTCTCTGTTGTGCCTAGGTAGGGCTGCGACGTGTTGATCTTCCGAGGCCGGGCATGACCCAGAAAAGTGTTTTCGGACAAAGGGGATCGAGCGTGTTGGGAAATGTGGTGCACCCCTGTAGGGAAGTTAATCTATTCGAATAGCCGTGATCTTCGGTAATAGGACGACTTGGAGTTGTACCTTGACCTTATGACAACTAGAACCGGATACTTAATAAAACACACCCTTCCAAGTGCCAGATACAACCCGGTGGTCACTCTCTAACAGGGCGACGAGGAGAGGATCGTCGGGTAGGATTATGCTATGTGATGCGATGCTACTTGGTGAGCTTACCTTCTGCTCTCTTCTACATGCTGCAAGATGGAGGTGGCCAGAAGCGTAGTCTTCGATAGGACTAGATATCCCCCTCTTATTCCAGCATTCTGCAGTTCAGTCCATATAAGATACCCTTATTCCATTTGATACCAATGCATACACATGTAGTGTAGCTCCTTGCTTGCGAGTACTTTGGGTGAGTACTCACAGTTGCTTTGCTCCCTCTTTTCCCCCTTTCTATACCTGATTACTGCGACTAGACAATGGAGTCTAGAAGCCAGACGCCACTGTCGATGACGAATGCTACTACTCTGGAGGTGCCTACTACTATGTGCAGCCCACTGACGACGACCAGGAGTAGTTTAGGAGGATCCCAGACAGGAGGCATGCGCCTCTTTTGATCTATATCCCAGTTTGTGCTAGCCTTCTTAAGGCAAACTTGTTTAACTTATGTCTGTACTCAGATATTGTTGCTTCCTCTGCCTCGTCTATGATCGAGCTCTTGTATTCGAGCCTTCGAGGCCCCTGGCTTGTAATATGATGCTTGTACGACTTATTTTATTTGTAGAGTTGTGATGTGATATCTTCCCGTGAGTCCCTGATCTTGATCGTACACGTTTGCATGTATGATGTAGCGACCAGACCCGAATGGATCAAGTCTCTGTGCTTAGGTGTCATCCCTGGATCAGTAATGCTGACACCACACAGTACTTCGAAGGATTTATAGCAGAGTAGCAATCACACACTTATTACATCGATTGTCCAGAAGAGGACTTATTACAATAAATATGGCTTAAGGCCATCTAATAACGATAACAGCGGAAGGCTTGGAAGATAAGTGAGTCCATCAACTCCATCGGCATCACTGAGTATAGAACCACGACCTAAATTCATTACTCGTCGTCTGAAAAGTCTGCAACATGAAAGTTGCAGCCCGAAAACGGGTCAGCACATGGAATATGCTGGCAATGTAACACATAGAGAGTAATGAAACAATAAGCCTATACTACATGCATATTTGGCTGGTGGTAAGGCTCTATGGTTACAGTTTTGCGAAAAGCCAAATTTTTCCCTACATCAAAGGAATAATTTTGTTTAACTATCATGGTGGTTGTTAAACATTGAGAATGGTTGACAGCATCCTCAATCCCAATTAAAAGTACTCATTAAAACCCAATAGCTTTTATTAGAGGTAACATGTTGAGATTCACATGATATTCAATTACCAGATACTCAAAACGTCCATAACCGGGGACACGGCTAATCATGATTAGTTTGTACACTCTGCAGAGGCTTGCGCACTTTTCCCCACAAGACTCGATCGCCTCCGCTTGGTTCTCGCACTGCATGGTGTTTGAGAAACGGATGACCGAGACATAGTCTTTCAGAAGCGCTAGCACCTTACATGTGGGTAGACCGTACCAACCTACATCCCCTACATCAGCTAGCCTACCCGTAAGAGTTCGCACAACTTAATCAACTACGCCAGAGCCCATAATTGGCTTGTGGCTGCACACGGAAGTTTCCAGTTTGAAATATCTTATGATCCCTTAGAGCCTGGGTGGCGGTCCGAAGAAATACAGGCAAGTCCTGATGGAAACCAGGTGCCTCAATCCACCTAGATGTGTGTTTAGGTTGCCACCTTAGATAAACCATTAATTAACAATCTCACATCTGTCATGGATATTCACTCACCCAATCCACGTCTACTAGCATAGCATAGCATAATAAGCAAACGTAGAAGTAACTCCCAAGGTTTCATAAGTAACAGGTAATAGGTACTACCTCAATTCTACTTCCCAATCCCACAATTTAATTTAGATCCTAAACAATGCAAGTGTTTGAGGGTTTGATCTAATGCAATAAAACTGGGTAGTAGGAGAGATATGATCAAGTGTTACTTGCCTTGCTGATGATCCGCGTGACCTAGAGATTCGAAGTAACAAGCGGCGCACTCCGGGTGATCTAACACAGACAAACAACAAGCATACAATAAGTACTCATCTAATGCACAGGGAAATCTCGAATAAAAGATCTAACCAGAGAGTTCAACTTAAGAACCCTGGTTGCAAAAGAATCGAATCAAATAAGGCATCGAAAGTCAAACGACGAAAAAAAAACAACTCGGTTCTAGCAAGTTGAAACTAGGTCAATTTTTTTTACAGTAACAAAACTTAGTTTAAGTTGTTTAGTCGGAACGGCGGTTTCGAGGCGAAACTCCAGGCATTTGAATCACCTGATTCCGATAAACGAGCAAGAAGATAGACTAGAAAGAAGATCGGATCTGAAATCACGATCGGAAGAATCGCGGAATAAATCCGACGAGAAAAGAGAACGACGAACGGTTAAACGAACAGACGTTCATTAACCAAGGCGATCAGGTGATCACGTTCGTTAAGACGAACGGTCCGGCGAACGGTCCAAAGGCAACTAAATCGGAAAAGAAAACAAATCCGATCTAGGGTTTCGGAGAAGAAAACCGAACGAAAAACCGATCTAGAAAACCGGAACGGTTTAGAGAAGAAAAGAATCGGAACGATTAGAAGAAAACGATCCGAGAAAAGAAAAGGTGACGCGGCGCGGGGCTAGTACCTCGAAGAGCGAGGGGCTCCGGCGGCGGCGTAAGGCGGCGGCGGGTGTGGGGTGGCGCTGTGAGGGGCGGAGGAGAGGAGAGGGGTTGGTTTGATGGTTTAGAGGGGGGGGTGCTTGGGTATTTATATTGGGGAGGGGAGGGTTTGGCTTGGGGTAGGGGACAAGAAATAGATTAGGATTAGGAAAAGATCTAGGATTAGATACGGAATAAACGAAGTAGGAAAAGAGTCCTACTAGGACAAGGAAAAAGGAGTGGCTCCCTGGCCCCCTTGGTGCGTGCGCGCGCGGTGGCCTTGGCCGGCCGGCGGCTAGCAGCTTGGGCCTTTGGCCCAAGGCGTTGCAGTTTTTTTTTTTTAAAACGGTCTCGCGCGCAGAGAGACAAAATAAAAAAAATCTAAACGAACTCCAAAATTAATACAGTAAACTTTCCCCGACTCCTAAAAATGAGTCGAACAAAATGAACTTTACTCGGGGCCTAAATGCAATTTTTTTAAAAACACGCATTTTTCCCTAAGGCAAATAAAACGCAAATAAAACTCCGGCAAAAACCAAAATGGATTTATTTATTAAATCTTCATTTTTCCTAAATTTGGGAAAGTCATATTATTCCCTCTCTCAAAATTTTTATAGGAAAAACTTTATGAAGATAATTAAATAAATCCAAATGATCCTATTTTCAAAATTTGAGAAATCCCAAATATGAAAATAATGAAACTTCCAACTCTCTCCGAGGGTCCTTGAGTTGCGTGAAATTTTCTAGGATCGGAAAATGCGAGAAAAATATGATATGCATGATGACCTAATGTATAACATTCCAAATTGAAAATTTGGGATGTTACAAACCTACCCCCTTAAGATGAATCTCGCCCTCGAGATTCGGGTTGGCTAGAAAATAGGTGAGGGTGGTCCTTGAGCAAAACTTCCTCTCTTTCCCAGGTGGCTTCATCCTCAGTGTGGTGGCTCCACTGAACTTTACAAAACTTGATAACTTTGCTGCGGGTAACTCTGCTGGCATAATCGAGAATCTTAACAGGTTTTTCCTCATATGTCAAGTCATCCTTCAACTGAATTGCTTCCAGTGGCACTGTGTCTCTTAACGGTACCTCTGCTATCTCTGGGTGGCATTTCTTCAACTGAGAAACATGGAATACATCATGAACTCCTGACAGTCCTTCTGGCAATTCCAACTTATAAGCAACTTCTCCCATACGTTGCAAAATCTTATACGGTCCAACGAAACGGGGTGCTAACTTTCCTTTAACTCCAAAACGCTTAACTCCTCGAAGCGGGGATACTCTGAGATATACTCTGTCTCCAACTTCATACTCAATCGCTTTGCGCTTTGAATCGGCATAGCTCTTCTGTCTGGACTGGGCTACCTTGAGCCTGTCTCGAATCAACTTAACCTTCTGTTCAGACTCCTTAATCAAATCTGGTCCAAACAACTGACGATCTCCAGTTTCGTCCCATGACAACGGTGTCCTGCACCTTCTTCCATACAGAGCCTCGAAAGGTGCCATCTTCAAGCTGATTTGGTAACTGTTGTTGTAGGAAAATTCTGCATACGGCAAATTATCATCCCAGCTAGATCCATAATCTAGTGCACAAGCTCTCAGCATATCTTCCAAAATCTGATTGACTCTCTCAGTCTGTCCATCGGTCTGTGGGTGGAAAGCTGTACTGAATTCCAATCTAGTTCCCAATGTCTCGTGCAACTGGTTCCAAAATTTCGAGGTAAACTGGGTTCCTCTATCTGATACGATGCTCCTCGGAACTCCGTGTAAACACACAATTCTGGTCATGTATATCTTTGCCAACTTAGCACTGCTATAGGTAGTCTTGACTGGAATGAAATGAGCTACCTTTGTTAAACGGTCGACTATAACCCAAATCGAGTCATATCCTGAACGGGTCTTTGGCAAACCTGTGATGAAATCCATGCCTAGTTTATCCCACTTCCATTCGGGTATCGGCAACGGTTGTAACAATCCTGCTGGCTTCTGATGTTCTGCCTTTACTCTCTGACATACATCGCAAATAGCTACATACTCCGCAATATCCTTCTTCATTCCGGTCCACCAGAAAGTGTTCTTCAAATCCAAATACATCTTGGTATTTCCTGGGTGAATCGAATAGGGTGAATCATGGGCTTCTTGTAAAATCAACTTCCTGATTTCTGGGTTATTGGGCACATAAACACAGTCTTCAAACCATAGGGTATCGTGTTCATCCTCACGAAATCCTTTAGCCTTTCCTTTGCCCATTTTCTCCTTTATAGAGGCAACTTCCTTATCTGCCTTTTGGGCTTCTCTGATTTTGTCCATCAGTGTCGACTGAATCTCCAATGTTGCTACATAGCCTCTCGGAACTATTTCCAAACATAGCTCTCGAAGGTCCTCGGCTAACTCATTGGGTATTCCTCCCATCATTAGGGTATTGACGTGGCTCTTACGGCTCAATGCGTCTGCTACGACATTAGCCTTTCCGGGGTGATAATGCAATCTCATATCATAATCCTTGATAAGTTCTAACCATCTCCTTTGTCTGAGATTCAATTCCTTCTGTGTGAAGATGTACTTCAGACTCTTGTGATCCGTATATACTTCACAATGATTTCCAATGAGGAAATGTCTCCACGTCTTCAGGGCATGCACAACGGCTGCTAACTCCAAATCATGAGTGGCATAATTCAACTCATGGGGCTTAAGTTGTCGTGAAGCATACGAAACAACTCTTCCTTCCTGCATAAGCACTGCTCCAAGTCCTCGACGTGAAGCGTCGCAATACACCTCATAATCCTTAGTCTGATCTGGCAATATCAAAACTGGTGAGGTAACCAATCTTTTCTTCAACTCCTGAAAACTTGCCTCACAGTCCTCAGTCCATATGAATTTGTTATCCTTCTTCAACAATTCAGTCATAGGCTTAGCAATCCTTGAGAAATTCTCAATGAATCTTCGGTAGTATCCTGCGAGTCCAAGAAAACTCCGAATCTCTCCAACTGTCGTTGGTGCTTCCCAATTAGTTACGGTCTCAACCTTTTTGGGGTCAACTGCTATTCCTTCTCCGGATATAACATGTCCGAGAAATCCAACTTCCTTTAGCCAAAACTCACATTTGCTGAACTTGGCGTATAACTGATGTTCTCTTAGCTTCTCCAAAACCAATCGCAATTGTTCCTTGTGTTCCTCTTCATTCTTCGAGAAAATCAAAATGTCATCTATGAACACCACGACGAACTTATCCAAAAACTCCATAAACACTTTGTTCATCAGGTTCATGAAATAAGCTGGTGCGTTAGTCAGTCCAAATGACATAACGGTATACTCGTACAGTCCATATCTCGTGGTAAATGCAGTCTTGGGTATGTCTTGCTCCCGAATCTTCAACTGATGGTACCCTGATCGCAAGTCGATCTTGGAAAACACTTTGGCTCCTTGCAAACGATCAAACAGATCATTTATCATTGGTAATGGGTACTTGTTCTTGATTGTTACCGCATTCAATTCACGATAATCAACAACCATTCTCAAAGATCCATCCTTCTTCTCCACTAACAAAACGGGTGATCCCCAAGGTGAAGAGCTTGGGCGTATATAACCTTTATCTAATAGCTCCTTAATCTGCTTCTTGATTTCTGTCAAATCTTGTGCTGGCATCCTGTATGGTCGTTTCGATATCGGGCCTGTTCCTGGCAATAGTTCAATCAAAAACTCAATGTCTCTATCCGGTGGCATGCCTGGCAACTCTTCCGGAAATACATCAGGAAAATCCTTCACCACTGGTACTTCTTCCTGCACCACTCCTGATAAGCAATTTACTTGTGCTCTCCTCGGCTCGTGCCGTGATACATACTTAATCCTTCTTCCTTCTGGTGTGGTGAGCAAAATTGATCTAGTGGAGCAATCAATGTTTCCTCCATACTTTGATAACCAATCCATTCCTAATATCACATCAAATCCTTGGGATTCCAGTACTATTAGGTCTGAGGGGAAAACATAGTGTCCAATCCTTAGTGGCAGTCGATCACACCATTTACTAGCCATGTACTCTGCTCCGGGTGAGGTTACTAGCATGGGTGACCTAAGGGCTTGGGTCGGTAACTCATACTTATCCACAAATTCCCTTGATATGTATGAATGTGATGCACCAGTATCGAAAAGAACAACTGCAGTAAATGACTTAACCAAAAACTTACCGATTACTGCATCGGGCTGATCTTCAATCTCCTTCACATCAATGTGGTTCACCTGTCCCCTGTTGAAAGGGTTGGGCTTCTTTCCAGAGCTTCCATTGCCATTTCCATTCTGGCCTTCTGGACAGTCATTTGCATAATGCCCCGTCTTGCGGCACTTAAAGCAAGTAATGTGACTCAAGTCTGCCTTGGATGGTGTTGACGGGTTGGTGCGATTCTGTCCGTTGCTTCCTCCATTCCCGTTCCCATTCTTAGTGCCATTATGGTTGTGCGAATTACCTCCTCCATGGGTATGCTGAAACTGAATTCCTGATTTAGGGGTATAACGAGTCTTCTGCTGAGCTCCAGAGTTATACTTCCCTTGTCCATACTTTCGCTTGCGGTTCTCAATTTGCTGCTGCTTTCCTTCAATCATAAGGGCTCGGTCTACTAACTCCTGGTAGTTATTGAAACTTGCTACCATCAACGGCATGCTGAACTCATCATTCAGTCCTTCTAGAAACTTCTCCTGTTTAGCCGCATCTGTAGCAATGTCATCTGGGGCGTAACGTGCTAATTTGCTAAAGTCATCCACGTACTGGCCAACAGTCCTTCCTCCTTGGCGTAAGTTGCGAAACTCACGCTTCTTCATGGCCATGGCTCCTGCTGAGACATGGGCAGTGCGAAAAGCTTGCTGAAATTGATCCCATGTGACAGTGTCTACCGGGTAAGTGACTGTGAAATTCTCCCACCATGCGGCTGCGGGTCCTTCAAGCTGATGTGCTGCAAACTTCACTCTTTCTCCATCTGTGCATCCTGCAGTGGTCAACTCCCTTCCTATCTTGCGGAGCCAATCATCTGCTACAATCGGCTCGGTGCTACTGGAGTACACCGGCGGATTTAGTCTAAGGAAACGAGTCAAATGATCCGCAGGTGGTGGGGGTGGGTTGTTGTTGTTGTTGCCCTGGTTCTGCACCAATGTTTGAATCAGGGTGTTCTGCTGCTGGATCAGTTGGGTGATCTCTGGCGGGAAAACGAATCCAGGGTCACGTCTCGGAGGCATCTGATGGGTTTAGAAAAGAAGAGAAATTTAGAATAGAATGAGGTCTAAGGGGAATCACTACCCAAATGCACATGAGCAAATGCACACAAAATCACTCCATTCAATCAAACAAGGCTTACAACGATCTAACTATCGCAAGTGCGTGTACTATAATGTTTACATGGGGGGAAATACTACTAATATGTGGTGGTCATCTAGAAATTTGAACCGGTGGAAGATTCCATGATGTCTGCTCCAGCTTCGTCTTCGAAGTCGGGTTCACTTGGATCCGAATCGGTGTCGTCGAGGATGATGTAGTTGTCTGGACATGCGACGTACTTGTCGTCCTCCTGGGATGCTAACTTCTTCTTGAGTTCTTCGATCTCCTGCTTAAGATCGCAATTGTGCCTTGCTAGAGCTACGATCTCGTCCATGTAGTCCTTGCGTGTAGACTTTAGTTCTCCTTCTAGCTCGATGATCCTTGCCTTCGCATTCTTCAACTCTACCATATCATTGCACATCTGGTTCTCATGGCGTCGAATGTGCTGGTTTAACTCCTGGATAAAAGCTGCAATGGATCTATCCTTCTTGGGGCTGACTATGTCCCATTTGTCGTCTCGGCGTCCGCAAATCTGGTAGATGGTGTCCTTGAGGTCTTCTTGATAAACTTCTCCAATGCGTCCCATGGTGATATGAGCTGCCATGCTCTTTCCCAGACTCCAAGTTGGTGCACTGAAAACACTATCTATGGGCTTCGTGATTGGCGCGAATGTTCTTCCCGGAACGTGAGCGTGAATCTTCCAGCGCTCCTCTTCAGGCAGAGTGGCGTTGAAAGTCCCGGTGAAACTTGGTAGTCCAATGTTCAGGTACTTGGTAACTTCCTTCAAGTGAAATCCAAATGGTGTGCCTTCATCCGGTTGGGTGTACTTGATCTTCGCGTCCTTCATCCTAAAGAGTAGAATAGATGAGGAGTTAGAAAATGAGAGGAGAGTAGTGATCTATGGCTTTAACTTAGTGGTCGTGTCCTACAGTCAGCGTGTGCTCTGATACCATCTCTGTAGCGACCAGACCCGAATGGATCAAGTCTCTGTGCTCAGGTGTCATCCCTGGATCAGTAATGCTGACACCACACAGTACTTCGAAGGATTTATAGCAGAGTAGCAATCACACACTTATTACATCGATTGTCCAGAAGAGGACTTATTACAATAAATATGGCTTAAGGCCATCTAATAACGATAACAGCGGAAGGCTTGGAAGATAAGTGAGTCCATCAACTCCATCGGCATCACTGAGTATAGAACCACGACCTAAATTCATTACTCGTCGTCTGAAAAGTCTGCAACATGAAAGTTGCAGCCCGAAAACGGGTCAGCACATGGAATATGCTGGCAATGTAACACATAGAGAGTAATGAAACAATAAGCCTATACTACATGCATATTTGGCTGGTGGTAAGGCTCTATGGTTACAGTTTTGCGAAAAGCCAATTTTTCCCTACATCAAAGGAATAATTTTGTTTAACTATCATGGTGGTTGTTAAACATTGAGAATGGTTGACAGCATCCTCAATCCCAATTAAAAGTACTCATTAAAACCCAATAGCTTTTATTAGAGGTAACATGTTGAGATTCACATGATATTCAATTACCAGATACTCAAAACGTCCATAACCGGGGACACGGCTAATCATGATTAGTTTATACACTCTGCAGAGGCTTGCGCACTTTTCCCCACAAGACTCGATCGCCTCCGCTTGGTTCTCGCACTGCATGGTGTTTGAGAAACGGATGACCGAGACATAGTCTTTCAGAAGCGCTAGCACCTTACATGTGGGTAGACCGTACCAACCTACATCCCCTACATCAGCTAGCCTACCCGTAAGAGTTCGCACAACTTAATCAACTACGCCAGAGCCCATAATTGGCTTGTGGCTGCACACGGAAGTTTCCAGTTTGAAATATCTTATGATCCCTTAGAGCCTGGGTGGCGGTCCGAAGAAATACAGGCAAGTCCTGATGGAAACCAGGTGCCTCAATCCACCCAGATGTGTGTTTAGGTTGCCACCTTAGATAAACCATTAATTAACAATCTCACATCTGTCATGGATATTCACTCACCCAATCCACGTCTACTAGCATAGCATAGCATAATAAGCAAACGTAGAAGTAACTCCCAAGGTTTCATAAGTAACAGGTAATAGGTACTACCTCAATTCTACTTCCCAATCCCACAATTTAATTTAGATCCTAAACAATGCAAGTGTTTGAGGGTTTGATCTAATGCAATAAAACTGGGTAGTAGGAGAGATATGATCAAGTGTTACTTGCCTTGCTGATGATCCGCGTGACCTAGAGATTCGAAGTAACAAGCGGCGCACTCCGGGTGATCTAACGCAGACAAACAACAAGCATACAATAAGTACTCATCTAATGCACAGGGAAATCTCGAATAAAAGATCTAACCAGAGAGTTCAACTTAAGAACCCTGGTTGCAAAAGAATCGAATCAAATAAAGCATCGAAAGTCAAACGACGAAAGAAAACAACTCGGTTCTAGCAAGTTGAAACTAGGTCAAATTTTTACAGTAACAAAACTTAGTTTAAGTTGGTTAGTCGGAACGGCGGTTTCGAGGCGAAACTCCAGGCATTTGAATCACCTGATTCCGATAAACGAGCAAGAAGATAGACTAGAAAGAAGATCGGATCTGAAATCACGATCGGAAGAATCGCGGAATAAATCCGACGAGAAAAGAGAACGACGAACGGTTAAACGAACAGACGTTCATTAACCGAGGCGATCAGGTGATCACGTTCGTTAAGACGAACGGTCCGGCGAACGGTCCAAAGGCAACTAAATCGGAAAAGAAAACAAATCCGATCTAGGGTTTCGGAGAAGAAAACCGAACGAAAAACCGATCTAGAAAACCGGAACGGTTTAGAGAAGAAAAGAATCGGAACGATTAGAAGAAAACGATCCGAGAAAAGAAAAGGTGACGCGGCGCGGGGCTAGTACCTCGAAGAGCGAGGGGCTCCGGCGGCGGCGTAAGGCGGCGGCGGGTGGGGTGGCGCGGTGGGTGGCGCGGGTGAGGGGCGGAGGAGAGGAGAGGTGTTGGTTTGATGGTTTAGAGGGGGGGGGTGCTTGGGTATTTATATTGGGGAGGGGAGGGTTTGGCTTGGGGTAGGGGACAAGAAATAGATTAGGATTAGGAATAGATCTAGGATTAGATACGGAATAAACGAAGTAGGAAAAGAGTCCTACTAGGACAAGGAAAAAGGAGTGGCTCCCTGGCCCCCTTGGTGCGTGCGCGCGCGGTGGCCTTGGCCGGCCGGCGGCTAG
This sequence comes from Triticum aestivum, assembly GCF_018294505.1. Classification (NCBI taxonomy): domain Eukaryota; kingdom Viridiplantae; phylum Streptophyta; class Magnoliopsida; order Poales; family Poaceae; genus Triticum; species Triticum aestivum. The sequence continues at coordinate 20,236,458 of NC_057806.1, forward strand.
CAGCTTGGGCCTTTGGCCCAAGGCGCTGCAGTTTTTTTTTTAAAACGGTCTCGCGCGCAGAGAGACAAAATAAAAAAAATCTAAACGAACTCCAAAATTAATACAGTAAACTTTCCCCGACTCCTAAAAATGAGTCGAACAAAATGAACTTTACTCGGGGCCTAAATGCAATTTTTTAAAAAACACGCATTTTTCCCTAAGGCAAATAAAACGCAAATAAAACTCCGGCAAAAACCAAAATGGATTTATTTGTTAAATCTTCATTTTTCCTAAATTTGGGAAAGTCATATTATTCCCTCTCTCAAAATTTTTATAGGAAAAACTTTATGAAGATAATTAAATAAATCCAAATGATCCTATTTTCAAAATTTGAGAAATCCCAAATATGAAAATAATGAAACTTCCAACTCTCTCCGAGGGTCCTTGAGTTGCGTGAAATTTTCTAGGATCGGAAAATGCGAGAAAAATATGATATGCATGATGACCTAATGTATAACATTCCAAATTGAAAATTTGGGATGTTACATATGATTAGTGTATGATTGAATTGGGGGCGTCACAAGTTGGTATCAGAGACGACTGCCTATAGGAACCCCCCTTCCACACTCCTTGGCCGAAGTCGGGTCTAGATATTGCAAAACTTTTACTAACATGGTTGTGTGCCTTACGGGCCCACGTCGCCATTTGGGTGGTATTAGGATCTTTTACTCCTCGATCTTTACTCTCGGACTCTGATCTCTCTTCTATTCGGGTTAAATGATTTTGATAAAATCTAACTTTAGGATCTCGCAATCACATCCACCCGAAGAGCCCCTTATTATAGATGATCGCCGACTGCACCAGAAGATTCCTAAGATACTCTACGATGTTCTCTCGATACTTTGTGCCATCGCTTTTGCAATTCCCTTTCATAGAGAATAAACCCTATGGATAACCACGTACACTTGTCATTCATACAATCATTCCCCATTGATCTTGATATTACAAGATACCCCGAATTTACTCTATGGTTACAAGAATACTTTGTGCCTACTGCCTTGCAGTTCTTTGCCACCTGAATACCCCTACGGATAATTTCTCGCACTTAGCGAGTATCCGCATATTCCAGTTGATTCATGTATTTCACAAAGGTCTTTGAAATACTATTCGATCTTTCAAAAATGCTCAACAGCTTATTGCTCTTGAAATTCTTGCTTACTTGCATTATGGTTAATCCCATAAGTATAGTAATCTTATTGGCATCCTTTGCCACTGTCATTTTGAGCCCATTGATTCAATAAGTGTGAATGCTCACAATCCTCAGGCAGATCCTAGAGTTCATCCTTCCGGCTCAGACGCCATTTTAAACATGAGCTGGATCTCGACCAATCAAATTGCCATCGATTGTACCCCTAAGACTATTCAACTTATCCATCCCTAATCAAAGCATTGCTTCTGATCCCTTGTATTGGAATTCATAATTCCTTTGTATTTGAGCTTTGAGTTAGTCAATTGTTTCTATAATCTGATCTCCTTGCATTCTTTCTTCCTCTGGTTGAGTACCAATGCTCACATCCGATCCCTTGTGGACCACCAGACCCTTTGTCATATTTTATCCGACAACGTCCTTCATATTCAATAAGCTTGTGAGCCCTTCCTTGGATAAATAATGCCTTTGGTAAATTGTATCCTCTACTTTGGTCAACCATGCTCTACTTTTGAGCTTGTGTTATTTACTCCTGAAGCTCATGGTATATGTTCTTAAGAGGCCCCGATGGGTTGGACCTATGTATTCCTTAATCTGCGTGAACTCAAAAGTTCACCAAGGTTCATACCCCTCTGGTAATTTACCAGGTAGATCTTCACACTCAAATCAATTTTAGTATAGCAGTAAATGAAAGGTTATGCATTGAAGAAGTGGGAGTCGACCTTGGACTTTGTGTTCAGGCCCATGGACACGATGTAGATCTTATCATGGAAGCTACTCTTCAATTGATTATTCCCTTGGTATAAGTTCATCTTATATCTGGGATATGGTCTTTTGCAATCGTGGTTCCGATGATATTGATATTCTTTGATTCTTTTTCTCTGACAAGTTGAAGTACTTGTCTTATGCAGATCATTACACCTATCCAACCTCTATTCTGCTCTGCCTACGAGTATACCCTCTAGTATCTCGAGAATATCACGGAACTACATAACTTCTTATGAGTTCTTCGTTAACTATTATTCTCATGGATTCCAATTTTCCCTCGGGTTCTGAGTTATTAGTCACTCGAGAACACCGATTAGTGAATTGAATCAACGCTGCGATTCAATACTCCTAATACTTTGTTATTGAGAAGTTTGATAAATCCTTCAAGCCATTCCTAGCCTAATCGGCTATATCATTTTTGTGCTAAATTTTAACTGTGCTACCCGGTCCTTCTTCCCAGAGCACAATTTTCGATGGTGAGCTAAGCTTACGTCGATTTTCCTCGTCATATCATTTCGCCTTGAACAACAAGCTTGGTTTCGAGTTTATGTCATACCCTTGGTTCCCATAACCTTTTGCTTCATCATCATTTGACTTGATGGCATCGCCGACCGATTACATCTTCATGAGATCTCTCGACAAATGTGTCGTGATCATCATCAGCATTTTGAGCTCTTCTAGGATAACAGTCGAATTCCTAATGGGGATTACCATCCTTGCCCCTCGGTAATTTGTGTTGTCATCGACTACTTCCTTGCCTTCTTTCCAACAGAACTTGTTCGTATTGTGGTTGTACCTTGAGTTCCTGACTATCCAGCTCATCTTATGTCCTACCTTGGAGTTTTACCATGTTATATATCAATAATGTCGTGAGAATTTCACCACCTCTTAAGAATTCTTGATATAGGTGATACTTATTGCCATATCCGTTCATTCCTTGGTCCCCGTGTTGTTTCTAACCGAAAAACCGACAATTGAACTATGATGTGCGACTTCGAAACATCTAGCAACCCTATTACTTTGAACTTAATGGTCGATATTTCATTCTTAGACCATTGGTTATCAAAACACCATTGTAACATTGATCATGCTACCTAAGCCCATATTTCGGGTGCACCTTTCAATCAATGCTTAACTGTGTATGTTTTCCTCGAGCATGCCTCATTATATTATTTGATCTGACAAATGTTATCTCCTTGTTCAAATACTGGTGGAAATCCATCTTTTGGAAATCTCGGTTCATTGTCGCTGAGTTCATCAGCCACCTCCTCATCCTCTCCTTGGTTTAATGATGAACTCATGATTCGGACCTTGCTTCCATAGTTCATTTCCTGAGAATCTTACAATGTCATCTCGTCAATTTGAGTTTCACCTTTTCTTCTCAGGCATCCAGAGTCCAAGGTATCCTCACACCAATGAGAACTGAATCTCGGTCAGATATAATGGTTGGGACATTTTCCAAAAGCTGTAACATTGGTCTTTTTATAGCCTAGTATGGTAATGTCATACCAAGCACCCCTGGGCGGAGGACCTATTGTCATAGTTTTTCCTATTTAGCAAGGTTAACCATTCTTCCATGAGGAAATCGTAAGACTTATTCTATATGTTGTTCCTGATGAATCCTTTGTGTATCCAAGTTCGATCTTTGCTTGAAGACCATGTCAATGCTATCTCGAAGCATGTCTGTGGTACTCCGATTTTCAACAAAAACATTTGAAGCCCAATGCTAAATGTTTCTTGCTCAATTATCCAAACACCATTCTATGGGTAATGTCATGAAATTTATCTCCCCTTACCTAAATGGTTTTCTACATTATATCATGTCATGGATATCATGCTTTGCTTGTTGTTGGGAAAGAAATAGCCTTGAAATATGTGTTTAAACACATTTTCCTTTCCATTGCTCTATTGAAACTGATAATCATACTTTCTGTTCCATTGTTTGGTTTGACCTTTCTGGTGATATATATGATCTAAGCAGTAATATTCTCTTGCTTATGTAAGCACCTTGGTGTACAATTCTGTCAGCAAGACCCTGTTACTATTGTTGATGAAATTCCGGTAGCCACCGATGGACGAGAACTTTGCCTATTGGTCTGCCTCGTTCAACCAGCAGAAAAAATGGTTCTCTTTGTCCCTCGCCCTTGGTATCGATGTTGTTGCTGACATAACTGACACGCGATACTCTGACCTGCCTTGCCATCTTGATCGTGCAAATTGATTAGCGCCTTCCTATTGTTAACCCACATGGTGGGCCCATAATCCACAATTCCATAGGATCGAAACCTGACTCTCCTATACACCCCTGTTGCCAAAGATATTCCTCGCTCTTGGCTCCATAAGTAATTCACGAGCCACCTTCCGAAAGATCATCAATTCTGGTATCAAACACAACACTTATTCCCGTTGCTCTGAAACCCTTCGCACACTCTATTTCAGGCATCGAACGATTGCCTACCCGCTTAAAAACTTCCCGTGCTTACTTTAAATCTCTCGATGTAATTCCTGAGTTCCAGCTCGAGAGGTACTTATATGTTCCTTCATGGGATAAACCCATATGATTAACCCTTATCGCATTCTATCATTGGAGGACTGCCCCCTTACCTATTCGTAAGTACGATGAAGATCCGGAAGGAAGGATGACAGCTTCGTGATGACACAACGATTTATAGGAATGAAGACTACAAAGTAAGGGATCAACTTCTTTGAGAAGAGCAACCTAAAACGAGAAGACTCATTAGAACTTCGTAACCTATCCTTCACCTTAGCTATACCTCTTAAATCTCAGGACGAGATTTCTTGTAGTGGAGGAGATTTCTAACGCCCGAATAAATAAGCTACAGTAATCGCCTGATGATGATGCCAGGTCATCGCTTTTACTGTTGCTAGGAATCACTTAGATTCGAACTAAGTTCAAATTCTATTTTAAAGTAGAGTCAAAATATTAATTACCCAAGAAGCAAAACAAAAGTGTCCATAATGTTGCATAATTTCCCAAAGCTATTGTAAAAATAAAACCAACATTTTTGAAACTCCAAAAATGTCCATAGCAATTAAAACAGAGGTTCAACCCCACTTATGAGAGACATTTAAATTTATACATAATTTGTTTAAACTTCAAATAGCCCCCAAAATTTTGGTGCAACACCAAAATATTATGCCAAATTTATGTGCCAACATTCACATGTGACAAAAATCATTTGGTAGCTAGAAGAAATAGAAATTGGTAGCGAAAACTAAAACAGAAAAGGATAAAAAGGAAAGGAGCAAACAACGGTGCAACTGGGCCTTAAAAGAATAGTGAGGCCCAGCCCACTAGCGACCTCTCCTTCTTCCCCTCCTCACCCGAGTGTGGTGGCTGCCGTGCGAACGTCCATGCCGCAAATCATCTGCGTGTCGTCCATCCGGCCCCTCCTCAGCAACTACAATGCGCCATCGTTCCCCTCGGCTAAACCCTAGGCCATTCCCCCTTCCTCGCGTCGCCCCCTTCCACACAGTACACACAACCGCTGCCATGGCAATGAACCACCTCATCGCCGCAGCCAATGTCGACTTTACGTTGAGTTAGCGTGTCCAAAAGAACCGTTGCTGCTCTCTACTTCGTCCACGAGGGCCAGATCGAACGCATCCTCGCTGCATCAACGGACCGCGCCGATCCCCTTCACCGGCGTTCACCTCGGCCACGGCTTCGACCCATCGTCGTCCGAACCTCCCCGACCCCCTCACGAGCTCGCCATCCACCCCCTCTCGATGAGCCATTGCCCCAACCCTTCTACTCTGTTCCCGATGTATTAGGCCGCCACACCGCCCACGTCGGCAGCGTCCCGTACCCCCTGCTTGTGAATGCTGACCGCACCGGGGCTGCGCCTTCCGCCACTGCTGCTCCTCTGCATCGCGCTGCCCCACCCCTCTGCGCCCTTAGCCCCCGTCATGGCCCCGCTCATCACTGCTGCTGCTGCCCGCCTCCATCGGCGGCCCATGCTACTCGCCCCCCGCCTGCTACCTTCGCCTCTGCTGCCGCCGCTACTGCTCCTCCGCATGCTGCCGCCTCTGCTACGGCCCCGCTGCCGTGCATCGTCGCAGCCGGCCGAGGCGACTTCCGCCCTACTTCGTCCGGCCGGACCCGCCATCGTGCCTCGCTTGCCTCCCGTCGTTGCTGGCGTCGGTGGCAGGCTCTGCCCACGACCTCGCGCGCCTGCAGCCCCTTCCGCGCTCACCGCCGCCAGCCATGATGGCGCCCGCCTCCACCACTACTCCGCTGGCGCCGCCCCACTCCGCCTCCCCCCACTCTGCCGCCCTGCGCTGGCCATGCCCCCTCACCGCACCCGCACCTCACTTCCCCCCCCCACCAGCGCCTGGGCTCGCCCGTGGCTGCGCCCGCGTCGCCCAGTGCCCGCTAGGCCTCGGGCCTCAGACAGCCGGGACACACGCCCCTATTTTATAAAAAAAGGAGATTAAAAATATATATATAAATAATAATAGTAATTAAAATAATTAATTAAATTAATGGTACTTAATTAGCCTAATCATTTAGTTAAACTAATTAACCATGATTAATTAACCTACTAATTAGTCTAACTACTACTAATTATCTAGTAGTCATTGACGAATGGGCCCCATATGTCAGTTTGACCAGTCAACTGTCACAGTGGACCGCCGATGTCATGTTGACACTTTGCTTACATCATCACTCCATTTCAGTTAATATAAATAACTCCGGAAAATGGTTTAATCTTAAAAAATTAATATAAAATAAACCGTAGCTCGGATGGAAAAACTTTGTACATGAAAGTTGCTCAAAACGACGAGACGAATTCGGATACGCAACCCGTTCGTCCACCACAAATCCCTAGCATAGCGAACACGTAACTTTCCCCCTCCGGTTCATCTATCCGAAAATGCGAAACACTGGGGATATTTTCTCGGTTGTTTTTCCCCTTCACCGGTATCACCACGTACTGCGTTAGGCCCAAGCACCGCGTATCGCCATGTTATGCTTTGTAATGCTTTGATAGTTCTGTTATTTATTGCGTTCCCCCTTCGTTGCTTCTTTCCGGTAGACCCCGAGACCATGGTTAAACCTGTGATCGACTACTTCACCTTCGAGGGTCTGTTTTTGTCTGCGGAGGAACCAGGCAAGCCCCCCCCCCCTTTGATCACCAGATATCGCCTATTCTTCTCTCTACTGCTTGCATTAGAGTAGTGTAGCATGTTACTGCTTTACGTTATCCTATCCTGATGCATAGCCTGTCCTTGCTACTACTGTTGTTACCTTTACCTGCAATCCTAATGCTTAGTATAGGATGCTAGTTCATCATCAGTGGCCCTACATTCTTGTCCATCTGCCATGCTATACTATTAGGCCGTGATCACTCGGGAGGTGATCACGGGTATATACTATATACTTTATACATGATACATGTGATGACTAAAGTCGGCTTGGCTCGAGGAGTACCCGTGGTTGATTCACGAATTGGAGGCTGGAAGGACATACTTTCCCGCCGGCCCTCTATGTGGATCTTTGTGGCGAAGCGACAGGGCAGGTTGAGACCACCTAGGAGAGAGGTGGGCCAGGCCCTGGTCAGCATTCGCGGTTATTTCAAGATAACATGTTTAACGAGATCTTGGTATTTGATCTGAGTCTGGCCACTGGCCTATACGCACTAACCATCTACGCAGGGACAGTTATGGGCACTGACGTCGTGGTATCAGCCGAAGCCTTCGTGACGTCAGTGATTGAGCGGCGCACGCCGGGTTGGACTGGAATGCCTGCTCTTGTATAAGGGAGGCTAGGTCTGCTCTCTGGCCACCCTCGCAACGTGCAGGTGTGCAATGGGCGATGGGCCCAGACCGGCGTGCTGACCTCTCTGTTGTGCCTAGGTAGGGCTGCGATGTGTTGATCTTCCGAGGCCGGGCATGACCCAGAAAAGTGTGTCCGGACAAAGGGGATCGAGCGTGTTGGGAAATGTGGTGCACCCCTGCAGGGAAGTTAATCCATTTGAATAGCCGTGATCTTCGGTAACAGGATGACTTGGAGTTGTACCTTGACCTTATGACAACTAAAACCGGATACTTAATAAAAACACACCCTTCCAAGTGCCAGATACAACCCGGTGGTCGCTCTCTAATAGGGCGATGAGGAGAGGATCGTCGGGTAGGATTATGCTATGCGATGCTACTTGGTGAACTTACCTTCTGCTCTCTTCTACATGCTGCAAGATGGAGGTGGCCAGAAGCGTAGTCTTTGATAGGACTAGCTATCCCCCTCTTATTCCGGCATTCTGCAGTTCAGTCCATATAAGATACCCTTATTCCATTTGATACCAATGCATACATATGTAGTGTAGCTCTTTGCTTGCGAGTACTTTGGATGAGTACTCACGGTTGCTTTGCTCCCTCTTTTCCCCCTTTCTATACCCGATTGCTGCGACCAGATGATGGAGTCCAGAAGCCAGATGCCACTGTCAATGACAACTGCTACTACTCTGGAGGTGCCTACTACTATGTGCAGCCCACTAACGCTGACCAGGAGTAGTTTAGGAGGATCCCAGGTAGGAGGCCTGCGCCTCTTTCGATCTGTATCCTAGTTTGTGCTAGCCTTCTTAAGGCAAACTTGTTTAACTTATGTCTGTACCCAGATATTGTTGCTTCCACTGCCTCGTCTATGATCGAGCTCTTGTATTCGAGCCTTCGAGGCCCCTGGCTTGTAATATGATGCTTGTATGACTTATTTTATTTGTAGAGTTGTGCTGTGATATCTTCCCGTGAGTCCCTGATCTTGATCGTACATGTTTTCGTGTATGATTAGTGTACGATTGAATCAGGGGAGTCACAAATACTTATGCCTATTCTCTCTTATTTTACAAGGTTTACATAAAGAGGGAGAATGCCGGCAGTTAGGATTCTGGGCTAGAAAAGGAGCAAATATTAGAGACCTATTCTGCACAGCTCCAAAAGTCCTGAAACTTCACGGAAGAGTTTTTAGAATATATAAAAAATACTGAGCGTAAGAAGTTCACCAAGGGGGGCCACACCCTGCCCGCGAGGGTGGGGGGCGCGCCCTACCCCCTGGGCGCGCCCCCTACCTCGTGGGCCCCCTGGTGGCCCTCCGATGGCCATCTTCTTCTATATGGAGTCTTTCGATGAGGAAAAAATCATAAGCCATCTTTCCAGATGAGACTCCACCGCCACGAGGCGGAACCTTGGCGGAACCAATCTAGGGCTCTTGCAGAGCTGCTCTGCTAGGGAAACTTCCCTCCGGGAGGGGGAAATCATCGCCATCTTCATCACCAACGCTCCTCTCATTGGGAGAGGGCAATCTCCATCAACATCTTCACCAGCACCATCTCCTCTCAAAACCCTAGTTCATCTCTTGTATCCAATTCTTGTCTCTAAGCCCGGGATTGGTACCTATGGGTTGCTAGTAGTGTTAATTACTCCTTGTAGTTGATGCTAGTTGGTTTATTTGGTGGAAGATCATATGTTCAGATCCTATATGCATATTAATACCCCTCTGATTATGAACATGAATATGCTTTGTGAGTAGTTACATATGTTCCTGAGGACATGGGAGAAGTCTTGCTATTAGTAGTCATGTGAATTTGGTATTCATTCGATATTTTGATGAGATGTATGTTGTCTCTCCTCTAGTGGTGTTATGTGAACGTCGACTACATGACACTTCACCATTATTTGGGCCTAGAGGAAGGCATTGGGAAGTAATAAGTAGATGATCGGTTGCTAGAGTGACAGAAGCTTAAACCCTAGTTTATGCGTTGCTTCATAAGGGGCTGATTTGGATCCATATGTTTCATGCTATGGTTAGGTTTACCTTAATACTTTTGTTGTAGTTGCGGATGCTTGCAATAGAGGTTAATCATAAGTGGGATGCTTGTCCAAATAAGGGCAGCACCCAAGCACCGGTCCACCCACATACCAAATTATCAAAGTACTGAACGTGAATCATATGAACGTGATGAAAACTAGCTTGACGATATTCCCATGTGTCCTCGGGAGCACTTTACATCATATAAGAGTTTGTCCAGGCTTGTCCTTTGCTACAAAAAGGATTGGGCCACCTTGCTGCACTTTATTTACTTTTGTTACTTGTTACTCGTTACAAATTATCCTGTCACAATACTATCTGTTACCTATTATTTCAGTGTTTGCAGAGAATACCTTGCTGAAAACCGCTTATCATTTCCTTCTGCTCCTCGTTGGGTTCGACACTCTTACTTATCGAAAGGACTACGATAGATCCCCTATACTTGTGGGTAATCATTACACAAATGTGCGTTAAATTCGTCCTTGATTTCCGCTCGATCCATAAAGTCCTCTGAAGGCCATTCACAAGGCCGCACTGGAGCGTCCCTTGGTGGCTCATCATCAGCATCACGCATTGCAAGCCTGGGCTCTTGTTTCCTTGAAGAGCCACCTTGGTACATTTTCCTAAACATATTTCTTTCTTTGAAAAATTTCTGAAATTTTTAGTAACTTCAAATAAATGTAAACCAAACTCAACAAAATTGATAGCAACTACTCCTACAAGTGCCTAGAGCCTATATCATGCATCAAAACTACTTGTAACCACATAAATTTGACATGCAAGCTCAAGAAAAGGGTCACCTATGCAGCACAAATTTGCAATGAATAAAGCACTAGAACAAAAACTAATTGGACCAATGGAGGAGTCACATACCAAGGAACAATCCCCCCAAGCAGTTTTGTCAGAGGTGCTTTGAGCAAGGAGATCGAAAATGGCAGCAAAATGATCTTGGACTCGGGTTTGACCTGGATAATCGTGTTTGTGGGAGGAAGGAGTGTGTGGGTGCAGGAATAAGTGGAGGAGGGCCACCGTGGGCCCACGAGGTAGGGGAGCATGCCCAGGGGGTAGGGCGCGCCCTCCACCCTCGTGGCCAGGTGGATGCCCCCTGTGGTGTGTTCTCAGTGCCAAATATTCTAAAATATTCCAGAAAAAATCATATTTAAATTTCAGGGCATTTGGAGAACTTTTATTTTTTGGGTATTTTTATATTGCACGGATAAATCAGATAACAGACGGAAAATACTTATTTTTATTTTATTTAATATAAATAACAGAAAGTAAAAGGAGGGTACAGAGAGTTGTGTTTTCTAAATTCATCCATCTCATGATCATCAAAAGGAACCCATTAACAAGGTTGATCAAGTCTTGTTAACAAACACATTCCGAATAACATGGAACCAGAGAATTTTCAAATAACACTAGGTTACCTCAACGGGGATATGCACATCCCCAACAATAAGAATATCATATTTCTTCTTGACAGTAGGAAGAGGAAATTCAAAACCTCCAAAAATAATAGATGGGATTTTTCCAATAGAATTGATACTGTGGACTTGAGGTTGTTTGCTCGGAAAGTGTACCATATGCTCATTACCATTAACATGAAAAGTGACATTGCCTTTGTTGCAATTAGTAACAGCCCCTGCAGTATTCAAAAAGGGTCTTCCAAGAATAATAGACATACTATCGTCCTCAAGAATATCAAGAATAACAAAGTTCGTTAAAATAGTAACATTTGCAACCACAAGAGGCACATCCTCACAAATACCGACAGGTATAGCAGTTGATTTATCAGCCATTTGCAAAGATAACTCAGTAGGTGTCAACTTATTCAAATCAAGTCTACGATATAAAGAGAGAGGCATAACACTAACACCGGCTCCAAGATCACATAAAGCAGTTTTAACATAGTTTCTTTTAATGGAGCATGGTATAGTGGGTACTCCTAGATCTCCAAGTTCCTTTGGTATTCCACCCTTAAAAGTATAATTAGCAAGCATGGTGGAAATTTCAGCTTCAGGTATCTTTCTTTTATTAGTAACAATTTCTTTCATATAGTTTGCATAAGGATTCATTTTGAGCATATAAGTTAATCGCATACTCAAAAAGATAGGTCTAATCATTTCAGCAAAGCGCTCAAAATCCTCATCATCCTTTTTCTTGGATGGTTTGGGAGGAAAAGGCATGGGTTTTTGAACCCATGGTTCTCTTTCTTTACCGTGTTTCCTAGCAACAAAGTCTCTCTTATAATAATGTTGCTTCTTTGATTGTGGGTTATCAAGATCAACAGCAAGTTCAATTTCTATATCATTAACATTGCTAGGTTGACCATCAACATGAACATTATCATTAACATTATCACTAGTTTCAGGTTCATTACCAGATTGTGTTTCAGCATCAGAAATAGAAATATCATTTGGATTCTCAGGTGTATCAATAACAGGTTCACTAGAAGTATGCAAAGTCCTATCATTTTCCTTTTTCTTCCTTTTAGAAGGACTAGGTGCATCTATATTATTTTCTGAGAATCTTGCTCAATTCTCTTAGGATGGCCTTCAGGATACAAAGGTTCCTGAGTCATTATACCACCTCTAGTCATAACTCTAACAACATTATCATTATTCTTACTATTCAGTTCATTGAGCAAATCATTTTGAGCTTTAAGTACTTGTTCTACTTGAGTGGTAACCATAGAAGCATGTTTACTAATAAGTTTAAGTTCACCTTTGACATTAGCCATATAATCACCCAAGTGTTCAAGCATACCAGCACTGCGTTTTAATTCTCTACCAAAATAAGCATTGAAGTCTTCTTGCTTAACCATAAATTTATCAAACTCATCTAAGCATGGGCTAGCAAACTTAGTAAATGGGATTTCAGCTTTATCATATCTATAGAGAGAATTTACATGTACTACCTATGTCGGGTTATCAAGACCATGTATTTCTTCAGTAGGCAGTAAATTAAGACCATGTATTTCTTCAATAGGATGTAAATTCTTAACATCTTCAGCTTTAATACCGTTTTCTTTCATGGATTTCTTTGCCTCTTGCATGTCCTCAGGACTGAGAAATAGAACACCTCTCTTCTTCGGAGTTGGTTTAGGAATAGCCTCCGGAAGTGTCCAATTATGTTCATTTGTCAACATATTATTGAATAGAATTTCAGATTCATCCAGTGTTCTTTCCCTGAAAACAGAACCAGCACAACTATCCAGGTAATCTCTAGAAGCATCGGTTAGTCCATGTAGCAACCAGACCTCAAATAGTCTGATCTCTGTGCTCCGGTGTCATCCCTGGATCAGTAATGCTGACACCACACAGTACTCGGAGGATTTATAACAGAGTAGCAATCACACACTTATTAAATCGAGTGTCTCAATAGAGAACTTATTACAGTAAATATGGCTTAAGGCCATCTAATAACGATAACAGCGGAAGGCTTGGAAGATAAGTGAGTCCATCAACTCCAACGGCATCACTGAGTATAGAACCACGACCTAAAACTCCTTAATCGTCGTCTGAAAAGTCTGCAACATTAACGTTTGTGACGCCCGGATAATCAAGCTACAGTAACCCTCTGGTAATGATGCCACGTCACCTCGATTATTGTTGATAATCTCGTGTTAGCTCGGAACCGAACCAAATTCAAATTTGAATTAAAGTCAAAAACAATTAAAGTTTTCAAAAGTCAAAACTAAATTGTTCCTAATGTGTCTAATAATCCATAATAAATGCTGGTGAAGAAATCATCTCTTAATAAAATACTTAAATGCACTAAATAAACTAAAACAATAGCAAAAACAATTATTTAAATGCTTTAAAATGATAAACAATTACAAACTAATATATTTAGGTGCCAAGTTAATTGTGACAGTGGTATAATTCCTATTACCAATTTAGGGATCATTTTTGTACTTCACAAAACTAAAATACAATCAGGAACAAAATAAAACAGAAAAGAAATAAAATACATAAAAGAAAAAAAACAGAAACAACAAAAAAAGAAGAAAAGGAAACCCCCCCCCCCAAACCCCCGGGCCAACCGACCCAGCTAGCCAACTGGCCGGCCCAGTCGGCCAGCCCACCCCGGCCGGCCCACCTCTCCCTGCATAACCCCCCCCCCCCCCACCACCCCGCAAACCCTAACCCACTCCACGATCCCCACTCGCCCCACCAGGTGCGCCCCCTCGCTCCCCCCCCCCGATCTGGATCGAGGGAAACGGCGCCCCGACACCGCCGCCTCATCCCTACACCCGTCGCCGGCCGGCGCCGCCCGTCTCCGCCGACGCCTCCTCGTCGCCTCCCCACCCCCGATCCAGATCGGATCGGGCTCGCACGCGCGTTGCCGCCTGGACCGCGCCGGCGACTGGAGCTTCCTCGCCGGCCTGCTTCGCCGCCTCCCCACCGGACTGCCGCCTCACCATCCTCCTCCTCATCCCCTCCTCGCCGGACCACCCCACGCACGCTGCCTGGACCCTACGCGCCCCGTGAGCACCTCTCCTCCTCCTCCCCTGGATTCCCGCTCGCCGACCGCGGCCATAACCGTCGTGCGCACGCGCGCTCGCACTCCCGCGGCCACTCACCACGCCCCCCTGCTACTGGTGTGCCCCGGCTCCCCTACTAGTGCTCCTCTGCCGCCCGCACGCCCGCTCTTCGCCGGACCGCACTCCGTCTCCCCCCACGTCGGCCGGCCACCACGGCCGCCTTGGCCACTGGCTCGGTTCAGCCGCACACCCTGTGGGCGAGCGCTCCCCCAGGAGCCCGTCTCCCACGCGCGTCCACCGCTGGGGCCGCGCCCGCTCGGTCGCTAGGGCCGCCCCCCCTGCTCCCCTCGCCCCACGCCGGCACCGCCGCCCTGCTGCCGCTTGTGCGGTGGCCGCCGGCAACCTCGCCCCACACTGGGCGGGATGCGCCCCTGCGCCCATCCCTGGCCGGCGACGTGCCCCGCCGTGGCCGCCCGTGTACACGCCCGCGTGCCCCTGCGTGTGCACCCGAACGGGGCACCCCTGTAACCCGTCGCCCGCGCCCTGTTTGGCCTCTGGGCCAATGACAACAGGGACCACGCCCCTGAGGAAACAAAAAAAAACGAAATAAAAATAAATATATAAATAAGAAATTAATTAATAATTAATTAATTAATGATTAAAATAATTAATGGATTAATTAAGTTAATTAATCATGTTTAATTAATCTAATTAAGTAGTTAGTTTTATTAAACCCTAATTAGACTAATCAGTCAATGACATGCGGGACCCACACGTCAGATTGACCCAGTCAACTCCCTGTTGACTGTTGACGTCATGCTGACGTCATGATGACGTCAGCGTGCACTATTCTGGATAATGTTGCATTAAAATAATTAAATAAATCTTGAAAATGATTTAAATCTTTTAAAATTAATAGAAAATAAACCGTAGCTCAGATGAAAATAATTTCAACATGAAAGTTGCTCAGAACGACGAGACGATTCCGGATACGCAGTCCGCTCGTCCGCCACACACCCCTAACCTATCGAACTCACAACTTTTCCCCTCCGGTTCATCTGTCCGAAAACGCGAAACACCGGGAATACTTTCCCGGATGTTTCCCCCCTTCGTCGGTATCACCAACTACCGCGATTGGGCGCACCTAGCATCGTTACTTGTCATGTCATGCATCGATATGCATTTGTTTGCATTGTATTCATTGTTTCTTCCCCCTTTTTCTCTCCCGTAGACTACGAGACCGACGCCGCTGCTACCCAGTACGTCTACGGTGTTGACGACCCCTCTCTCTTGCCAGAGAAACCAGGCAAGCCCCCCCCTTGATCACCAGATATCGCCTATTCTCCTCTATGCTGCTTGCATTAGAGTAGTGTAGCATGTTACTGCTTTCGTTAATCCTATTCTGATGCATAGCCTGACATTGTCGCTACATCTGTTGATACCTTACCTGCAATCCTAAATGCTTAGTATAGGATGCTAGTTTATCATCATTGGCCCTACATTCTTGTCAGTCTGCCTTGCTATACTATTGGGCCGTGATCACTCGGGAGGTGATCACGGGTATATACTATACATACATACATACTATACAGATGGTGACTAAAGTCGGGTCAGCTCGAAGAGTACCCGCGAGTGATTCACGGATTGGGGGCTGAAAGGACCTTTGTCCCGACGGCCCTCTGTGTGGATCTTTGTGGCGGAGCGACAGGGCAGGTTGAGACCGCCTAGGAGAGAGGTGGGCCTGGCCCTGGTCGGCGTCCGCGGTTGCTTCATAATAACACGCTTAACGAGATCTTGGTATTTGATCTGAGTCTGGCTACGAGCCTATACGCACTAACCATCTACGTGGGAGTAGTTATGGGTATCCCGACGTCGTGGTATCAGCCGAAGCACTTCAGACGTCAGCGACGGAGCGGCGCGCGCCGAATTGGACTGGAACGCCACTAGGCTAGGTCTGCTTTCGGCCGCGTACGCAACGTGCAGGTGTGCTATGGGCGATGGGCCCAGACCCCTGTGCGCTTAGGTTTAGACCGGCGTGCTGGCCTCTCTGTTTTGCCTAGGTGGGGCTGCGACGTGTTGATCTTCCGCGGCCGGGCATGACCCAGGAAAGTGTGTCCGGCCAAATGGGATCAAGCGTGTTGGGCTATGTGGTGCACCCCTGCAGGGAAGTTAATCTATTCGAATAGCCGTGATCTTCGGTAACAGGACGACTTGGAGTTGTACCTTGACCTTATGACAACTAGAACCGGATACTTAATAAAACACACCCTTCCAAGTGCTAGATACAACCGGTGGTCGCTCTCCCTCAGGGATGCGAGGGGAGGATCGCCGGGTAGGATATGCTATGCGATGCTACTTGGAGGACTTCGACCTACCCTCTTCTGCCTGTTGCAAGACGAAGGTGACCAGAAGCGTAGTCTTCGATAAGACTAGCTATCCCCCTCTTATTCTGGCATTCTGCAGTTCAGTCCACTGATATGGCCCTTTACACATATACCCATGCATATGTAGTGTAGTTCCTTGCTTGCGAGTACTTTGGATGAGTACTCACGGTTGCTTTCTCCCCCCTTTTCCCCTTTCCTTTCTTTCTGGTTGTCGCAACCAGATGCTGGAGTCCAGGAGCCAGACGCCACCGTCGACGACGTCTACTACCCCGGAGGTGCCTACTACTACGTGCAGGCCGCTGACGACGTCCAGGAGTAGTTTAGGAGGATCCCAGGCAGGAGGCCTGCGCCTCTTTCGATCTGTATCCCAGTTTGTGCTAGCCTTCTTAAGGCAAACTTGTTTAACTTATGTCTGTACTCAGATATTGTTGCTTCCGCTGACTCGTCTATGATCGAGCACTTGTATTCGAGCCCTCGAGGCCCCTGGCTTGTATTATGATGCTTGTATGACTTATTTATGTTTTAGAGTTGTGTTGTGATATCTTCCCGTGAGTCCCTGATCTTGATCGTACACGTTTGCGTGCATGATTAGTGTACGATTGAATCGGGGGCGTAACAACGTTGCAGCCCGAAACGGGTCAGCACATGGAATATGCTAGCAAGGTGACACATAGAGAGTAATGGAATGAAATATCTATACTATATGCATATTTGGCTGGTGGAAAGCTCTATGGTTACAGTTTTGCGTAAAGCCAATTTTCCCCTACTTCAAGGAATAAATTTATTTAACTATCATGGTAGTTGTTAAACATTGAGAATGGTTGACAGCATCCTCAATCCCAATTAAACATCATCATTATCACAACCCAACAAAATTAATTTAGAGTAACATGTTGAAATTCACATGATAATCCAGGTACTAGATACTCAAGATGTCCATAACCGGGGACACGGCTAACCATGATTAGTTTATTACACTCTGCAGAGGTTTGCGCACTTTTCCCCACAAGACTCGATCACCTCCGTTTGGTTTCTCGCACTACAAGGTGTTTGAGAAACGGATGACTGATACATAGTCTTTCAGAAGCACTAGCACCTTACGATCGGGTAGACCGTACCACCTACATCCCCTACATATGCTAGTCTACCACTGTAAGAGTTCGCATGACTTAGTCAACTATGCTAGAGCCCATAATAGCTTGTGGCTGCACACGGAAGTTTCTAGTATGAATAATCCCATGATCCCTTTGAGCCTGGGTGGCGGTCCAAAAGAAAACAGGCAAATCCTGGATTACCCAGGTGCCTCAATCCACCCAGATGTGTGTTTAAGTTGCCACCTTAGATAAACCATTAATTAACATTCTCACATCTGTCATGGATATCACTCACCCAATCCACGTCTACTAGCATAGCATGGCATAATAAGCAAACGTAGAAGTAACTCCCAAAGGTTTGAAAATAAACAGGTAATAGGTACTACCTCAACTACTTCCCATCCCACAATTTAATTAGATCCTAATCATGCAAGGTTTGAGGATTGATCTAATGCAGTAAAACTGGGTAGTAGAAAAGGTATGATCAAAGTGTTACTTGCCTTGTTGATGATCCGGGAAACCTAGCGATTCGAAGTAACAAGCGGCGCACTCCGGGTACTCTATCGCAAACAAAGAAGCACACAATAAGTACTCATCTAATGCACGGGTAAAACTCGAATAAGAGATCTAACCAGAAGGTTCAACTTAAGAACTCCGGTTTGCAAAAAGAATCAAATCGAACGAAGCAACGAAAGTCAAACGGCGAAAGAAAACAACTTTGTTCTACTAATCTGGATCTAAGGCAAATTTTACAATAGCAAAAACTTGTTTAAGTTGGTTAAACGGATAGAGGGTTTCGAGACGAAACTCCAGGCGCTTGAATCGCCTGATTCCGATAAACGAAAGAAAAGTTATACTAAAAAGAAAATCGGATCAGAAATCGCGATCAGAAAAATCGCGGATTTAATCCGAGAAAAAGAAAAATGACGAACGTTCGCTAGAACGAACGAAGCGACGAACGCTCATTAATTAAATAAATCGGAAAATCCGATCTATTTAAAAAAACTGACGGAAAAACCGAACGGTTTTTTCAAAAAAAAAATAAAAAACAGCATGGATTTCGAGGCGACCTCGGCAGCGAGTTGGCGAGGCGGTGGCGCGGCGGTTCCGGCGACGGCAGGTGGCGGCGGCGGCAGGGCGGAGGCTAGGGTTTCGGGGCGCTGGCGGCTGGCTTCGGCTGGGCTCCCCCCGGCTTATAAAGCCTAGCGGGCCGGAGTCCTGGTCGGACACGGCCCGTAGGTCGGTTCGTTTTTTTTAAATAATTATGCGCAGAAGAAAAATAGAAAGAAATACTAAACGGACTCCAAAAATCCCGAAATAAATTTTCCCGGGCTTCTAAAATCAAGCCGCACAAGGTGAACATTTATTTGGGGCCTAATGCAATTTTGAAAAACGCACATTTTTCCTAAATTCAAATAAAATGATGAAAAACTCCGAAATAAAATCTTATTTGATTTTATTATTAAATCCTCAATATTTATTTATTTTGGGAAAGTCATTTTATTCCCTCTCTCATATTTTTGTAATAGAAATAATTGATGATAAAATAATAAAAATTAAATTATACTATTCTCAAAATTTGAGAAAACTCAAATATGAAAATAAAGAATTTCCCAACTCTCTCCGTGGGTCCTTGAGTTGCGTAGAAATTTCTAGGATCAAACCAAAAGCAAAACAAAATATGATATGCAATGATGATCTAATGTATAACATTCCAAATTGAAAATTTGGGATATTACAGTCCATTATAAAAGATATGAAGTATTTCATTTTTCTTAAGAGGATGATCAGGCAAAGCATTAAGTAATTGGAGAAGCCTCCCCCAAGCTTGTGGGAGACTCTCTTCTTCAATTTGCACAAAATTATATATATCCCTTAAAGCAGCTTGTTTCTTATGAGTAGGGAAATATTTAGCAGAGAAGTAATAAATCATATCTTGGGGACTACGCACACAACCAGGATCAAGAGAATTAAACCGTATCTTAGTATCACCCTTTAACGAGAACGGAAATATTTTAAGGATATAAAAGTAGCGACTTCTCTCATCATTAGTGAACAAGGTGGCTATATCATTTAATTTAGTAAGTTTTGCAACAACAGTTTTAGATTCATAGCCATAAAAATGGTCAGATTGAACCAAAGTAATTATATTAGGATCAACAGAGAATTCATAATCCTTATAAGTAACATAGATAGGTGAAGTAGCAAAAGCAGGGTAAGGTTTCATTCTAGCATTAAGGGATTGCTACTTCCATTTAGCTAATAACCTCTTTAGATCATATCTATCATTGCAAGCTAAAATAGCTCTACCAGATTCTTCATCCAGAACATAACACTCAGGAACAACAGGCAATTCATATTTATTAGGGGGAGAGTCTTCATCATCACTTTCATCAATATTATCAGTTTATGTAATTTCATTCTCTCCAACCCTAGCAAGTTGTTCATCAAGAAATTCAACAAGTGGCATAGTAGTATCAAGCATAGAAGTAGTTTCATCATAAGTATCATGCATAGCAGAAGTCGCATCATCAATAATATGCGACATATCAGAATTAATAGCAAAAGCAGGTTGAGGTGTCGCAAGCTTACTCAAAACAGAAGGTGAATCAAGTGCGGAGCTAGATGGCATTTCCTTACCTCCCCTCATAGTTGAGGGATAATTAATTTTTTGTTTTCGCGTCTTTCAAGTTCTTCATAGTGACCGGCTGATGTCTACTACACAACCTTCTTCTTGTAGACGTTGTTGGGCCTCCAAGTGCAGAGGTTTGTAGGAAAGTAGCAAATTTCCCTCAAGTGGATGACCTAAGGTTTATCAATCCGTGGGAGGCGTAGGATGAAGATGGTCTCTCTCAAGCAACCCTGCAACCAAATAACAAAGAGTCTCTTGTGTCCCCAACACACCCAATACAATGGTAAATTGTACAGGTGCACTAGTTAGGCGAAGAGATGGTGATACAAGTGCAATATGGATGG
This sequence comes from Triticum aestivum, assembly GCF_018294505.1. NCBI lineage: Eukaryota > Viridiplantae > Streptophyta > Magnoliopsida > Poales > Poaceae > Triticum > Triticum aestivum. The sequence continues at coordinate 20,257,177 of NC_057806.1, forward strand.
TAGATATAGGTTTTTGTAATCTGAAAATATAAAAACAGCAAGGTAACTAATGATAAAAGTGAGCACAAACGGTATTGCAATGCTAGGAAACAATTCCTAGGGTTCATACTTTCACTTGTGCAAGTTGTCTCAACAATAATAACATAATTAGATCATATAACTATCCCTCAACATGCAACAAAGAATCACTCCAAAATCACTAATAGCGGAGAACAAACGAAGAGATTATGGTAGGGTACGAAACCACCTCAAAGTTATCCTTTCTGATCGATCTATTCAAGAGTCCGTAGTAAAATAACATGAAGCTATTCTTTCCGTTCGATCTATCATAGACTTCGTGCTAGAATAACACCTTAAGACACAAATCAACCAAAACCCTAATGTCACCTAGATACTCCAATGTCACCTCAAGTATCCGTGGGTATGATTATACGATATGCATCACACAATCTCAGATTCATCTATTCAACCAACACAAAGAACTTCAAAGAGTGCCCCAAAGTTTCTACCGGAGAGTCTAGACGAAAACGTGTGCCAACCCCTATGCATAGGTTCATGGGCGGAACCCGCAAGTTGATCACCAAAATATACATCAAGTGAATCAATAGAATAACCCATTGTCACCATGGTTATCCCACGCAAGACATACATCAAGTGTTCTCAAATCCTTAAAGACTCAATCCGATAAGATAACTTCAAAGGTAAAACTCAATCCATTACAAGAGAGTATAGGGGGAGAAACATCATAAGATCCAACCATAATACAAAAGCTCGCGATATATCAAATCGTACCACCTCAAGAACATGAGAGAGAGAGAGAGATCAAACACATAGCTACTGGTACATACCCTCAGCCCCGAGGGTGAATAACTCCCTCCTCGTCATGGAGAGCACCGGGATGATGAAGATGGCCACCGGAGAAGGGTTCCCCCTCTGGCAGGGTGCCGGAACGGGTCTATATTGGTTTTCGGTGGCTACGGAGGCTTTTGGCGGCGGAACTCCCGATCTATTCTGCTCCTAGAAGTTTTTAGGGTATATGGGTATATATAGGAGGAAGAAGTACGTCGGTGGATCTCCGGGCTGCCCACGAGGCAGGGGGCGCGCCTAGGGGGGTGGGCGTGCCCCCCACCCTCGTGGGCAGCCCAAGACTCTCCTGGTCCATCTCCGATACTCCGTGGGCTTCTTCTGGTCCAAAAATAAGTTCCGTGAAGTTTCAGGTCAATTGGACTCCGTTTGATTTTCCTTTTCTACGATACTCTAAAACAAGGAAAAAACAGAAACTGGCACTGGGCTCTAGGTTAATAGGTTAGTCCCAAAAATCATATAAAATAGCATATAAATGCATATAAAGCATCCAAGGTTGTTAATATAATAGCATGGAACAATAAAAAATTATAGATACATTGGACACGTATCAGCATCCCCAACTTTAATTCCTGCTTGTCCTCGAGTAGGTAAATGATAAAAACAGAATTTTTGATGTGGAATGCTACCAAACATATTTATCCATTTAGTTATCTTTATTGTGGCAAGAATATTCAGATCCATAAGATTCAAGAAAAAAGTTTAATATTGACATAAAAATAATAATACTTCAAGAATACTAACCAAGTAATCATGTCTTCTCAAAATAACATGGCCAAAGAAATCTATCCCTACAAAATAATATAATCTCGCTATGCTCTATCTTCACCACATAAAATATTTAAATCATGCACAACCCCGATGACAAGCCAAACAATTGTTTCATACTTTTGATGTTCTCAAACTTTTTCAATCTTCACGCAATATATGAGCGTGAGCCATGGACATAGCACTATAGGTGGAATAGAATGGTGGTTGTGGAGAAGACAAAAAGGAGAAGATAGTCTCACATCAACTAGGCATATCAACGGGCTATGGAGATGCCCATTAATAGATATCAATGTGGGTGAGTAGGGATTGCCATGCAACGGATGCACTAGAGCTATAAATGTATGGAAGCTCAACAAAAGAAACTAGTGGGTGTGCATCCAACTCGCTTTCTCACGAAGACCTAGGGCATTTTGAGGAAGCCCATCATTGGAATATACAAGCCAAGTTCTATAATGAAAGATTCCCACTAGTATGTGAAAGTGACAACATAGGAGACTCTCTATCATGAAGATCATGGTGCTACTTTGAAGCACATGTGTGGTAAAAGGATAGTAGCATTGTCCCATTTATTTTTTTATTTGGCCTTTACCTTTTTTTGGCCTTTCTCTTTTTTGGGCCTTTCTCTTTTTGGGGGGACAATGCTCTATTAATGATGATGATCACACTTTTATTTATTTACAACTCAAAGATTACAACTCGATACTAGAACAAAGTATAACTCTATATGAATGCCTCCGGCCGTATACCGGTATAGCGATGAATCAAGAGTGACATGTATGAAAATCATGAACGGTTGCTTTGCCACAAATACGATGTCAACTACATGATTATGCAAAGCAATATGACAATGATGAATGTGTCATGATAAATGGAACGGTGGAAAGTTGCATGGCAATATATCTCGGAATGGCTATGAAAATGCCATAATAGGTAGGTACGGTGGTGGCTGTTTTGAGGAAGATATATGGTGGGTGTAAGATATTGGCGAAAGGTGTGCGGTATTAGAGAGGTAGCAACGGTGGAAGGGTGAGAGTGCATATAATCCATGGACTCAATATTAGTCAGAAAGAACTCACATACTTATTGCAAAAAATATATTAGTTATCGAAGCAAAGTACTACGCGCATGCTCCTAGGGGAATAGATTGGTAGGAAAAGACCATCGCTCGTCCCCGACCACCACTCATAAGGAGGACAATCAATAAATAAATCATGCTCCGACTTCTTCACATAACGGTTCACCATACATGCATGCTACGGGAATCACAAACTTCAACACAAGTATTTCTAAAATTCACAACTACCCAACTAGCATGACTTTAATATCACCATCTTCATATCTCAAAACAATCATCAAGTATCAAACTTCTCATAGTATTCAATGCACTTTATATGAAAGTTTTTATTATACCCATCTTGGATGCCCATCATATTAGGACTAGTTTCATAACCAAGGCAAATTACCATGCTGTTATAAAGACTCTCAAAATAATATAAGTGAAGCATGAGATTTCATCTATTTCTTCAAAATAAAACCACCACCGTGCTCTAGAAAGATATAAGTGAAGCAATAGAGAAAATGACAAACTACTCTAAAAGATATAAGTGAAGCTCAATGAGTAGTCGAATAATTATGCAACTATGTGAACACTCTCTAACATTTGATAATTTCAGTTCTTGGTATTTTATTCAAACAACAAGCAAAACAAAAGAAAATAAAATGACGCTCCAAGAAAAACACATATCATGTGGTAAATAAAAATATAGCTCCAAGTAAAGTTACCGATGAACAAAGACGAAAGAGGGGATGCCTTCCGGGGCATCCCCAAGCTTAGGCTCTTGGTTGTCCTTGAATATTTCCTTCGGGTGCCTTGGGCATCCCCAAGCTTAGGCTCTTTCACTCCTTATTCCATAATCCATCAATCTTTACCCAAAACTTGAAAACTTCACAACACAAAACTCAAAATAGAAAATCTCGTGAGCTCCGTTAGCGAAAGAAAACAAAACACCACTTCCAGGTACTGTAATGAACTCATTCTTGATTTATATTGGTGTTAAACCTACTGTATTAGAACTTCTCTATGGTTTATAAACTCTTTTACTATCCATAGATTCATCAAAATAAGTAAACAACACATAGAAAACAGAAACTGTCAAAAACAAAACAGTCTGTAGTAATCTGGATCAACGTATACTTCTGGAACCCCAAAAATTCTAAAATAACTTTTGGACCTGAGGAATTTATCTATTAATCATGTGCAAAAAGAATTAACTAAATAGCACTTTCCAATAAAAATGGCAGCAATTCTTCTGAGCGCTAAAGTTTCTGTTTTTTACAGCAAGATCAACAAGACTTTCCCCAAGTCTTCCCAACGGTTCTACTTGGCACAAACACTAATTAAAACATAAAAACACAATAATAACTGAGGCTAGATAAATTATTTATTGCTAAACAGGAGCAAAAATCAAGGAACAAAAATAAAATTGGGTTGCCTCCCAACAAGCGCTATCGTTTAACGCCCCTAGCTAGGCATGATGATTACAATGATGCTCACATAAAGGATAAGAATTGAAACATAAAGAGAGCATCATGAAGAATATGACTAGCACATCTAAGTCTAACCCACTTCCTATGCATAGGGATTTTGTGAGCAAACAACTTCTGGGAACAAGAATCAACTTGCATAGGAAGGTAAAACAAGCATAACTTCAAAATTTTAAGCACATAGAGAGGAAACTTGATATTATTGCAATTCCTACAAGCATATATTCCTCCCTCATAATAATTTTCAGTAGAATCATGAATGAATTCAACAATATAACCAGCACCTAAAGCATTCTTTTCATGATCTGCAAGCATAGAAAATTTACTACTCTCCACATAAGCAAAATTCTTCTCAATCGGAATAGTGGGAGCAAACTCAACAAAATAATTATCATGTGAGGCATAATCCAATTGAAAACTAAAATCATGATGACAATTTTCATGGATATCATTATTCTTTATAGCATACAAGTCATCACAATAATCACCATAGATAGCAACTTTGTTCTCATAATCAATTGGAACCTCTTTCGGAATAGTGGATTCATCACAAAATAAAGTCATGACCTCTCCAAATCCACATTCATCAATATAATCATCATAAATAGGAGGCATGCTTTCATCATAATCAATTTGTTCATCAAAACTTGGGGGACAAAAAATATCATCTTCATCAAACATAGCTTCCCCAAGCTTGTGGCTTTGCATATCATTAGCATCATGGATATTCAAGGAATTCATACTAACAACATTGCAATCATGCTCATCATTCAAATATTTAGTGCCAAACATTTTAATGCATTCTTCTTCTAACACTTTGGCACAATTTTCCTTTCCATCATAGTCACGAAATATATTAAAAAGTTGAAGTGTATGAGGCAAACTAAATTCCATATTTTTTCGTAGTTTTCTTTCATAAACTAAACTAGTGCTAAAACAAGAAACAAAAAGATTCGATTGCAAGATCTAAAGATATACCTTCAAGCGCTAACCTACCCGGCAACGGCGCCAGAAAAGAGCTTGATGTCTACTACACAACCTTCTTCTTGTAAACGTTGTTGGGCCTCCAAGTGCAGAGGTTTGTAGGATAGTAGCAAATTTCCCTCAAGTGGATTCCCTAAGGTTTATCAATCCGTGGGAGGCGTAGGATGAAGATGGTCTCTCTCAAGAAACCCTGCAGCCAAATAACAAAGAGTCTCTTGTGTCCCTAACATACCCAATACAATGGTAAATTGTATATGTGCACTAGTTCGGCGAAGAGATGGTGATACAAGTGCAATATGGATGGTAGATATAGGTTTTTGTAATCTGAAAATATAAAAACAGCAAGGTAACTAATGATAAAAGTGAGCACAAACGGTATTGCAATGCTAGGAAACAATTCCTAGGGTTCATACTTTCACTAGTGCAAGTTCTCTCAACAATAATAACATAATTAGATCATATAACTATCCCTCAACATGCAACAAAGAGTCACTCCAAAGTCACTAATAGCGGAGAACAAATGAAGAGATTATGGTAGGGTACAAACCACCTCAAAGTTATCCTTTCTGATCGATCTATTCAAGAGTCTGTAGTAAAATAACATGAAGCTATTCTTTCCGTTCGATCTATCATAGAGTTCGTACTAGAATAACACCTTAAGACACAAATCAACCAAAACCCTAATGTCACCTAGATACGCCAATGTCACCTCAAGTATCCGTGGGTATGATTATACGATGTGCATCACACAATCTCAGATTCGTCTATTCAACCAACACAAAGAACTTCAAAGAGTGCCCCAAAGTTTCTACCGGAGAGTCAAGACAAAAACGTGTGCCAACCTGTATGCATAGGTTCATGGGCGGAACCCGCAAGTTGATTACCAAAACATACATCAAGGGAATCAATAGAATAACCCATTGTCACCATGGTTATCCCACGCAAGACATACATCAAGTGTTCTCAAATCCTAAAGACTCAGTCCGATAAGATAACTTCAAAGGGAGAACTCAATCCATTACAAGAGAGTAGAGGGGGAGAAACATCATAAGATCCAACCATAATAGCAAAGCTTGCGATACATCAAGATCGTACCACCTCAAGAACACGAGAGAGAGAGATCAAACACAGAGCTACTGGTACATACCCTCAGCCCCAAGGGTGAACTACTCCCTCCTCGTCATGGAGAGCACCGGGATGATGAAGATGGCCACCGGAGAAGGGTTCCCCCTCCGGCAGGGTGCCGGAACGGGTCTATATTGGTTTTCGATGGCTACGGAGGCTTCTGGCGGCGGAACTCCCAATCTATTCTGCTCCTCGAAGTTTTTAGGGTATATGGGTATATATAGGAGGAAGAAGTACGTTGGTGGATCTCCGGGCTGCCCACGAGGCAGGGGGCGCGCCTAGGCGGGGTGGGCGTGCCCCCCACCCTTGTGGGTAGCCCGAGACTCTCCTGGTCCATCTCCGATACTCCATGGGCTTCTTCTGGTCCAAAAATAAGTTCCGTGAAGTTTCAGGTCAATTGGACTCCGTTTGATTTTCCTTTTCTGCGATACTCTAAAACAAGGAAAAAATAGGAACTGGCACTGGGCTCTAGGTTAATAGGTTAGTCCCAAAAATCATATAAAATAGCATATAAAGCATCCAAGGTTGATAATATAATATCATGGAACAATCAAAAATTATAGATACATTGGAGACGTATCACCGGAAGATATAAATCCCAAGTGACTCAAAGAATAAAGCTATGCTCCCCGGCAACGCCGCTAGAAAATAGTCTTGATAACCCACAAGTATAGGGGATCGCAACAGTTTTCAAGAGTAGAGTATTCAACCCAAATTTATTGATTCGACACAAGGGGAGCCAAAGAATATTCTCAAGTATTAGCAGCTGAGTTGTCAATTGAACCACACCTGGAAACTTAATATCTGCAGCAAAGTATTTAGTAGCAAAGTAATATGATAGTAGTGGTAATGGTAGAAAAAGTAGTGTTTTTGGTATTTTGTAGTGATGATAGAAATAGCAACTAAAAAGTAAATAAGCGGAGAACAATATATGGAAAGCTCGTAGGCAATGGATCGGTGATAGAGAATTATGCCGGATGCGGTTCATCATGTAACAGTCATAACCTAGGGTGACAAAGAACTAGCTCCAATTCATCAATGTAATGTAGGCATGTATTCCGAATATAGTCATACGTGCTTATGGAAAAGAACTTGCATGACATCTTTTGTCCTACCCTCCCGTGGTAGCGGGGTCCTAGCGGAAACTAAGGGATATTAAGGCCTCCTTTTAATAGAGTATCGGACCAAAGCATTAACACATAGTGAATACATGAACTCCTCAAACTATGGCCATCACCGGGAGTGGTCCCGATTATTGTCACTTCGGGGTTGCCGGATCATAACACATAGTAGGTGACTATAGACTTGCAAGATAGGTTCAAGAACTCGCATATATTGATGAAAACATAATAGGTTCAGATCTGAAATCATGGCACTCGGGCCCTAGTGACAAGCATTAAGCATAACAAAGACATACCAACATCAATCTCAGAACATAGTGGATACTAGGGATCAAACCCTAACAAAACTAACTCAATTACATGATAAGTCTCATCCAACCCATCACCATCTAGCAAGCCTACGATGAAATTACTCACGCATGGTGGTGAGCATCATGAAATTGGTGATGGAGGATGGTTGATGATGACGATGGCGACGGATTCCCCTCTTCGAAGCCCCGAACGGACTCCAGATCAGCCCTCCCGAGAGATTTTAGGGCTTGGCGGCGGCTCCGTATCGTAAAACGCGATGAATCCTTCCCCTCCATTTTTCTCCCCGAAAGCAAATATTTAGAGTTGGAGTTGAGGTCGGAGCAGCTCCAGGGGGCCCACGAGGTAGGGGGCGCGCCCCCCACCATCGTGGCTAGGGTGTGGGGCCCCTGGTCTTCATCTTTTGCAAGGATTTTTTATGATTTCCAAAAAGACGTTCCGTGAAGTTTCAGGTCATTCCGAGAACTTTTGTTTCTGCACATAAATAACACCATGGCAATTCTGCTAAAAACAGTGTCAGTCCGGGTTAGTTCCATTCAAATCATGCAATTTAGAGTCCAAAACAAGGGCAAAAGTGTTTGGAAAAGTAGATACGATGGCGACGTATCAGTGCCTTTCAGGGAGAACTCACGCGAGCTGAGGTACCGCGTGGAGTTACATGCCGTTGATTCGCCCTACCACCCGGTGAGTAGTTAACTCCTGATGAGCGCTCATTCCGTTCTCCAGGTGCAGGAATACATGTGCATTGTTTTAGTTCAGAATTGCCGGGTTCAGCAAATAAGAATTTAATCCACCATAAGATAGTACTACCAAGAAATAATAACCAGCCGAATATTAAGGACAGTAAAACCGAGCCACTTCCTAGCCCTCTCAGTGTATTTTAGCATTTATTTATAAGTGCCACAAGGTATTTGATTTCAGTAGTCTTCAAACATATGTATAAGTGATGCTAATTCACCATGTTTCTACCAAGTCATGTGTGTCCAAATGCAATTGTCATTAGAGATCCTGAATCTTAGTCTTTCTCTTACCTGAAGACCTTGTTGTAGAGGTTGCACTACAAAAAAATACACTTCTGTGATGATACGTGTTTGTCACAGTAGATCGCTTTTTTTGTCATGCGTGTACATCCATGACAAATTTATGACAGAATCAAGATAGTCATACATGTGCTGTCGTAGAAGTGTTCCATGACATTACCAAAATTTTCATAATGGAAGTGTCCACTTCCATGACGATAAATCACGTGTCACATAAGTGCTTTCGTCAAGGGTGACCGACACGTGGCATCCACCGTAACGGAACGTCGTTAAGCTATCGGGTCCGGTTTTGGATCTGATAACCCGTTAACAGCCCCGACAAATGGGGATTTTCCACGTGTAAAATCATCATTGGCTGGAGGAAACACGTGTCGGCTCACCGTTGGGACAGATGTCATCCACTCATTGGACCCAAAGCGCCTATGATACGTCAACACGTGGCACGGCCCAACAGAGTCCCATTCCTGTGAAAAGGCCGACCCATTTGACTTGGTCAAAAGGTGGCAGGCCGGCCCACGGCAAGCCTGTTAATGGCCTATTCGCATATAGCCCATTTACAGCCCGCTAACCCAGGCCCGTTTATATCCTATCCGAATTAGGCCCAGTAGCGTCATCTGGGCCGTCCAATATAATTCCAGCCCGTTTTAACTTCCGGCCCATGTATGGCCCATGACGTCTTTTGGCCCATCTGAGGCCCTTAGTAACCCTCGGCTCGTTAACGGCCCGTGGTAAAACTTGCCCGTAATGAATAGTGTATCACTTTATACCCATTAACGGCCCATTATTCTGTTGGGCCGTTTCTAGCTCATGTTATCTTTCGGCCTTCTCAGGGCCCATTTATTCTTGGGCTCATTTCCAGCATTCGGTTACTTACGACCCGTTACTGTCATTTTCTGCTTGTGGGCCAAATTCAGCCCGTGCTTACAGTCGGCCCATTAATACATTGGGCCGTTTTCATAGCGTAATCAAATACGACTGATTAACGACGGCCCATTATGGTCGGCCCATGAACAAACGATTCCAACTCTAGCTCGTTTACGGCCATAAAGCGGTATGTTATTGGCCCATGTTTGGGCAATCGATCATACGGCCCGTAGAAGGCCCATTGATAATACGGCCCGTAGAAGGCCCATTGATGATATAGCCCGTAGAAGGCCCATTGTTTCTATGCCCCGTAGAAGGCCCATTGTTTCTACGACCCGTAGAAGGCCCAGTGTCACTAAAGTAAATATGTAGCCCATGGTTATTGTGGCCTAGTTAAAAAAAGGTTATTGCGGCCACTAGTAAACCGCAGAAAAAGAACAGCACTGACTACAAGCACACAAATAAACAAGACAACAAGGAAATAAATAACAAGCAACTTACGCTAGGCTATCACGGCTATTACACATATTACATCCACTGGGCATCAAAGTTTGCCACTAGTGCAAATATAGGGAACAAAGCAGCATATAAACGCCGCAGCAAAAGAAGTCTAGAACTAAAACCACTTCAGAAGAGCTCAAGAAACAATATTCTGGGTACCCATAATGCTGGCAAGATGCCTAGCAAGCTTATTAACTTTCTCCTGTTTGGCGCTTAAATCCTTCAGCACTTGCTGTTGCACTAGAAAGTATGCATCTGAATTCTGTAGGGACTTCCTCAGTCCTTCGGCTTCCTGTCGCATAACATCTGATCGATGTCTTTCAACTTGAAGTTGAGACTCAAGAAGCCGAACTGATTCAGGCAGCGAGTACGAAGAGCTGGTGCCAGCAGTAGTAGCCAGTAACTCGAACACTACATCAAGACAGGACTTTGGGGTTGTCTCAGTGTCTTCAGTATAGTTTTTATCAGCTTTCTTGGAGAACAACAGGGATGTCTCACTATCTTGAACCTGATCTGCATTACTTCCTTTACCAATTCATAACGGGGTACTCTTCTCCAATATTTTATCCGCGTTCTAAAGGAGAAACAAACAAACACATCACAGGTTTACAATGTAGTATATGAAACTCATTTTGGTAAACCAGTTCAATAGTAAGGTGGACAGGATAACAACATGAAACAAACATATATCTATGTAGTATGGTCGTTGTATGGTTTATATCATTCTAGTTATGTTGCCAAACCAAGATAGATATAGTTCGAATCATATCTATTTAAGACAAAGCAGCATAGACAGAATATAAGTGTGGGAAACTACACAGCAATAACAACACTTGTAATGTGCATGGCATTAGAACATAAATGTTTACTCAATTGAAACTGAAATCAACATAGAGCAAGTTACAACAGCAAACACGTTAAAGAAACAGGTTTAAAACATACCTATTGCGCCATTGGAGTTTCAATTGCATCCTTCAAATTTGAAATTAGTTTGTATGAGTAAATACAGTGATGCAAGAGCAAAGTAGTATGAACCATAGCTACGGAACCTGACATGAGAACAATTCTTCTTCTGCTTTAAGCGTTGACTTGGGGTTCGGAGTGGTGGTCCTCGTGCTTTGGGCACTGCAGTTGACTTACTAACTGCTCGTGTTTGGGTGCTCTATGGTGGAGACGGTGCTGTGTCAATGGGAACTGGGTTACTATCTGCTGGTGTTGGGGTTAGAAGGGGTGTAGGTGGTTCTCTGTCCAACTGGGTAGGGGTACAATCTGTGTGAGTCTGGGTTATGTGTGGTGGGGCTGGTTCTTGGGCAAGTACAACCATGGTTCTATCTCCATCGACAAGTAGAACGATCTTTTCTGAAGACCGTGTTTTTACTCACACGGATACTGCCATCACCCGCTCCAATTGAAATGGATGATAAACAAGAAAAGTAATTGAATGTACAGACATTGTAAGATAGATAGGTGCAATGGATAGTAGGGAAGAAAACAGGGCATGACATAATTCACATTTATGTTGTCTAACCAAACAGAATAGCAGGACATAATTTCAGATATATGATGGCTAATTAAACATGATAGCATGACACAATTTCACATGTATGATGGCTAACTAAACATAATAGAATGACATACTTCAAAATATGATGACTATGTAAACAGGATGACACGATATAATGCTACCTCTTGAGCACTGCGTTGGTTTTCCCCGAAGAGGAAGGGATGATGTAGCAAAGTAGCGTAAGTATTTCCCTCAGTTTTTGAGAACCAAGGTATCAATCCAGTAGGAGGCTACGCGCGAGTCCCTCGTACCTACACAAAACAAATAAATCCTTGCAACCAACACAAATAGGGGTTGTCAATCCCTATAGGGCCACTTACGAGAGTGAGATCTGATAGATATGATAAAGATAATATTTTTGGTATTTTTGTGATAAAGATGCAAAGTAAAATAAAGGCAAAGTAAATAACAAAGGAAATAACTAGGTAGTAGGAGATCAATATGATAAAGATAGACCCGGGGGCCATAGGTTTCACTAGTGGCTTCTCTCGAGAGCATAAGTATTCTACGGTGGGTGAACAAATTACTGTTGAGCAATTGACAGAATTGAGCATAGTTATGAGAATATCTAGGCATGATCATGTACATAGGCATCACGTTCGAAACAAGTAGACCGACTCCTGCCTGCATCTACTACTATTACTCCACTCATTGACCGCTATCCAGCATGCATCTAGAGTATTAAGTTAAAAACAGAGTAACGCCTTAAAAAAGATGACATGATGTAGAGGGATAGACTCATGCAATATGAAGAAAACCCCATCTTGTTATCCTCGATGGCAACAATACAATACGTGCCTTGCTGCCCCTACTATCACTGGGAAAGGACACCGCAAGATTGAACCCAAAGCTAAGAACTTCTCCCATTGCAAAAAAGATCAATCTAGTAGGCCAAACCAAACTGATAATTCGAAGAGACATGCAAAGATAACCAATCATACATAAAAGAATTCAGAGAAGATTCAAATATTGTTCATAGATAGACTTGATCATAAACCCACAATTCATCGGTCTCAACAAACACACCGCAAAAAGAAGATTACATCGAATAGTTCTCCACAAGAGAGGGGGAGAACATTGTATTGAGATCCAAAAAGAGAGAAGAAGCCATCTAGCTAATAACTATGAACCCGTAGGTCTGAGGTAAACTACTCACACTTCATCGGAGATGCTATGGTGTTGATGTAGAAGCCCTCCGTGATCGATGCCCCCTCCGGCGGAGCTCCGGAACAGGCCCCAAGATGGGATCTCGTGGATACAGAAAGTTATGGCAGTGGAATTAGGTTTTTGGCTCTGTATCTAATCGTTTGGGGGTACGTGGATATATATAGGAGGAAGGAGTACGTCGGTGGAGCAACAGGGGGCCCACAAGGGTGAAGGGCGCGCCTGGGGTAGGCAGGCGCGCCCCCTACCTCATGGCCTCATGTTTCTTTTCTTGACGTAGGGTCCAAGTCTCCTGGGTCTTATTCGTTGAGAAAATCACGTTCCTGAAGGTTTCATTCCGTTTGGACTCCGTTTGGTATTCCTTTTCTTCGAAATCCTAAAATAGGCAAAAAACATCAATTCTGGGCTGGGCCTCCAGTTAATAGATTAGTCCCAAAAATAATATAAAAGCGGATAATAAAGCCCAATAATGTCCAAAACAGTAGATAATATAGCATGGAGCAATCAAAAATTATAGATACGTTGGAGACGTATCAAGCATCCCCAAGATTAATTCCTGCTCGTCCTCGAGTAGGTAAATGATAAAAACAGAATTTTTGATGCGGAGTGCTACTTGGCATAATTTTAATGTAATTCTTCTTAATTGTGGTATGAATATTCAGATCCGAAAGATTCAAGACAAAAGTTCATATTGACATAAAAATAATAATACTTCAAGCATACTAACAAAGCAATTATGTCTTCTCAAAATAACATGGCTAAAGAAAGTTATCCCTACAAAATCATATAGTCTGGCTCTATCTTCACCACACAAAATATTTAAATCATGCACAACCCCGATGACAAGCCAAGCAATTGTTTCATACTTTTGACATTCTCAACACTTTTTCAATTTTCACGCAATACATGAGCGTGAGCCATGGACATAGCACTATAGGTGGAATAGAGTGGTGGTTGTGGAGAAGACAAAAAAGGGGAAGATAGTCTCACATCAACTAGGCGTATCAACGGGCTATGGAGATGCCCATCAATAGATATCAATGTGAGTGAGTAGGGATTGCCATGCAACGGATGCACTAGAGCTATAAGTATATGAAAGCTCAAAAAGAAACTAAGTGGGTGTGCATCCAACTTGCTTGCTCATGAAGACCTAGGGCAATTTGAGGAAGCACTACTAGGGAAAGGCTACCAGCAGCGCAGGTTTTGTGCTCACTAGTACCGCGGGTAGGCGCGCTACTAATAAGGCGCTACAGCTATTGCTTAGCAGTAACGCGTGCCTGCACACGCTACTGCTAGGGCAAATAGCTGCAGCGTTTGTTCACTCCCGCGCTACTGCTAATGTAACTACTGGCAGCGTGTTTTCTCGCCATCGCTACTAGTATTCTTTTTTTATTTTTTTATTTTTAGTGTATTTATGCGCCATAGGACAAATATTGGTACAATACCAGTTATGAGGTTTACATCATTATGTCCATAACGGTGTGTCAAATGAAGGTGGATTAGGTTCAAGTGGAGGCAATATGTGGTGCATGTCAAAAGTATACTACTAATCCAAACTTGATCTAGTTTGGACTAGTAGTACTTTCGATGTGCACCACATGTTACCTCCACTTGAATCTAACCCGCCAGCACAAGCTATTTAATCATCATCATAGTCATTACCACCAACAGTATTTATTTAATCACCACTAACACTAGCTAATAATAATCATCATAGTCATTACCACCAACACTAGCTATTTTATCATCATAGTAATAGTGTAGCACGTCATCATCCTCAAACTCATTTCTAGCTAGCTAATCACTCCTGCTGCTCTCTCTTAGGTAAAATAACATAAAACATGTGTAGCTCTCCTCGATCAAGTTGGAGCATGCAGATGAACTTGTCTCCTAATCGTGGGTAGCGCATCTGTTTGCTGCCCCCTAGTACTTCTCTGCGCTCCCCCATCACATATTTGGTCCAGTCTTGCACTATTAAGCATCCGTCGCTAATCTTGAATGCACTAAAGTAATCTGTAGGATATCTTGGTCGTAAGCTAATAATACTCATGGTACCTTTACTCTCGATCCCATAAGGCACAACATTCATTGGGAGTCCCTGTTGAAGAACATCGTATGGTAACATACTTAGCAATGAAGTTTAGCTTCAAAAATAATGTATGGAAAAGATGCACTGAGGACAAATAGTAAAAATCTTACCATCCTTCCTAAATAGATCTGACCGTAGTTCATTACGAACACTATTAGTCGCACGTTTTCAGTACTATTATTTCTAAATGCAGGAAGAAAATTTGTCTTGACAGTATCAAGATCCTCAAGCCATGAAACATAATGACTTAGCTCCTCGCAGTTGAGTTCAGCCTCGGGACAGTAGTAGGTCTTGTCTACCAAGCCCTGGACATGTTTGCTTGCACCGAAATAAGCTGACAATACAAATTAGTTGTCAACTATTTTTGAATAAACAATATCAAAGACATAAATATGGTTGAGAAACTTACATAATGTAATAACTGGAGGTGTCTGCACATCGACCCAGATGTCGGTACTACCTTCAATATCATCTTCCGGACGAATATCAAAGGTGATAACCATATCAGGCTCAAATGCATAAGTCTTGCATAGTGCTCGCCATGTTTTGCATCCAAAATAGGTGTAGTCGTCTGAATTGTATAATTTTGCATGGAAAATATAACCATGCTCGGTCTTCAAGTAAACTTTATTTACCTCCATAGTATGACTAAAACCTATCTTATCCAATACAAAAACTCTTGCATGGCAGGGGATACGCTAGTACAATAGTAAAAAATATATAAGTTGAAGCAAATGAAGCAGATGTCATGCTTAATTACGAAAAAAGACTTGTCGTTGTGACTTACTGTATCCACTTCGAAGTTCTCATCCAGCTTGATGCTGAAGCGTCTATCATCATCTAGGAAGATTCCGTCGCACAGGTCGCGCTCGTCTTCGCAGTATTTGCAAATACCGAAATCCTTTCCGTCATCAGACATTTCCTATGTTCATAGTTAAAACATTAATTGAAAATCGATCGAAGACAACTACCAGGATACTCAACACACAAATCTGGGGCACTCGATATTTCCTACATATTCTGGCACAAGTCATGCCAAAATTCACGGAAAAATTCGGCATGACCTTTGCTAAAATAGGACATATCGAGCGCCTGAAATTTGCCGGAACGGAAATGAATCAACACTCCATCAAAACATAGGCCACTCGGAGGTGTAACCTGCAAACATGACCGGCCACTTGGATATTGAGCAACACAAGATATACATTTCAAAATATCTTATAGGACTCAAATTAGCATGCATTCAATAAGCAAAAGTAAATCATCTCATGCGTCCGTACATCATCGAATATTATCACCAATACATCCCAAATAGTGTCATACATATAACATCACTAATACAACTAAAACCCTAGCACACGACGGGTATCGGCGCTCGCGGTGGACACCCACAGAGAAGGAACCATCACGGTATCATAGCTCCAGTGAGATCCCTGGAGAACCTGCCAGGTATTGGAGAACCTGTGCTCCAACGCAAACAAGTAGCGACGGACATGCGCGTCCTCCTCACTGACATGGTGACGCACCACCTCCGTGGAGTCCTCGAGCCTCTGGACCGTCACTGGCCCACGCGACCGCCACAAAAGAAGGTTCGGGTCAATGACAGGCTGGCTCCTCAGCAACCTGCGCCCCCTGGTAGGTAGCGCCTCCCAGTACCACCCCGGCGGAGCCCAGTCCCGGACATGACCCATCTGGTCAAGCAGGTGCCGTCCTCTGCCGACTCGACGACGAGGATGTGGGATAGGCATCGTCCATGTCGATGCGAGAAAATTGCTTTAACTAAAAAAATAGCAACAAGTTCTTACTAACTAGTTCTATTAATTCAACTAGTTCTTACTAAAAATAAACTTACTATAAATAAAAATAGCAACAAGTTCTTACTAACTAATTAGTACCTAGGAACTACTACCCTAATTACCATCTAATTTGATAAACCTAGGGGTGGAAAGTGGTAGCGGATATTCCAATTATGCAACTATATATAAAGTGAAACAAGTGGAAAATTTTACTCGTTTTATGATTCATCTTAGAAATTTGATTCGTTTCCACAACCTTACATGAACCCTCACTCATTTGAGCCGCATCCGCATCCGATTCGTTTCAACCCTTACATGAACCCTAACTAATTTGATGCAACTAAAAAATAAAGAAACCCTAGGTAGAGGTATAGGGGAGAGGGAGGAGCAGGCATGCTCACCTCGGGTGCCTGCGACGAGCGAGGGGCAGGCGGCATCGAGGTCGGGGTCGGGGCTCGGGCGTGTGGCGGACGGCAGCGTCGAGGTCGGGGTGGGGGGCGGCGTCCGGGGCGGCATTGAAGGTCGGGGGCGGGGGCGGCGTTGAATCTGGGGTCGGAGGCGGTGTTGAGGGTGTGCGGAGAGCGCGCGGCGACCGACGGGTGACGGTGGCGGCGAGAGTGGGGAGTTGGATTTGGGGGAAGTGGCCGTGGGGAAGGACAAACCCCATGGTTAAGTCAGAAGTAGCAGTAGCGCGTTCCAGAAAAGGCGCTACTGCTAGGTTAGCTACAGCGCGTTCTGGGACACACGCTACTGCTTTCCTTTCTCTTTTCCCCCCTTTTCATTTAGTTTTCTTCACATTTTATTTTTTTTCCTTTCACCTTATTCTATTTCTTTCATTTTCAATTACCTTTCTATTTGCTTTCCATTTAATTTTATATCCTTTAGCAGTAGCGAGTTTACATTAAAACGCGCTGCTACAAATAAATTAGCAGTAGCGCAGTTTGATTTAGGTCGCTACTACTATGTGTAGCCTATCGGCTAAGCCGTGGGAATTGTAGTAGTAACGTGTGTAGGGCGAGACGCGCTACTGCTAGAAATTTATCTATAGCGCGGTTTGCAGAGGAGCGCAACTGCTACTTAGCACCAGCGTGCTTTTTTGACCCTCGCTACTGCTAAAGTTTTGTGTATAAGCCAAGTTCTATAATGAAAAATTCCCACTAGTATATGAAAGTGATAACATGAGACACTCTCTACTATGAAGATCATGGTGCTACTTTGAAGCACAAGTGTGGTAAAAGGATAGTAGCATTGTCCCTTCTCTCTTTTCTCTCATTTTTTCTTTTTATTTTTTTTATTTTTTTATTTGGGCCTTTTCTCTTTTTTTATGGCCTCTTTTCTTTCTCTTTTTTTATTTTTCGTCCAGAGTCTCATCCCGACTTGTGGGGGAATCATAGTCTCCATCATCCTTTCCTCACTGGGACAATGCTCTAATAATGATGATCATCACACTTTTATTTTTCTTACAACTCAACAATTATAACTCGATACTTAAAACAAAATATGACTCTATATGAATGCCTCCGTCGGTGTACCGGGATATGCAATGACTCATGAGTGACATGTATGAAAGAATTATGAATGGTGGCTTTGCCACAAATACTATGTCAACTACATGATCATGCTAAGCAATATGACAATGATGGAGTGTGTCATAATAAACAGAACGGTGGAAAGTTGCATGGCAATATATCTCGGAATGGTTATGGAAATGCCATAATAGGTAGGTATGGTGGCTGTTTTGAGGAAGGTATATGGTGGGTGTATGATACCGGCGAAAGGTGCTATTAGAGAGGCTAGCAATGGTGGAAGGAAGAAAAGTGCGTATGATCCATGGACTCAACATTAGTCATAAAGAACTCATATACTTATTGCAAAAATCTACAAGTTATCAAAGCAAAGTATTACGCGCATGCTCCTAGGGGGATAGATTGGTAGGAAAATACCATCGCTCGTCCCCGACCGCCACTCATAAGGAAGACAATCAAAAAACAAATCATGCTCCGACTTCATCACATGACGGTTCACCATATGTGCATGCTACAGGAATCACAAACTTCAACACAAGTATTTCTCAAATTCACAACTACTCAACTAGCACAACTTTAATATCACCATCTTTATATCTCAAAACAATTATCAAGCACCAAACTTATCATAGTATTCAACACACTCATAAGAAAGTTTTATTATTAATCCTGTATACCAAGCATATTAGGATTTTAAGCAAATTACCATGCTATTTAAGACTCTCAAAATAATCTAAGTGAAGCATGATAGATCAATTGTTTCTATAAAACGAATCCACCACCGTGCTCTAAAAGATATAAGTGAAGCACTAGAGCAAAATTATATAACTCAGAAGATATAAGCGAAGCACATAGAGTATTCTAACAAAGTCCAAATCATGTATGGCTCTCTCAAAAGGTGTGTACAGCAAGGATGATTGTGGTAAACTAACAAATAAAGACTCAAATCATACAAGACGCACCAAGCGAAACACATATCATGTGGCGAATAAAAATATTGCTCCAAGTAAAGTTACTGATAGAAGTAGACGAAAGTGGGGATGCCTTACGGGGCATCCCCAAGCTTTGGCTTTTAGGTGTCCTTATATTATCTTGGGGGTGCCATGGTCATCCCAATCTTAGGCTCTTGCCACTCCTTGTTCCATAATCCATCAAATCTTTACCCAAAACTTGAAAAATTCACAACACAAAACTTAAAGTAGAAAATCTCGTGAGCTCCGTTAGCGAAAGAAAATAAAAGACCACTTCAAGGTACTTTAATGAACTCATTATTTATTTATATTGGTGTTATACCTACTGTATTGCAACTTCTCTATGGTTTATAAACTATTTTACTAGTCATAGATTCATCAAAATAAGCAAACAACACACGAAAAACAGAATCTGTCAAAAACAGAACAGTCTGTATTAATCTGTAGCCAGCGCAAGATCTGGAACCCCAAAAATTCTAAAATAAATTTCTGGACGTGAGGAATTTACCTTTCCCCAAGTCTTCCCAACGGTTCTACTTGGCACAAACACTAATTAAACACAAAAAAACAACCAAAACAGAGTCTAGATAAATTATTTATTACTAAACAGGAGCAAAAATCAAGGAATAAAAATAAAATTGGGTTGCCTCCCAACAAGCGCTATCGTTTAACGCCCCTAGCTAGGCATAACAAGCAAGAATAGATCTAGGTATTGCATCTTTGGTAGGCAATCCATAAGTGGCTCTCATAATAGATTCATAAGGTAATTTAATTTCCTTCCTAGGAAAGTGTTCAATGTCTTTCCTTAATGGAAATTGGAATCTAATATTTCCTTCCTTCATATCAATAATTGCACCAATCGTTCTAAGGAAAGGTCTAATATTTCCTTCATTCATATCAATAATTGCACCAATCGTTCTAAGGAAAGGTCTACCAAGAATAATAGGACATGAAGGATTGCAATCTATGTCAAGAACAATAAAATCTACGGGCACATAATTCCTATTTGCAACAATAAGAACATCATTAATTCTTCCCATAGGTTTCTTAATAGTGGAATCCGCAAGGTGCAAGTTTAGAGAGCAATCATCAAAATCACGGAAACCTAACAAATCACACAAAGTCTTTGGAATTGTGGAAACACTAGCACCCAAATCACATAAAGCATATCATTAATGATCTTTAATTTTAATTTTAATAGTTGGTTCCCACTCATCATAAAGTTTTCTATGGATAGAAACTTCCAATTCAAGTTTTTCTTGATAAGATTGCATCAAGGCATCAACGATATGTTTAGTAAACGCTTTATTTTGACTATAAGCATGAGGAGAATTTAGCACGGATTGCAACAAGGAAATACAATCAATCAAAGAGAAAAATTCATAGTTAAATTCCTTGAAATCCATAATAGTGGGTTTAGCAACATCTAGGGTTTTAATTTCTTCAATCCCACTTTTATCAATTTTAGCATCAAGATCAACAAATTCCGAATTCTTAGAATGCCTTCTAGGTAAATGTGTATCATATTCAGTCCCATCATTATCAAGGTTCATATTGCAAAACAAAGATTTAATAGGGGGCACATCAATAACTTTTAGATCTTCATCATTATTTTCATAGGAACAAGAAGAACACGCTTTTATAAAGGCATCCTTCTTAGCACGCATCCTAGCGGTTCTTTCTTTGCACTCATCAATGGAAATTCTCATGGCTTTGAGAGACTCATTGATATCATGCTTAGGTGTAATAGATCTAAGTTTCAGAGAATCAACACCAAGAGCAATTCTATCAACGTTCCTAGCCAAATCATCAATCTTAAGCAATTTTTCTTCAATCATAGCATTAAAATTCTTTTGCAAAGTAATAAATTATTTAATATTAGATTCAAAATCAGAGGGCATCTTATTATAATTTCCATAAGAATTGTTGTAGGAATTATCATAATTATTAGAGGGATTACTAGGATAAGGCCTAGGATTAAAATTTCCTCTATACGCGTTGTTACCAAAATTGTTCGTACCAACAAAATTCACATCCATAGATTCATTATTATTTTCAATCAAAGTATACAAGGGAATATCATTAGGATCAGAAGAAACACTCTTATTAGCAAATAATTTCATAAGTTCATCCATCTTTCCACTCAAAACATTAATTTCTTCTATCGCATGCACCTTTTTATTAGTACATCTTTCAGTATGCCATTGAGAATAATTAACCATAATATTATCTAGGAGTTTAGTAGCTTCTCCTAAGGTGATTTCCATAAAAGTGCCTCCCGCGGCCGAATCTAAAAGATTTCTAGAAGCAAAATTCAATCCGGCATAAAAATATGTATAATCATCCACAAATTTAAACCATGAGTAGGGCAATTACGTATCATTAATTTCATTCTCTCCCAAGCTTGTGCAACATGTTCATTATCAAGTTGCTTAAAGTTCATAATATCGTTTCTAAGAGAGATGATCTTAGCGGGAGGAAAATACTTAGAGATAAAAGCATCTTTGCACTTGTTCCATGAATCAATACTATTTTAGGCAAAGACGAAAACCAAGCTTTAGCACGGTCTCTAAGCGAAAAAGGAAATAGCTTCAATTTAACAATATCATTATCCACATCTTTGTTCTTTTGCATGTCACACAAATCAATGAAGCTATTTAGATGGGTCGCGGCATCTTCACTAGGAAGGCCGGAAAACGGATCTTTCATGACAAGATTCAACAAAGCAGTATTAATTTCACAAGATTCAGCATCGGTGAGAGGAGCAATCGGAGTGCTAATAAAATCATTGTTGTTGGTATTGGTGAAGTCACACAATTTAGTATTATCTTGAGCCATCGTGACAAGCAATCAAACTAACACACAAGCACACAAAAAGCAAACGAGCAAAAAGAGGCAAATAGAGAAAGAGAGGGAGGATATATAGAGAGAGGGTGAATAAAACGGCAAGGGTGAAGTGGGGGAGAGGAAAACGAGAGGCAAATGGCAAATAATGTAATGCGGAAGATAAGGGTATGTGATGCGAAGACCTCCCCGGCAATGGCGCCAGAAATCTTTCTTGCTACCTCTTGAGCACTGCGTTAGTTTTCCCCGAAGAGGAAGGGATGATGCAGCAAAGTAGCATAAGTATTTCCCTCAATTTTTGAGAACCAAGGTATCAACCCGGTAGGAGGCTACGCGCGAGTCCCTCGTACCTACACAAAACAAATAAATCCTCGCAACCAACGCAAATAGGGGTTGTCAATCCCTATAGGGCCACTTACGAGAGTGAGATCTGATAGATATGATAAAGATAATATTTTTGGTATTTTTGTGATAAAGATGCAAAGTAAAATAAAGGCAAAGTAAATAACAAAGGAAATAACTAGGTAGTAGGAGATCAATATGATAAAGATAGACCCAGGGGCCATAGGTTTCACTAGTGGCTTCTCTCGAGAGCATAAGTATTCTACGATGGGTGAACAAATTAATGTTGAGCAATTGATAGAACTGAGCATAGTTATGAGAATATCTAGGCATGATCATGTATATAGGCATCACGTCCGAAACAAGTAGACCGACTCCTGCCTGCATCTACTACTATTACTCCACTCATCGACCGCTATCCAGCATGCATCTAGAGTATTAAGTTAAAAACAGAGTAACGCCTTAAACAAGATGACATGATGTAGAGGGATAGACTCATGCAAGATGAAGAAATCCCCATCTTGTTATCCTCGATGGCAACAATACAATACGTGCCTTGCTGCCCCTACTATCACTAGGAAAGGACACCGCAAGATTGAACCCAAAGCTAAGCACTTATCCCATTGCAAGAAAGATCAATCTAGTAGGCCAAACCAAACTAATAATTCGAAGAGACTTGAAAAGATAACCAATCATACATAAAAGAATTCAGAGAAGATTCAAATATTGTTCATAGATAGACTTGATCATAAACCCACAATTCATCGGTCTTAACAAACACACCGCAAAAAGAAGATTACATTGAATAGTTCTCCACAAGAGAGGGGGAGAACATTGTATTGAGATCCAAAACGAGAGAAGAAGCCATCTAGCTAATAACTATGGACTCGTAGGTCTGAGGTAAACTACTCACACTTCATCGGAGAGGCTATGGTGTTGATGTAGAAGTCATCCGTGATCGATGCCCCCTCCAGCGGAGCTCCAGAACAGGCCCCAAGATGGGATCTCGTGGATACAGAAAGTTACAGCGGTGGAATTAGGGTCTTGGCTCCGTATTTGATCGTTTGGGGGTATGTGGATATATATAGGAGGAAGGAGTACGTCGGTGGAGCAATAGGGGGCCCACGAGGGTGGAGGGCGCGCCTTTGGTAGGCAGGCACACCCCCCTACCTCGTGGCCTCCTGTTTCTTTTCTTGACGTAGGGTCCAAGTCTCCTAGGTCTTATTCGTTGAGAAAATCATGTTACCGAAGGTTTCATTCTGTTTGGACTCCGTTTGGTATTCCTTTTCTTCGAAACCCTAAAACAGGAAAAAAACAGCAATTCTGGGCGGGGCCTCCAGTTAATAGGTTAGTCCCAAAAATAATATAAAAGTTGATAATAAAGCCCAATAATGTCCAAAACAGTAGATAATATAGCATGGAGCAATCAAAAATTATAGATGCGTTGGAGATGTATCATATAACTATATAATGTGTCTATTAAAGTGGTTGGCATGCCATAAATCACAAACATGCCGTCGAGGGAAACATGATGGCATGATATAATTCACGGATAGAATGACATAATTCAAAATATGATGACTATGTCAACAGGATGAGATGATATAACTATATTATGTCTTTAGCAATGTTGGGGATATCGCTTATCGGGAACTTATCGGTCGACCCATGATAATGGGTAAATCGGCCAATTTATCAGCATATCGTTCGATTTATCGCCATATCGGCTGGTTTATCGACTGATTTATCTTATTGGTCAGACAACGGTAAGCGATTAATCGGCCGATTTATCGGAATATCGGAAGATATCTTGAACAGTGTTCTTTAGAAAATGGGTTGGCATGCCATAATTCAGATACATGCTGTCTATGTAAACATCATGGCATGATATAATTCAAATATATGATTTATATACTAAGGAAGTGAGCAGAGGGCAATCCCATATATGATGTGTCAACTAAGGAGATGGCATTCAACATCGTGTATATGATGTAAAAACTAAGCATTGCAATACAACATATGCATGATATGAGTAATATAACCCTGCCAAGTTTGAGCATACACCTCACGGGGATAATAGGACTGGTCATCTGCCTCTGAATCCTCCTCTGAAGAGCTATCTGTAACCAGCAACATATCTGCTTCACCAGGTAGCATTGTCTACTCTGAAGACCTTGTTTTCACTCTAGATTTCTCCATCACCAATTCAAATGGCTGATGGACAGGAAGAGCAGTTGAATATAAAAACATTGTCGACAAAAGCAAGGAGAAATACAAAAAGGACGACATGATATAATTCACATATATGACGCTTGGCTAAATAGCATGGCATTGCATAATTCACATATATAATGCCTTGCAACAAGATAGCATTGCATAATTCACATATATAATGTCTTGCAAAAAGATGGCATTGCATAATTCGCATATATGGTAATTAGACACTAAACATGTGGCATTCATACAAATCATGCCTAAACTAAGCAAATGACATAGCAATGCAAGATACCATACGCACGATATGAGCAACATAACCCTGCCAAGTTAGAGCATGCACCTCGGGGGGGGGGGAATAGGACTGGTCATCTGTCTCTGAATCCTCCTCTGAGGAGCTATCCGTAACCAGCGAGATATGTGCTTCGTCAGATAGCATAGTCTGCTCTGAAGACCTTGTTTTCACTCCAGAATTTTCCATCATCGTGTCAAATGGTTGATGCACACGAAGAGTAGTTGAATGTACTAACATTGTTGACAAATGTAATACGTAACGAAAAAAAGGATGGCCTGATATAATTCACATATAAGATGACTGGCTAAGTAGGATGGCATTCCAAAATTCACATATATGATGCCTGGCTAAATATGATGGCATTGCATAATTCACATAAACGATGAATAAACTAAACATATGGCATTCACACAAAGCATGTATAAACTAAGCAGTTGACATATTTGATGTATAAAGTAAGCAATGCAAGGCACCATATGCATAATATAACCAACATCAGCATGCCAAGTTTGAGCGAAGACCTCACGGGGTAAATAGGAGTGGTCTTCTGCTTCTGAATCCTCCTCAGAACAGTTACCTTCCTCTTGATTATGATCCAAAATGGGTGGAGGGGGCTGCCTTTGTGCCCACCATGGAGTGACGTCTGCATGAAATTTTATTGCCACGAAAGGCTCGTCTCTTTTGCGCTATAGATACGTCTCCAATGTATCTATTTTTCCAAACACTTTTGCCCTTGTTTTGGACTCTAACTTGCATGATTTGAATGGAACTAACCCGGACTAACGTTGTTTTCAGCAGAATTACCATGGTATTATTTATGTGCAGGAACAAACGTTCTCGGAATGACCTGAAACTTCACGGAGCAACTTTTCAGAAAATATGAAAAATACCTACAAAAGATGAAGGCCAGGGGGCCCACCACCTCTCCACGAGGGTGGGGGGCGCGCGCCCCTACCTCGTGGGCCCCCTGTTGCCTCTCCGACTCCAACTCCAACTCCATATATTGTGTTTCGGGGAGAAAAAAATCAGAAAGAAGAAATCATCACGTTTTACAATACGGAGCCGCCGCCAAGCCCTAAAACCTCCCACGAGGGCTGATCTGGAGTCCGTTCAGGGCTCTGGATAGGGGAATCCGTCGCCATCATCATCATCAACCATCCTCCATCACCAATTTCATGATGCTCACCGCCATGCGTGAGTAATTCCATCGTAGGCTTGCTGGACGGTGATGGGTTGGATAGGATCTATCATGTAATCGAGTTAGTTTTGTTAGGGTTTGATCCCTAGTGTCCACTATGTTCTAAGATTGATGTTGCTATGACTTTGCTATACTTAATGCTTGTCAGTAGGGCCTGAGTGCCATGATTTCAGATCTGAACCTATGATGTTTTCATCAATATATGAGTGTTCTAGATCCTATCTTGCAAGTCTATAGTCACCTATTATGTGTTATGATCCGTTAACCCCGAAGTGACAATAATCGGGATACTTACCGGTGATGACCGTAGTTTGAGGTGTTCATGTATTCACTATGTGTTAATGCTTTGTTCCGGTACTCTATTAAAAGGAGGCATTAATATCCCTTAGTTTCCATAAGGACCCAGCTGTCACGGGGGGGGGGGGGGGGGTAGGACAAAAGATGTCATGCAAGTTCTTTTTCATAAGCATGTATGACTATATTCCGAATACATGCCTACATTACATTGATGAACTAGAGCTAGTTCTATGTCACCCTAGGTTGTGACTATTACATGATGAACTGCATCCGGCATAATTCTCCATCACCGATCCATTGCCAACGAGCTTTCCATATATTGTTATTCGCTTATTTACTTTCCCCTTGCTATTGCTATCATCACTACAAAATACCAAAAACATAGCTTTTACTACCGTTACCACTATTATCATATTACTTTGCTACTAAATACTTTGCTGCAGATATTAAGTTTCCAGGTGTGGTTGAATTGACAACTCAGCTGCTAATACTTGAGAGTATTCTTTGCCTCCCCTTGTGTCGAATCAATAAATTTGGGTTGAATACTCTACCCTTGAAAACTGTTGCGATCCCCTATACTTGTGGGTTATCAAGACTATTTTCTGGCGCTGTTGCCAGGGAGCATAGCTCTATTCTTTGAGTCACTTGGGATATATATCTGCTTATCATTATGAAGAACTTGAAAGATCCAAGAACCAAGATTTATCCCTCAACTACGAGGGGAGGTAAGGAATTGCCATGTAGCTCTGCACTTGATTCACCTTCTGTTTTGAGTAAGCTTGCGACACCTACACCTGCTTCTGCTATTCGTTCTGATATGTCGCATGTTATTGATGATGCCACTTCTGCTATGCATGACACTTATGATGAAACTACTTCTATGCCTTATACTACTGTGCCACTTAGTGATTTTCTTGATGAACAACTTGCTAGAGCTAGAGAAATTGAAAATATTGAATCTGATGATACTGATGAAAGTGATGATGAAGAATCACTTATTATTCCTAAGGGTTATGTTTTTTATCAAGAAGCTTCTTTAGCCATTTTAGCTTGCAAAAATAGAAATGAACTCAAAAGGTTATAGCTAAATGGAGTAAGCAATCTCTAAATGCTAGAATGAAACCTGTCCCTGCTTTTGCTACTTCACCTATCGTCTTTCTTATTGATAAGGATTATGAATTCTCTGTTGATCTTGATATAATTACTTTGGTTGGATCTGATCCTTTTCACGGTTATGAATCTGAAACTGTTGTGGCACATCTTACTAAATTAAATGATATAGCCACCCTGTTCACTAAATATGAGAGAACTCGTTACTTTTACATCCTTCAAATATTTCCGTTCTCATTAAAGGGTGATGCTAAGATATGGTTTAATTCTATTGATCCTGGTTGTGTGCGTAGTCCCCAGGATATGATTTATTACTTCTCTGCTAAAGATTTCCCTGCTCATAAGAAACAAGCTGCTCTAAGGGATATATATAATTTTGTGCAAATTGAAGAAGAGAGTCTCCCACAAGCTTGGGGGAGGCTTCTCCAATTACTTAATGCTTTGAATGATCATCCTCTTAAGAAAAATGAAATACTTGATATATTTTATAATGGACAAACCGATGCCTCCAGAGATTACCTCGATAGTGATAACCCACAAGTATAGGGGATCGCAACAGCTTTCGAGGGTAGAGTATTCAACCCAAATTTATTGATTCGACACAAGGGGGGCCAAAGAATATTCTCAAGTATTAGCAGCTGAGTTGTCAATTCAACCACACCTGGAAACTTAGTATCTGCAGAAAAGTTTTTAGTACCAAAGTAATATGATAGTGATGGTAACGGTAACAAAAGAGTAACGAAAGCAAAGTAATGTTTTTGGTATTTTGTAGTGATTGTAACAATACCAACGAGAAAGTAAATAAGCGTAAACCAATATATGGAAAGCTCGTAGGCATCGGATCAGTGATGGATAATTATGTCGGACGTGGTTTCATCATGTAACAGTCATAACATAGGGTGACACAGAACTAGCTCCAATTCATCAATGTAATGTAGGCATGTATTCCGAATATAGTCATATGTGCTTATGGAAAAGAACTTGCATGACATATTTTCTCCTACCCTCCCGTGGCAGTGGGGTCCTAATGGAAACTAAGGGATATTAAGGCCTCCTTTTAATACAGAACCGGAACAAAGCATTAGCACATAGTGAATACATGAACTCCTCAAACTACGGTCATCACCGGTAAGTATCCCGATTATTGTCACATCGGGGTTAACGGATCATAACACATAATAGGTGATTATAGACTTGCAAGATAGGATCAAGAACTCTCATATATTGATGAAAACATAATAGGTTCAGATCTGAAATCATGGCACTCGGGCCCTAGTGACAAGCATTAAGCATAGCAAAGTCATAGCAACATCAATCTCAGAACATAGTGGATACTAGGGATCAAACCCTAACAAAATTAACTCGATTACATGATAAATCTCACCCAACCCATCACCGTCCAGCAAGCCTACGATGGAATTACTCACGCACGGCGGTGAGCATCATGAAATTGGTGATGGAGGATGGTTGATGATGACGACGGCGACGAATCCCCCTCTCCGGAGCCCTGAACGGACTCCAGATCAGCCCTCCCGAGAGGTTTTAGGGCTTGGCGGCGGCTCCGTATCGTAAAACGCGATGAATTCTTCTCTCCTATTTTTTCTCCCCGAAAGCAGATGTATAGAGTTGGAGTTGGAGTCGGGATGTCTCCGGGGGGCCCACGAGGTAGGGGTGTGCCCTAGGGGGGAGGCGCACCCCCACCCTCGTGGATAGGCTGTGGACCCCCTGGTCTTCATCTTTGGTGAGGATTTTTTATTATTTATTGTAAGATATTCCGTGGAGTTTCAGGTCATTCCGAGAACTTTTGTTTTCTGCACATAAAACAACATCATGGCAGTTCTGCTGAAAACAGCGTCAGTCCGGGTTAGTTCCATTCAAATCATACAAGTTAGAGTCCAAAACAAGGGCAAAAGTGTTTGGAAAAGTAGATACGACGGAGACGTATCAACTCCCCCAAGCTTAAACCCTTGCTTGTCCTCAAGCAATTCAGTTGACAAACTGAAAGAAATAAAGAAAAACTTTTACAAACTCTGTTTGCTCTTGTTGTTGTAAATATGTCAAGCTAGCATTCAAGTTTTCAGCAAAGATTATAACTAACCATATTTGCAATAATTCTCAGGTCTCATGATTACCCATATCAATAGCATAATCAACTAGCAAGCCATAATAATAAATCTCGGATGACAACACTTTCTCAAAACAATCATAATATGATATAACAAGATGGTATCTCGCTAGCCCTTTCTGAGACCGCAAAACATAAATGCAGAGCACCTTTAAAGATCAAGGACTGACTAGACATTGTAATGCATGGTAAAAGAGATCCAATCATAGTCACACCCAATATAAATTAACAGTGATGAATGCAAATGACAGCTGCGCTCTCCAGCTAGTGCTTTTAATAAGAGGGTGATGACTCAACATAAAAGTAAATAGATAGGCCCTTCGCAGAGGGAAGCAGGGATTTGTAGAGGTGCCAGAGCTCGGTTTTGAAATAGAGATAATTAACATTTTGAGCGGTATAATTTCATTGTCAACATAACAACCAAGAGATGGCGATATCTTCCATGCTACACACATTATTGGCGGTTCCCAAATAGAATGGTAAAGTTTATACTCCCCCTCCACAACAAACATCAATCCATGGCTTGCTCGAAACAACGAGTGCCTCCAACTAACAACAGTCCCAGGGGGAGTTTTGTTTTGCAATTATTTTGATTTAGTTTGCATAAAGCATGGGACTGGGCATCCCGGTGACCAGCCATTTTCTCGTGAGTGAGGAGCAGAGTCCACTCATCTTGAGAATAACCCGCGTAGCATGGAAGATACAGACAGTCCTAGTTGATACATGAGCTATTCGAGCATACAAAATCAGATGATTATTTGAAGGTTTAGAGTTTGGCACATACAAATTTACTTGGAACGGCAGGTAGATACCGCATATAGGAAGGTATAGTGGACTCATCTAGAATAACTTTGGGGTTTAAGGGATTGGATGCACAAGCAGTATTCCTGCTTAGTACAGGTGAAGGCTAGCAAAAGACTGGGAAGCGACCAACTAGAGAGCGACAACAGCCATGTACATGCATTAAAATTAATAAACATTGGATGCAAGCATAAGTAGGATATAATCCACCATGAACATAAATATCGTGAAGGCTATGTTGATTTGTTTCAACTACATGCGTGAACATGTGCCAAGTCAAGTCACTTAAATCATTCAAAGGAGGATACCACCCCATCATACCACATCATAACCATCTCAATAGCATGTTGGCACGCAAGGTAAACCATTATAACTCATAGATAATCAAGCATGGCACAAGCAACTATGATCTCTAATTGTCATTGCAAACATGTTTATTCATAAAAGCTGAATCAAGAACGATGAACTCATCATATTTACAAAAACAAAAGAGGTCGAGTTCATACCAGCTTTTCTCATCTCAGTCAGTCCATCATATATCATCATAATTGCCTTTCACTTGCACGACCGAACGATGTGAATAATAATAAGAGTGCACGTGCATTGGACTAAGCTGGAATCTGCGAGCATTCAATAAACAGGAGAAGACAAAGCAATATGGGCTCTTGGTTAAATCAACAATAAAGCATATAAGAGCCACTTCAACAATTTAATCATGGTCTTCTCCTACTGACCCCCAAAGAAAAGAAAAGAAATAAAACTATTTACACGGGAAAGCTCCCAACAAGCAAAAGAAGAACGGGAAATATTTTTGGGTTTTCTTTTTAATTATTACTACAGCAAGAAAAGTAAACTACTACTAATTTTTTTTGGTTTTTCTTAAGGTTTATCAAACACACAAGAAGAAAGCATAAAAGGAAATAAACTAGCATGGATGATACAATGAAAAAGTATGAACACCGACATCTAGCAATGAGTGTGTGTGAACATAAATGTAATGTCGGTGAGAAATACGTACTCCCCCAAGCTTAGGCTTTTGGCCTAAGTTGGTCTATGGCCACGGCTGGCCTGGCTGATATCCATAATAATAGTTGTTGGGGTCGTACTGTGATGAAGAAGACTCTGACTGCCATTGGCTGACAGCCATCTCCGGATCCCAAGAATAAACAGACTGTCGTGGAGGCTCCTCTTGTGGTTCCGGTTCCGGGGCTGGTGCAGGGTTCCGGTAGGCGTGAATAGCCGCCAACAGAACATGGTACGTGCCTACAGTCAAATCAAGATGATGTTTATTAAAGAACAATTGATATTTAAGCTCTCCTTCCCTATTCTTAACAATAAAATCATGTGCTACCATACTTTTATAATCTAAATAAACATGAGGCAGCACCTTTTCTTCCTTCTCATAATGCCTAATAGGTATGTTAAAATGTGCAGCGAGGCGTGAAGCATAAATGCCTCCAAAGATGGGACCCTTAGTACGGTTCATACTTAACCGTCTAGCAATAATGCCGCCCATACTAAAAGAGTTATCACCGTATAAGCCGTGGTGCAAAATAACAATATCAGGGATACTCAGGTTTCCATAGTTTCCGCGACCAATTAAGCAATGACTAGCAAATAATGCAAAGTAGCGTAAAACAGGAAAATGTATGCTAGTGATTCGTGCATCGGAAACCTTCCTTGTTTCCCCTACAGTGATAGTGTCAATAAATCCCTGCACATCATCACGATGTGGTTCTTCTGTCTTGCCCCCAGAAGGGACTAAACAAATCTGACAGAAATCATAAAGTGACATCTCCTTATCCTCATCATATAAATGAAATTCCACTGTAGGTGGTGAGTTCTTAGAATGAAAATGAAAGTTTTGCACAAAGGTATTTGTGAGCAAGAGATACTAATTGCATTGGTCGTGGAGGAAAGCGGTAAGGCCTACAGTCTGAGCCAACTCATGAAAATCTTCATAAATCCCGGCTGCTCTTAAGAAATCCTCGGAAGGCCATTCACACGCCCGAACCTCCGCGGTGCGAGGCAAATTATACTTAGGCTTCGGTGCTTTCTCCTTCGAGCTTTGGCTCGATGAGCCCCTCAAAAGTCTCCTCATCATTTTCTAAAAAATTCTGAGATTTTTAGTAACTTCAAAATAAAAGTAAATCAAACTCAATAATATTGATAGCAACCACTCCTACAAGTGCCTAGAGCCTATGTCATGCATCAAAACTACTTTTGACCATATAAATTTGACATGCAAGCTCAAGAACAGGGTCACTAAGCAGCAAAATTTTGCAATGAATAAAGCACTGGAACAAAAACTAATTGGACCAATGGAGGAGTCACATACCAAGCAACAATCTCCCCAAGCAGCTTTATGAGAGGTGCTTTGAGCAAGGAGATCGAAAATGGCAGCAAAGAGGGCTGGAACTCGTGCTTGAGTTGGTTTTCATGTTTGTGGGAGGAAGAAGAAGAGAATGGGTGCAGGAATAAGTGGAGGAGGGCCATCGTGGGCCCACGAGGCAGGGGGCGCCCAGGGGGGTAGGGCACGCCCTCCACCCTCGTGATCAGGTGGCAGCTCCCCTCGTGGTAATTTTTGCACCATAAATCCTCAAATATTCCCGAAAAAATCATATTAAATTGGCATGGCATTCTGAGGACTTTTATTTTCGGGACATTTTTATATTTCACGGATAAATCAGGAAACAAACAGAAAAAATACTATTTTTACTTTATTTCAACTAAATAACAGAAAGTATAGAGAGGGTACAGAAGGTTGTGCTTCTAGTTTCATCCATCTCATGCTCGTCAAAAGGAATCCACTAACAAGGTTGATCAGGTCTTGTTAACAAACTCATTCTGATTAACATGAAACCGGAGAAATTTCGAATAACACTAGGTTACCTCAACGGGGATATGCACATCCCCAATAATAAGTATATCATATTTCTTCTTGACAGTAGGAAGAGGAAATTCAAAACCTCCAAATATAATCGATGGAATTTTTCAGATAGAATTGATACTATGAAGTTGAGGTTGTTTCCTCGGAAAGTGTATCGTATGCTCATTACCATTAACATGAAAAGTGACATTGCCTTTGTTGCAATCAATAACAGACCCTGTAGTATTAAGAAAAGGTCTTCCAAGAATAATAGACATACTATCGTCCTCGGGAATATCAAGAATAACAAAGTCCGGTTAAATAGTAACGTTTGCAACCACAACAGGCACATCATCACAAATACCGACAGGTATAGCAGTTGATTTATCAGCCATTTGCAAAGATATTTCAGTAGGTGTCAACTTATTCAAGTCAAGTCTACGATATAAAGAGAGAGGCATAACACTAACACCGGCTCCAAGATCACATAAAGCAGTTTTAACATAGTTTCTTTTAATGGAGCATGGAATAGTAGGTACTCCTGGATCTCCAAGTTTCTTTGGTATTCCACTCTTAAAAGTATAATTAGCAAGCATGGTGGAAATTTCAGCTTCTGGTATCTTTCTTTTATTTGTAACAATATCTTTCATGTACTTAGCATAAGGATTCATTTTGAGCATATCAGTTAATCGCATAGGCAAAAAGATAGGTGTAATCATTTCAGCAAAGCGCTCAAAATCCTCATCATCCTTTTTCTTGGATGGTTTGGGAGGAAAAGGCATGGGTTTCTGAACCCAAGGCTCTCTTTCTTTACCATGTTTCCTAGCAACAAAGTCTTTCTTATCATAACGTTGATTCTTTGATTGTGGGTTATCAAGATCAACAGCAGGTTCAATTTCTACATCATTATCATTACTTGGTTCAGCATCATTATGAACATCATCATTAACATTTTCATTAGGTTCATGTTCATTGCCAGATTGTGTTTCAGCATCAGACATAGATATACCATTTGGATTATCAGGTGGTTCAGCAATAGGTTCACTAGAAGTTTGCACAGTTCTATCATATTTCTTTTTCTTCCTTTTAGAAGAACTAGGTGCATCGATATTATTTCTCTGAGAATCTTGCTCAATTCTCTTAGGGTGGCCTTTAGGATACAAAGGTTCCTGAGTCATTCTACCAGTTCTAGTAGCCACTTTAACAGCATAATTATTTTTCTTACTATTCATCTCATTGAGCAATTCCTTTTGAGCTTTAAGTACTTGTTCTACTTGAGTGGTAACCATAGAAGCATGTTTGCTAACAAGTTTAAGTTCACCTCTAATATTAGCCATATAATCACCCAAGTATTTAATCATATCAGCATGTTGTTTTAATTGTCTACCAAAATAAGCATTGAAGTTTTCTTGCTTAAACATAAAATTATCAAACTCATCCACGCATTGACTAGCAATTTTAGCAGGAGGGATTTCAGCTTTATCATATCTATAGAGAGAATTTACCTTTACTACCTGTGTCGGGTTATCGAGGTTTGGAGGTTCTTCAATAAATAATGGATTAAGATCATATGTTTCTTCAATAGGCGGTAAATTAAGACCATGTATTTCTTCAATAGGAGGTAAATTCTTAACATCTTCAGCTTTAATACATTTTTCTTTCATAGATTTCTTTACCACTTGCATATCTTCAGGACTGAGAGATAGAACACCTCTCTTCTTCGGAGTTGGTTTAGGAATAGGATCATTAATTGGAGCAGGAGCTGGCTTAGGAGGTGCCCAATTATTTTCATTTGTCAACATATTATTCAATAAGATTTCAGCTTCATCCGGTGTTCTTTCCCTGAAAAGAGAACCAGCACAACTATCCAGGTAATCTCTGGAAGCATCGGTTAGTCCATTATAAAAGATATCAAGTATTTCATTTTTCTTAAGAGGATGGTCAGGCAAAGCATTTAGAAACTTGAGAAGCCTCCCCCAAGCTTGTGGGAGACTCTCTTCTTTAATTTGCACAAAGTTGTATATTTCCTTTAAAGCAGCTTGTTTCTTATGAGCAGGGAAATATTTAGCGGAGAAGTAGTAAATCATATCCTGGGGACTACGCACACAACCAGGATCAAGAGAATTAAACCATATCTTAGCGTCACCCTTCAATGAGAACGGAAATATTTTAAGGATGTAAAAGTAACGAGTTCTCTCATCCTTAGTGAACAGGGTGGCTATATCATTTAATTTAGTAAGATGTGCCACAACAGTTTCAGATTCATAACCGTGAAAAGGATCAGGTTCAACCAAAGTAATTATATCAGGATCAACAAAGAATTCATAATCCTTATCAGTAACACATATAGGTGAAGTAGCAAAAGCAGGGTCAGGTTTCATCCTAGCATTTAGAGATTGCTTATTCCATTTAGCTAATAACCTTTTGAGTTCATATCTATATTTGCAAGCTAAAATAGCTAAAGAAGCTTCTTGATCAAATAAATAACCCTCGGGAATAACAAGTGATTCTTCATCATCACTTTCATCATCATAATCAGATTCAATATTTTCAATCTCTCTAGGCCTAGCAAGTCGTTCCTCGAGAAAATCACCAAGTGGCATAGTAGTATCAAGCATAGAAGTAGTTTCATCATAAGTATCATGTATAGAAGAAGTAGCATCATCAATAACATGCGACATATCAGAACGAATAGCAGAAGCAGGTTTAGGTGTCGCAAGCTTACTCATAACAGAAGGTTAATCAAGTGCAGAGCTAGATGGCAGTTCCTTACCTCCCCTCGTAGTTGAGGGATAAATTGTTGTCTTAGCATATTTCAAGTTCTTCATAGTGTCCAGCAGATATAAATCCCAAGTGACTCAAAGAATAGAGCTATGCTCCCCGGCAACAGCGCCAAAAATTATTCTTGATAACCCACAAGTATAGGGGATCGTAGCAGCTTTCGAGAGTAGAGTATTCAACCCAAATTTATTGATTCAACACAAGGGGAGCCAAAGAATATTCTCAAGTATTAGCAGCTGAGTTGTCAATTCAACCACACCTGGAAACTTAGTATTTGCTGTGAAAGTGCTAGTGATCGACTAGAGGGGGGTGAATAGGCGATTTTTATGAAAGTCTTCAAAACATGGAAGTTTCGAAAACAAACGATAGAAATAAACCTATTACCATGCAGCGGAAGGTAGACTACACTAGGCAAACCATAGTCAAGTATTCAATGAAGTGAAAGCTCAATGACTAATAGTAGCTAGGCAGTAAGGATCAGGTAGGAAGATATTGTAAAGCCAATCAGAACAAGTAATCACTCAGTGAAGCCAAATGGTGATGCAATCGTACAATGACTTCACAAGGACCAACAGTAAGTAAAGGGAAGGGAAGGATGAAACCAGTGACTCGTTGAAGACAATGATTTGTTGGACCAGTTCCAGTTGCTGTGACAACTGTACGTCTGGTTAGGGAGGCTGAGATTCAACTCAGAAGACCTCGTCTTCACCTTATTCCCCTTGAGCTAAGGACACCCAGTCCTCGCCCAATCACTCTGGTAAGTCTTCAAGGTAGACTTCCAAACCTTCACAGACTTCGTTCACCGGCGATCCACAATGACTCTTGGATGCTCAGAACGCGACGCCTAACCGGCTGGAGGATTCACAGTCCTCAAGTGTAATAAGTCTTCAGATCACACAGACAAGAAGACTTAAGTGATGCCTAACACTCTTTGGCTCTGGGTGGTTAGGGCTTTATCCTCTCAAGGAATTCTCTCTCAAAGGCTTCGAGGTGGGTTGCTCTCAAACGACAAAAGCCGTACTTTAACTCTGAGCAGCCAACCGTTTATGGTTGTAGGGGGTGGGCTATTTATAGCCACTAGGCAACCCGACCTGATTTGTCCGAAATGACCCTGGGTCACTAAGGAACTGACACGTGTTCCAACGGTCAGATTTCAAACACACACGGCAACTTTACTTGGGCTACAAGCAAAGCTGACTTGTCCAACTCTGAACAAGATTCGCTCTCATAGTCTTCACTCGAAGACATAGGATTTTGGTTAAGCATCACTTCAGTCATTCTGACTGGTTTTCTTGGACCCCACTTAACAGTACGGTGGTTCCTATGACTCAACAAAGAAGAAAAAGAACTACGAAAGATCTAAGTCTTCGCGCTCCATAGTCTTCATGCGATGTCTTCTCTTGTCATAGTCTTCAATGTGAATGTCTTCACATACCACCTTTGACTTCAATGTCTTCATACATTTTTAGGGGTCATCTCTGGTAGGAAAACCGAATCAATGAGGGACTTCTACCTGTGTTATCCTGCAATTCTCACAAACACATTAGTCCCTCAACTAGGTTTGTCGTCAATACTCCAAAACCAACTAGGGGTGGCACTAGATGCACTTACAATCTCCCCCTTTTTGGTGATTGATGACAAACTAGTTGAAGTTTTCAACGGGGAATATAATATGTGAAATTGTAAAGGATAAGGAATTGTCTTCATAAGTTGCAAGGGCTCCCCCTGAAGATGTGCATATAAGTAATTTGCTTTTGGAATGCAAATGCACATGGCAGGTTGTACTTGTGGAGATCCTCTTCAACTTATGATGACAATTCATCATGCATGAAAGGTATGTGAAGATAATGACATGCATAATGAAAATGGACGTCTGCAAAATGATCTAAGTGCGGAATTTATCGTCGCACATGCGGAATTTATCATCGCATCACAAAATAGCAAATAAGTAGCAGACGACCATCGAGTTTAAGTGTTACAACTCAAAGAACCAAATGTATCAAAACGAGAGTTGTAAACACTAGGCAAAACATAAAGTAACCGCCCATATGGACCCGCTTGAAGACTATCAAACTCATAAGCTTCTCCCCCTTTTGTCAGTGAGGACCAAAAAGGTTTGAAGACATAGAGCATCTACTCGTTCCCACGAAGAGTAGGTGAGGCAGCAGGGTCGTCGGTGGTGTTCGGCGGTGCAGAAGAACTTGGGGCAGTGTCGAGGCGTGCAGAAGTAGGGGGCGGTGAAGTGGCATCATCTTCGTCCTCGATCACTCTGGCATTCACAGTTGCCGCAGAGGAAGAAAACTCAGAGTCTTCAAGAGATGGGGTTCGTCGCAGCACAGCCCTTCTGGGAGGTGTGGAGTCAAACTTGAAACGTTCAGAGAAGCCATCCTCTTGAAGATCATCCTCAGGACACATAAGAGTTAGCCCTTTCCATGTACGCCGACAAGTTTCATGGGCAACAAAGGCATTCTTGGTGGCAAGATTGCGAATGCGGTTGACATCCACCAAGAGGCTTTGCATTTGGCGCTTCAGCCAGTCATGATGCCTATCCTGTTTCTGATGAAGAGCAACCAGAAGCTCTCGGTCATTGAGAACACGAGATCGCTTCTTGGGTCGTTGGGCAATAGTGCTTTCAGTGGCTTCAGTAAGAGCACGATGAGGTGCACGTGTAGTACCAGCCAGAGGATAAACACGAGTGACTGCTTCAACTCCTTCAATGTTCTGAGTGAAACTTTGATGCTCTGCATTCTGAAGACTAAGAGGTTCCTTGGCAGGCTCAGGATAAATGGCTTCAACGGACATATCCACATCAGGCAGAAAGATCCGATGATTGCGAGCAGATGGCTGATATGAGATAGCTGAGTGGAGTTTAATCAGCCGCATTATCCATGGAGCGTAGAACTTCAAGCCAAAAAGATCAGATCCTGATGCAGCAAGTTGGCGGATGAAGAAGTCTTGTGCATTGAAGCATTTGCCATGAAGAATATAGAAGACCAAAGTCTTCATTGCACCTTCCAGCTTTGCATGTGGAGAATGTCCTTTGATGGGCCAGAGAGTTCGCCTTATAATGTGATAGATAGTCCTTGGCAGATACTCAAGGTCTTCAACAAAGAACTCCTTAGGATATGCAGCATCTTGTGGCAAAGGCTTCATCATACTGAGCATCTGACTCATGTTCGGTTCAGGCCTCTGAAAGATGCTTTCCATAGCTTCACTGTGAAGTTGACATCCAGGTTCATAGAGATCTCCAGGAGTGGGCAGACCAGTGAGCTCAATGATATCAAAGGCTTTGGCTTCGTGATGAACATTTCCTGTCATCCACTCCAGGACCCAAGTCTTCGGATCTCTGTTGTAACCACGTATGTGAAGTGTGGCATAAAATTGGAGCAGCAACTCTTCATTCCAGTGCTCTTGGTCGGTGATGAAGGGCAACAATCCAACCTCTTTGAAGCAATCCAGAGCTTCTTCCAGACAGGGCAGACCAGCTATTGCTTCGGTGTCAAGACGCATATGTGGGAAGATGCGACCTTGATTGTACAGAATGCAGGAGTAATAGCTTCGCTGCGGATAGCTCCAGAACCGATCAGAAGATATTCGTTCCCTTGAGTAGGGGTTCTTGGAGCTATTGAAGAAGGTGTTGTCTGCTTTGAAGCCGTTGACATTGAAGGATCCAGGTGCTGTTGCAGGACCTGGAAACCTGGGCAACCTTGGCATTGGCTTCTGTACCTGAGGCCTATGCTCAATATGATAGTCAAACTGAGGACCAGCAGCAGGCGCAGGAACAGAAGCAGTAGTATCATTGGCTTCGCTGACTTCTGGTTCTTGGGTTGGTGCAGGCTCCACATTTGCTTCAGCCATGACAACGTCAGTGGCTTCATTGGTGTTGGTGGTGGCAGCCTCAAGATTTTCTACCTCCACTTGATGAGCTGGAGGGTCGGGCACAAACACGTTCTCCTCGAGAACAGCTTCTTCAGTAGTTGGGGGAGTAGGAACACGTTCTTCTTCTTGGGTGTCATCGGCTGATGCAGCCGGAATGTCTTCAGCAGTTTTAGCTTCAGACTCGAAGACTTGAGACCTTGGTCCTTTGCGAAGCCTGCGTAACGCAGGCGACGCCTTTGGAGATGGAGTTGGCTGGGCCTCAAAGTCATCTTCTTCTTCTTGCCGGGGTGGTGTGACTTGTTGTTGTTGTGGGTGATCAGCCCATGTTGCATCCTGAGCAATTGGCGTCAGAGGACGACCAATGCTGATGAGTTCGCTGTGCGTAAGCACAGGCGATGATACCTGTTGGTGCTCGATCTGAGGAAGAACTACATCATCTTCAACATGGTCATGATGACCAATGTCTTCAGCAGCGGTGGGATCAGCTGCTGGTATGTCTTCAGCTTCATGAGCCTCTGTGAAAGCAGGCTCATGGACAGTCAGTTGGCGCTCTTGATGTTCAGCGGCAGGGCGAACCATGGAGATAGCTTCAACAATTAAGGGCTCTGTGGGAGCAGCCCGTTCCTTCTTGGTCTTGCGCTTCTTTTTGGAGGGAGCAGCAGCAGAGGCTTCAGGATGTTTCCTCTTTCTGGCTTCAGCCTCAGCTGTCCTCGTCTTCTTCAGGTCTGAAGCGGTAGACCTGGCCTTTGGCTTCGAGCCAGTCATGCTGGTTGGGAAGACAATGGGATGTGCTTCCTGCCTTGGTGCGTCGGGTTCGGCCATAGCGGGCTTCTTCTTCTGCTGCTTTGCAGCCATCCTAGGGTCAATGCCAGGACACCCAAGAGCCTTGCGCTTCTCAGCCTCATTGTAGGCTTGCACACACTTGTCAGCCAGGCTCTTCATGCGCTCACGAGAACCTTGAGCGTCTTCACGCTTCTTGAGAAAGGCTTCTTTGAGCTCGTGCAGCATGATCTTGAAGTTCTTGACCTCTTGCACACTGAGCTTGGCCATATGCTTCTTGAACTGAGCTTTCTCAAAGTCAATCTTCTGCTTCAGTTCAACGATGCGCTAGGCTATAGCTAACTCTGAAGCAATGGCGCCATGGAAAGCGACACTGAGGCCAATGGGAAGTTGCAGATCTTCAAAGCTAAGGTTGGGCGTGTCAAACCACTCATCGATGAAGTCGTGGATGATTGCCACGTCAAAGAGAGGCAAATTGTTGAAGATTTCTGCTTCTTCTTTGCTCTTGATCAGTTGCTCAAGAGCGTCATCTGCAAGATCTTCATCACTGGATAGATCAATGGTATCGTTGCGCAGAATAGCAGCAGCAGTCAGTTCTTGGCTGGTATGTGGCAGAGGCATCTTGACTCTCGGGGGCTTGGAGATGCGTGACAGATCTTCAGACTGCACACTGTCTTCAGGAGGTGCAGTAGCCAGTGGCTTCGCCCGTGAGATTTTTGGTGCTGAGGCAGGCTTTGAAGCTTTAGGCAGCTTTGGCTTCTGCGGCTTTGGAGTAGGAGCTGGGGCTTCATCAGTGTCAGCATCATCATCAGAATGATCCACTTTGGCACCTTGAACAGAGATGTGAGTGATGAGGCCATCCAGGTTGTAGAACGGACCGACGACATTGGGTTCGGCATCGCGGGTGCCATCTGCACGGGGAGCAGAGGGACCAGGGTTGAAGTCTAGTCCCAATGACTTCTTGTTCTGCTTCGCCGAATTCTGGGCAAACTGGAAGTTGCGCTTGAACAGATTGTCGTCACGACACCAGAGCAGTGACGATGGGTCAGCATCCGCAGGCTGTGGTCCACGGACCATGCAGGGATAGAAGCCTTGTTCAATGGCTTCATCTCTGGACCTGGGTTGAAGATTTTTGTATAGGATGTCTCCCCATGGTCGCTTGATGGCATTCTTTTCAGCATATTCCTTTGTCACAAATCTGTACTTGAACCACTGTTCTGCCCAATATCGTCGAATCCATTGGATTCGTGTCTTGCGCTGATTGTAATCCTCTTCTGGATCTGTCTTGTACAGTTCTGAGAGGTCATCGGGCAGATCTCTTGATGTCTCACCTCGACGCTTTCTGCCACCCTTCCTTGCTGATTTCTCTGCAGCCATGAACTTTAAACTGAATGGCTTCAATACGTTCAAAGGCTTCAAGGGCTTTCGCTTGCTGGACAAACAGGAACTGGCTTCGGGAGAATTTATGTGATGCTGTAAGAATTCTGCAAATGAATGCAGACTATGAGAACCAAGGGATTCTCCCACGGACATGTACCTGTGACAGCATTAAGGTGCGAGGGAAGGGGAAGAGGTCATATGCATTCTCAGAAGATTTTGAAGATAAATCAGTTTAGAAGACATTGACCTCATCGTGCGAAGACATTCACTCATAGATAAGGAGTTGGTTCCAGATTTGTACGAATCCACAGATCAGTACAAGTGAGGAATCTAACTACTTTGTGAAGCATAAGTGAACATACTAGGCATAATATGAGATGCAGTATGAAGTGGATCCAACTTGTGTGAACAGAAACTGCTTGTGGTAGAAAGTGACGAATCTATAGGATCAAAGAGGCCGTAAAAAGGAAGTTTTATTTACCACACAAGAAACTGCTAGACGGAGTGGAAGAGGAGGCCGAGCAGTTCGATCGTCCGTGCCCTAACTTGGCGACGGAGGACACCTACGGCGACGGCGGAGAAGACGATGTCCGCGGCCGGCGTGAAGACGGCGTCGGAGAGGTCGCGGCAGCTAAGCGCTTCGTCGCCGGCGTCGTCGAGGGCTAGCGGTGGCGCTAGGGTTCGTGCGAGAGTGGAAGAAGGATAATGACTGTGGTGAGGCGTGTATTTATAGGGACAGGGACGGCACAGCGTTATTACACAGGTGCCCCTGGCGATTCACATCTGAAGAACACGTGGCCATCATGCAACCTATCGGAGGTTGTTCCACGTTCCCACGCACGCCTGGATTGTCGGGTGGTCGTTCCCACTTCTCCGGGTTTCAGGTGAAGGAATTGGCATTGAAAACGGACTTAATGTTTGTCTCTGTATCTTCTGCTGACAAGGACGCAGAGAAGACATTCGACAGTTTCAATAGAATGCATATGATTTGGAGAGATAGAGTTTGAGATAGAAAGCATAGAGAGGTTAGGGTCCGATCACATTCACTTAGTTCAAAAGATTCAACAAGAAGACATAGCTATAAGTGAATGCTGTAGAGGACAAAACACTATGTATATATATGTGTGAAAAAGACAATCAAATCAACATAGTGAAGATAATCATGAGGACAAGTTGAGAATGAAGACAAACAAAATGTGAAGACATAGAAATTGTAACGCCATGGGTAAAACACTTCAAACAGAAGAATTTGGTGGTGGCGTTACCCACCGTATAGGAAGTATTAGACCCAGACACGGCGCACAATTATCGTGGCGCTCCGAAGTCAAATTCCACATTAATGTATTCACACTTAGAATGTATGTCTTCATTGATTGAAGATATACTTTACTTCGTGTGTTGCACATCTAAGTCATCAATATGCATAAGTGTTAGGATGTGTGCCTGATCACAGGACATTTGAGGATTCCAAGATATTTAGCTCACACCGTAACTTGCAAAATCTCTTCTCATCCAAGGGCTTGGTGAAGATATCTGCCAATTGCTCTTCAGTGTTGACGTGTATGATATCAATATCTTCCTTCACAACATGATCTCTGAGAAAGTGATGACGAATTTCAATGTGCTTTGTCTTCGAGTGCTGAACTGGGTTGTTGGCAATCTTGATGGCGCTTTCGTTGTCGCAGTAGAGTGGCACTTGCTTCAGATGAATGCCATAGTCTTTGAGTGTTTGCTTCATCCACAGAAGCTGAGCGCAGCAAGATCCAGCAGCAATGTATTCAGATTCAGCAGTGGAGAGAGATACACAGTTCTGCTTCTTTGAAGACCAACATACAAGTGATCGTCCCAGAAAATGACATGTGCCTGATGTAGACTTGCGATCCACCTTGTCACCAGCATAATCAGCATCCGAGAATCCAACCAGATCAAACTCTGAGCCCTTTGGATACCATAATCCTAGAGTTGGGGTGTAAGCCAAATATCGAAGAATTCGCTTCACAGCTAAGTGATGCGATTCCTTTGGTGCCGCTTGGAATCGAGCACACATGC
The DNA here is from genome assembly GCF_018294505.1 of Triticum aestivum. Lineage (NCBI taxonomy): Eukaryota > Viridiplantae > Streptophyta > Magnoliopsida > Poales > Poaceae > Triticum > Triticum aestivum. The sequence goes on from NC_057806.1 coordinate 20,301,374, forward strand.
AAACACTAAGCATAATATCTGGCCTAGATGCACATAGATAAAGTAAAGAACCAATCATGGAGCGGTATACCTTTTGATCGAACTCTTTACCATTGTCGTCGGGACCCAGATGATGTTTGGCTGGCATTGGCGTCGTGAAGCCTTTGCAGTCTTGCATACCAAACTTCTTCAGGCAATCTTTGAGATACTTCTCTTGAGATATAAAGATGTCGTTGCGTTGCTGACGTATTTGAAGACCAAGGAAGAACTTCAGCTCACCCATCATGGACATCTGATATTGCTCTTGCATCATATATCCAAACTCTTCACTGTATTTCTGATTGGTGCAGCCGAAGATAATGTCATCCACATATATTTGGCACACAAACAGTTCACCATCATATGTCTTCGTGAAGAGAGTGGGGTCGAGGGAACCAGATTTGAAGCCTTTGCTCTTCAGGAAGTCTTTGAGTGTGTCATACCAAGCCCGAGGGGCTTGTTTGAGGCCATACAGTGCCTTGTTGAGCTTGTATACCATGTCAGGATGTTTTGGATCTTCAAAGCCAGGTGGTTGTGCGACATACACTTCTTCTTCAATCTTGCCATTGAGAAAAGCGCTCTTCACATCCATTTGATACAGAAGTATGTTATGATGATTTGCATAGGCCAGCAGTATGCGTATGGCTTCAAGTCTAGCCACAGGAGCAAATGTTTCATCGAAGTCAATCCCTTCAACTTGAGTGTATCCTTGAGCAACGAGACGAGCTTTGTTTCTGACAACTTGACCATGCTCATCTTGCTTGTTGCGATATATCCATTTGGTGCCTATTATATTGTGCTTCCGAGGATCAGGACGCTTAACCAGTTCCCATACATTATTCAGCTCAAACTGTTGAAGCTCTTCTTGCATAGCTTGAATCCATTCAGGTTCCATGAAGGCTTCTTCAACTTTCTTGGGTTCTGTTATTGAGACGAATGCGAAGTGCCCACAGAAATTTGCTAGCTGTGTTGCCCTTGAACGAGTGAGTGGACCTGGTGCATTGATGCTATCAATTATTCTCTCAATCTGCACTTCATTTGCAACACGAGGATGTACAGGACGAAGATTTTGCTCTTGCTGATCATTATCATTGTTAGAGGGATTGTCTTCAGGCTGAGCATTGTCTTCAGGTTGATCAGGTGCGGAGATGATAAGTTCTTCTTCAGGTTGAGCTTCAGAAGGTATGATTTCTCCAGTTCCCATAAGTTTGATTGATTCACTGGATGGAACTTCATCTAGCACATTTGGCAGTTGCTCTCTTTGTGAGCCGTTAGTTTCATCGAACCGCACATCCACTGTTTCAACCACTTTGTAATGAAAGAGATTGAAGACTCTGTAGGAGTGCGAATCCTTTCCATATCCAAGCATAAAACCCTCATGTGCTTTTGGTGCAAATTTTGAAGTGTGATGTGGATCCTTGATCCAGCACTTGGCGCCAAATACTCTGAAGTAGCTGACATTTGGCTTCTTGCCAGTAAGGAGCTCATAGGATGTCTTGTTCAGAAGCTTGTGAAGATAAACACGGTTGATGATATGGCATGCAGTGTCAATGGCTTCAGGCCAGAATTTTCTTGGAGTCTTGTATTCATCAAGCATCGTCCGAGCCATCTCAATAAGTGTTCTGTTCTTGCGTTCGACGACGCCATTCTGCTGTGGCGTGTACGGAGCTGAGAATTCATGTGTGATGCCCAAAGTATCAAGATATGTATCAAGGCCAGTGTTCTTGAATTCAGTGCCATTGTCACTTCTGATGTGCTTTATCTTGGCGCCATAGTTGTTCATTGCTCGATTGGCGAAGCGTCTGAAGACATCCTGCACTTCAGTCTTGTAAAGGATTATATGCACCCAAGTATATCTTGAATAATCATCAACAATGACAAAGCCATAGAGACAAGCAGTAGTAGTAAGAGTTGAGTAATGAGTGGGACCGAAAAGATCCATGTGTAGCAGTTCGAAGGGTTGAGTCGTTGTCATGATTGTCTTCGAGGGATGCTTGGCCCTCGTCATCTTTCCTGCTTCACAGGCACCGCATAAGTGATCCTTCTTGAACTTGACGCCCTCGATGCCTATGACATGCTTCTTCCTTGCAAGGGTGTGGAGGTTCCTCATGCCAGCATGCCCTAGCCTTCGATGCCAGAGCCAGCATTCAGAAGCTTTTGCTAGAAGACATACTGCAAGTTGTGGTCCTGCTGAGAAATCTACCACATACAAATCATCTTTTCGATACCCTTCAAACACTAGAGACTTGTCAGATTCCATTAGTACAAGGCAACGATATTTTCCAAACATCACAATCATGTTTAAATCGCAAAGCATTGAGACAGACATTAAGTTGAAACCAAGGGATTCAACAAGCATGACTTTATCCATGTGTTGATCCTTTGAGATTGCAACTCTACCTAGACCCAATACCTTGCTTTTACCAGTGTCAGCAAATGTGATGTGACTTTTGTCTGATGGACGTAAAGTTGAGTCCATGAGAAGGCTTCGCTTGCCAGTCATGTGATTTGTACACCCACTATCAATAATCCATTCTGAAGCAGCTGGTGTCGTACCCTACAGTGCAGTTAGGGGGATAGGCTTCACGAAGAGAATTGTGAAGCAAAAACATTTGACGAACCAGTGGATTATTAAAGCTTAGGTCGAGATTAGGACTGATAGGGCAAGTTGCAAGCGATTTAGAAACAAAGTACATAGTAAGACCATTTGGGCATTTGATCTTGCGCCCTACAAGATGTTTAAGGTCCCCAGCAATAGTGTCAGACGATTTTGGTTTTCGGCTGGAGACCTTTCCCTGCAAAAGAGAGTTAAGCTTTCTTAGCCACCCACATCTTCAGGGGTGGCTTCGAAGCAATGAGTCTAAGTGCAGCATCTGAGAACTTTGGCTTTGGAGCCCTAGCAAAAAGTCTTGCAGGTGGACAGTAGTACTCATAAGAATAAGCAGAATAGTTCTTGGTCTTATGAACATGGCGGTTTAAAGGACCGCGCTCATATTCATAGGCCTGAGTATGGCTTCCCTGCAAAACATTTGCGTTAGTTTGACTCCGGTGAGTCCTCTGTCTGTATGAAGCCTTTGGACCGTATGAAGCCTGTGGTCTGGGGTTTGTCTTCTTCACCTGTGGTGTCATGATGACATTCACAGGAAGATTCTCCAAACACCTTTTCGGCACCCAGATCTTCTTCATAGGCGGTCCATTCCTGCAGTTAGTACCAATGTACCTGGCAAACACTTCACCATTCTGATTCTTAAACAGTTTATAGTTTGCATCAAAGGATTCATCAATAACAATGGGGTTAGCACAAGTGAAGCCAGATAGAGTGGATGGATCTGCTGAAGGTTCCTTTGCAGCAACCCATGTGGTTTTGGGGTACTGCTCAGGTTTCCAGTAAGAGCCATCAGCATTCATTTTCCTTACGAACCCAACACCCTCTTTCCTAGGGTTTCGGTTCAGGATCTGCCTTTTGAGGACATCACAAAGTGTCTGATGCCCTTTGAGACTTTTGTACATCCCTGTTTCAAGCAGTGTCTTCAACCTAGCATTCTCATCAGCAATAGCAGTGGTGTCCTCAGCAGAGGGGTTAGTTTCCACATCAACAGTTGAAGATATTGCAACAGTAGCAGCAGTAGAGCATTCAGCAACAGAAGTAGCATTATCACGCTCAATGCATTTAAGACATGGTGGTTCAAATCCTTCCTGAGCTGAACTGATCTGTTCGGCGCGAAGTGACTCGTTTTCCTTTTGAAGATCTTCATGAGCCGCTCTCAATTTCTCAAGATCTTGCTTCCTTTGAAGATAATCATAGGAAAGCCTTTCATGAGCTGTTGAGAGCGTTTCATGACGACTTTCAAGTTCCTCATACTTAACGTGAAGATTTTTTATGTCTTCAATTAAGGACTGAGATCGAGTCATTTCAGCGTCTAACAGATCATCGCTTTTGTCTAATAGTTTTTGAATGTGTTCCATGGTTTTCTGTTGTTCAGTTGCAATTTTAGCAAGTGTTTTGTAGCTGGGTTTGGAACCACAATCAGAGTCATCGTCACTAGATGTTTGATAGTGAGTAGTGCGTGTGTTTACCTTGGCACCACGTGCCATGAAGCAGTAGGAAGGAGCGGAGTAGTCCTTGTCATTTGCATCGGTGTCGGTGATGAAGTCATTGTCTTCAGTGTTGAAGATGGACTTGGCAACGTATGCTGTAGCCAGACTTGCAACGCCAGAATCGGACTCCTCCTCAGACTCCACCTCCGCCTCCTCAGAAGCGGACTCATCCTCAGAGTCCATTTCCTTGCCAACAAACGCACGTGCCTTGCCAGATGAGCTCTTCTTGTGTGATGAAGACTTGGAGGAAGACTTGGAAGAAGATTTTGAGTATTTCTTCTTCTTCTTGTCGTCAGAGTCATACTCCTTGCTCTTCTTCTTCTTGTTGTTCTCATTGTCCCACTGTGGACACTCAGAGATGTAGTGACCAGGTTTCTTGCACTTGTGACATGTTCTCTTCTTGTAGTCATGAGCAGAAGCTTCATCATTCCTTGAGCTTGATCGTGAAGACTTTCTGAAGCCTTTCTTCTTGGTGAATTTTTGGAACTTCTTCACAAGCATAGCAAGCTCCCTTCCAATGTCTTCAGGATCATCAGAACTGCTGTCAGACTCTTCTTCAGATGAGGAGACAGCCTTTGCCTTCAAGGCACGAGTTCGCCCATAGTTGGGACCGTAGATGTCTCTTTTCTCAGAAAGCTGAAACTCGTGTGTGTTGAGTCTTTCAAGTATGTCAGACGGATCGAGTGTCTTGAAATCAGGACGTTCTTGAATCATCAGGGCTAGGGTGTCAAACGAACTGTCAAGTGATCTCAGGAGTGTCTTGACGACTTCATGCTTGGTGATCTCAGTAGCGCCGAGGGCTTGAAGCTCATTTGTGATGTCAGTGAGTCGATCAAACGTGAGCTGGACATTCTCATTGTCATTTCTCTTGAAGCGGTTGAAGAGGTTGCGAAGGACACTGATTCTCTGATCTCTCTGGGTTGAGACGCCTTCGTTGACCTTGGAGAGCCAGTCCCAGACTAGCTTAGATGTTTCCAAAGCACTCACGCGGCCATACTGTCCTTTGGTCAGATGACCACAGATGATATTCTTGGCAGTAGAGTCCAGTTGAATGAACTTCTTGACATCAGCAGCAGTGACACCTTCTCCAGCCTTGGGAACGCCGTTCTTGACGACATACCATAGGTCGACATCAATGGCTTCAAGATGCATGCGCATCTTATTCTTCCAGTAGGGATATTCAGTTCCATCGAAGACGGGGCACGCGGCGGAGACTTTGATTATCCCTGCAGTCGACATAGCTAAAACTCCAGGTGGTTAAACCGAATCACACAGAACAAGGGAGTACCTTGCTCTGATACCAATTGAAAGTGCTAGTGATCGACTAGAGGGGGGTGAATAGGCGATTTTTATGAAAGTCTTCAAAACATGGAAGTTTCAAAAACAAACGATAGAAATAAACCTATTACCATGCAGCGGAAGGTAGACTACACTAGGCAAACCATAGTCAAGTATTCAATGAAGTGAAAGCGCAATGACTAATAGCAGCTAGGCAGTAAGGATCAGGTAGGAAGATATTGTAAAGCCAATCAGAACAAGTAATCACTCAGTGAAGCCAAATGGTGATGCAATCGTACAATGACTTCACAAGGACCAACAGTAAGTAAAGGGAAGGGAAGGATGAAACCAGTGACTCGTTGAAGACAATGATTTGTTGGACCAGTTCCAGTTGCTGTGACAACTGTACGTCTGGTTAGGGAGGCTGAGATTCAACTCAGAAGACCTCGTCTTCACCTTATTCCCCTTGAGCTAAGGACACCCAGTCCTCGCCCAATCACTCTGGTAAGTCTTCAAGGTAGACTTCCGAACCTTCACAGACTTCGTTCACCGGCGATCCACAATGACTCTTGGATGCTCAGAACGCGACGCCTAACCGGCTGGAGGATTCACAGTCCTCAAGTGTAATAAGTCTTCAGATCACACAGACAAGAAGACTTAAGTGATGCCTAACACTCTTTGGCTCTGGGTGGTTAGGGCTTTATCCTCTCAAGGAATTCTCTCTCAAAGGCTTCGAGGTGGGTTGCTCTCAAACGACAAAAGCCGTACTTTAACTCTGAGCAGCCAACCGTTTATGGTTGTAGGGGTGGGCTATTTATAGCCACTAGACAACCCGACCTGATTTGTCCGAAATGACCCTGGGTCACTAAGGAACTGACACGTGTTCCAACGGTCAGATTTCAAACACACACGGCAACTTTACTTGGGCTACAAGCAAAGCTGACTTGTCCAACTCTGAACAAGATTCGCTCTCATAGTCTTCACTCGAAGACATAGGATTTTGGTTAAGCATCACTTCAGTCATTCTGACTGGTTTTCTTGGACCCCACTTAACAGTACGGTGGTTCCTATGACTCAACAAAGAAGAAAAAGAACTACGAAAGATCTAAGTCTTCGCGCTCCATAGTCTTCATGCGATGTCTTCTCTTGTCATAGTCTTCAATGTGAATGTCTTCACATACCACCTTTGACTTTAGTGTCTTCATACATTTTTAGGGGTCATCTCTGGTAGGAAAACCGAATCAATGAGGGACTTCTACCTGTGTTATCCTGCAATTCTCACAAACACATTAGTCCCTCAACTAGGTTTGTCGTCAATACTCCAAAACCAACTAGGGGTGGCACTAGATGCACTTACATGCAGCAAAGTGTTTAGTAGGAAAGTAATATGATACTGATGGTAACGGTAACAAAAGAGTAACGAAACCAAAGTAATGTTTTTGGTATTTTGTAGTGATTGTAACAATAGCAACGGGAAAGTAAATAAGCGTAAACCAATATATGGAAAGCTCGTAGGCATCGGATCAGTGATGGATAATTGATGTCTACTACACAACCTTCTTCTTGTAGACGTTGTTGGGCCCCCAAGTGCAAAGGTTTGTAGGACAGTAGCAAATTTCCCTCAAGTGGATGACCTAAGGTTTATCAATCCGTAGGAGGCGTAGGATGAAGATGGTCTCTCTCAAGCAACCCTGCAACCAAATAACAAAGAGTCTCTTGTGTCCCCAATACAATGGTAAATTGTATAGGTGCACTAGTTTGGCGAAGAGATGGTGATACAAGTGGTATATGGATGGTAGATAAAGGTTTTTGTAATTTGAAAATATAAAAACAGCAAGGTAACAAATGATAAAAGTGAGCGTAAACGGTATTGCAATGCGTTGAAACAAGGCCTAGGGTTCATGCTTTCACTAGTGCAAGTTCCCTCAACAATAATAACATAATTGGATCATATAACTATCCCTCAACATGCAACAAAGAGTCACTCCAAAGTCACTAATAGCGGAGAACAAACGAAGAGATTATGGTAGGCTACGAAACCACCTCAAAGTTATTCTTTCCAATCAATCCATTGGGCTATTCCTATAAGTGTCACAAATAGCCCTGGAGTTCGTACTAGAATAACACCATAAGACACAAATCAACCAAAACCCTAATGTCACCTAGATACTCCAATGTCACCTCAAGTATCCGTGGGTATGATTATACGACATGTGTCACACAATCTCAGATTCATCTATTCAACCAACACATAGGACCTCAAAGAGTGCCCAAAAGTTTCTACCGGAGAATCACGACGAAAACGTGTGCCAACCCCTATGCATAGGTTCATGGGCAGAACCCGCAAGTTGATCACCAAAACATACATCAAGTGAATCACGTGGTATCCCATTGTCACAACAGATACGCACGGCAAGACATACATCAAGTGTTCTCAAATCTTTAAAGACTCAATCCGATAAAATAACTTCAAAGGGGAAACTCAATCCATTACAAAAGAGTAGAGGGGGGAAGAAACATCATAGGATCCAAATATAATAGCAAAGCTCGTGATACATCAAGATCGTATCACCTCAAGAACACGAGAGAGAGAGAGAGAGAGAGAGAGCAAACACATAGCTACTGGTACATACCCTCAGCCCCGAGGGAGAACTACTCCCTCCTCGTCATGGAGAGCACCGGGATGATGAAGATGGCCACCGGAGAGGGATTGCCCCCTCCGATAGGGTGCCGGAATGGGTCTAGATTGGCTTTCGGTGGCTACGGAGGCTTCTGGCGGCGGACCTCCCGATCTATTGTCTGTTCTGGAAGTTTTAGGGTACGTGAGTATATATGGGTGTAGGAAGTACGTCGGTGGAGCTTAGGGGCCCCCATGAGGCAGGGGCGCGCCCTAGGGGGGGCGCGCCCCCCACCCTCGTGAGCACCGCCCTTGGCTCCTAACATGGGGTCCAAGTCCATCCGGTAGCTTTCCTTCCAAAAATAACTTCTCCAGTTGATTTTGTTCCGTTTCGACTCCGTTTGATATTCCTTTTCTTTGAAACACTGAAATAGGCAAAAAACAACAATTCTGGGCTGGGCCTCCCGTTAATAGGTTAGTCCCAACAATAATATAAAAGTGGATAATAAAGCCTAATATTGCCCAAAACAGTAGATAACATAGCATGGAGCAATCAAAAATTATAGATACGTTGGAGACATATCAAGCATCCCCGAGCTTAATTCCTGCTCGTCCTCGAGTAGGTAAATGATAAAAACAGATTTTTTGACGTGGAGTGCTACTTGGCATAATTTCAATGTGATTCTTCTCAATCGTGATATGAATATTCAGATCCATAAGATTCAAGACAAAAGTTCATATTGACATAGAAATAATAATACTTCAAGCATACTAACAAAGCGATTATGTCTTCTCAAAATAACATGGCCAAAGAAAGTTCATCCCTACAAAATCATATAGTTTAGTCATGCTCCATTTTCATCACACAAGAATGCTCTCATCATGCACAACCCCGATGAAAAGCCAAGCAATTGTTTCATACTTAAGTAATCTCAAACCTATAAACTTTCACGCAATATATGAGCGCGAGCCATGGACATAGCACTATGGGTGGAATAGAATATAATGAGGTGGGTTATGTGGAGAAGACAAAAAAGGAGAAAGTCTCACATCAACGAGGCTAATCAATGGGGTATGGAGATGCCCATCGATTGATGTTAATGCAAGGAGTAGGGATTGCCATGCAACGGATGCACTAGAGCTATAAATGTATGAAAGCTCAACTAAAGAAACTAGTGGGTGTGCATCCAACTTGCTTGCTCACGAAGACCTATGGCACTTGAGGAGGCCCATTGTTGGAATATACAAGCCAAGTTCTATAATGAAAGATTCCCACTAGTATATGAAAATGACAACATAAGAGACTCTCTATCATGAAGATCTTGGTGCTACTTTAAAGCACAAGTGTGGCAAAGGATAGTAGCATTGTCCCTTCTCTCTTTTTATCTCATTTTTCTGGGCCTTCTCTTTTTTATGGCCTTTCTCTTTTTTGGGCCTTCTCTTTTTTATGGCCTTTCTCTTTTTTTTATTCCTAACTTGGGAAAATGCTCTAATAATGATGATCATCACACTTCTATTTATTTACAACTCAATGATTACAACTCGATACTAGAACAAAGATGACTCTATATGAATGCCTCCGGCGGTGTATCGGGATATGCAATGAACCAAGAGTGACATGTATGAAAGATTTATGAACGGTGGCTTTGCCACAAATACTATGTCAACTACATGATCATGCTAACCAATATGACAATGATGAATGTGTCATGATAAACGGAATGGTGGAAAGTTGCATGGCAATATATCTCGGAATGGTTATGGAAATGACATAATAGGTAGGTATGGTGGCTGTTTTGAAGAAGATGTAAGGATGTTTATGTGTGAAAGAGTGTATCATATCACAGGGTTTGGATGCACCGGCGAAGTTTTCACCAACTCTCAATGTGAGAAAGGGCCATGCATGGTACCGAAGAGGCTAGTAAGGATGGAAGGGTGAGAGTGCGTATAATCCATGGACTCAACATTAGACATAAAGAACTGACATACTTAATGCAAAAATCTACAAGTCATCAAAAACCTCGGTACTACGCGCATGCTCCTAGGGGGATAGATTGGTAGGAAAATACCATCGCTCGTCCCCGACCGCCAGTCATAAGGAAGACAATCAAATAACACCTCATGTTTCAAATTTGTTACACAATGTTTACCATACGTGCATGCTACAGGACTTGCAAACTTCAACACAAGCATATCTCAATTTCACAACTACTCAACTAGCACGACTTTGATATTATTACCTCCATACCTCAAAACAATCATCAAGCATCAAACTTCTCTTAGTATTCAAAACACTCATAAGAGAATTCTATTATTAATCTTGTATACCTAGCATATTAGGATTTTAAGCAAATTACCATGCTATTTAAGACTCTCAAAATAATCTAAGTGAAGCATGAGAGTTCATCTATTTATTCAAAATAAAACTACCACCATGCTCTAGAAGATATAAGTGAAGTACTAGAGCAAACAATAAACTACTCTGAAAGATATAAGTGAAGATCAATGAGTAGTCGAATAATTATGCAACTATGTGAAGACTCTCTAACATTTAATAATTTCAGATCTTGGTATTTTATTCAAACAGAAATCAAAGCAAAGTAAAATCACATTCTAAGAATGGCAAACATCATGTGAAGAAGCAAAAACTTAGGATCAACCGAAACTAACTGATAGTTGTTGAAGAAGAAAGGTGGGATGCCAACCGGGACATCCCCAAGCTTAGATGCTTGAGACTTCTTGAAATATTATCTTGGGATGCCTTGGGCATCCCCAAGCTTGAGCTTTTGTGTCTCCTTAATTCCTCTCATATCACGGTCTCCCTAAATCTCAAAAGCTTCATCCACACAAAACTCAACAAGGACTCGTGAGATAAGTTAGTATAAACCATTGCAAAAACCTTATCATACTCTACTGTAGCAAATCACTAAAATTATTATTAAAAATTTAATACTAAATGCCTCTTCATATTTAATAGTCCTATCCTCAAATAGAATCATTAAAGAAGCAAACATATGCAAACAATGCAAACATAACAGCAATCTTCCTAAACAGGATAGTCTGTAAAGAATGCTGCAACATCCATACTTCCCTAGATCCAAAAATTATGAAAGAACATTCCCACTGTAGTAAATTTATCAGATATTAATATGAAAAAGGTTTCAACATTTTATCACATTCTGACTTTTCTAGGGAATTATTGCAACAGCGGTAAACTTTTTGTTTTCAAACAGCAACATGTGGACTTGTAACATAGGCATAGTAAAGGCTGTCAATGCCACTTTTATTGAAATAAAAGATGCAAAACATTTTTATAAATAACATCATGCAAATCCTAACAAAATAAATTGACGCTCCAAGCAAAACACATATCATGTGGCTAATAAAAATATAGCTCCAAGTAGAGTTACCGATGAACGAAGACGAAAGAGGGGATGCCTTCCGGGGCATCCCCAAGCTTAGGCTCTTGGTTGTCCTTGAATATTAACTTGGGGTGCCTTGGGCATCCCGAAGCTTAGGCTTTTTCCACTCATTATTCTATAGTCCATCGAATCTTTACACAAAACTTGAAAACTTCACAACACAAAACTTAACAAAAAACTCGTAAGCTCCGTTAGTATAAGAAAATAAATCACCACTTCAAGGTACTGTAATGAACTCATTATTTATTTATGTTGGTGTTAAACATACTGTATTACAACTTATCTATAGTTTATAAACTATTTTACTAGCCATAGATTCATCAAAATAAGCAAACAACACACGAAAAACAGAATCTGTCAAAAACAGAACAGTCTGTAGTAATCTGGATCAAACGTATACTTCTGGAACTCATAAAATTCTCAACTAAATTGATGGACCTGAGGAATTTATCTATTAATCATATTCAAAAATAATTAACTAAATATCACTCTCCAAATAAAAATGGCAGTAATTCTCGTGAGCGCTAAAGTTTCTGTTTTTTACAGCATGATCAACAAGACTTTCCCAAAGTCTTCCCTAAGGTTCTACTTGGCACAAACACTAATTAAAAGCATAAAACCACATATAAATAGAGGCTAGATGAATTATTTATTACTAAACAGGAACAAAAAGCAAGGAATAAAAATAAAGTTGGGTTGCCTCCCAACAAGCGCTATCGTTTAAAGCCCCTAGCTAGGCATGATGATTTCAATGATGCTCATATAGAAGATAAGAATTGAAACATAAAGAGAGCATCATGAAGAATATGACTAGCACATTTAAGTATAACCCACTTCCTATGCATAGGGATTTTGTGAGCAAACAAATTATGGGAACAAGAATCAACTTGCATAGGAAGGTAAAACAAGCATAACTTCAAGATTTTAAGCACATAGAGAGGAAACTTGATATTATTACAATTCCTACAAGAATATGTTCCTCCCTCATAATAATTTTCAGTAGCATCATGAATGAATTCAACAATATAACCAGCACTTAAAGCATTATTTTCATGATCTACAAGCATAGAAATTTTATTACTCTCCACATAAGCAAAATTCTTCTCATTCATAATAGTGGGAGCATCATAAGAGACTCGAATACTATTAATTGTTTCCACATTAAAAGAGTAATGTTCAGAGAAGGGGTAATCATAATCATGACAAGTTTTATAAATATAATCACTACTTTTTATAGAATAAGTATCATCACAATAATCATCATAGGTAGGAGGCATGCTATCATCATTATAAATTTGCATATCAAAACTTGGGAGACTAAAAATATCATCTTCATTAAACATAGCATCCCCAAGCTTGGGACAAACATTAATTGCAGCAAATATATTCTCAAAAACATCATCTTCGTCAAACATAGCATCCCCAATCTTGGGCCTTTTCATATCATAAGCATAATCACTCTCATCATTAATAGTATGGATAGCACCAATAGTATGGCAATTATCATATTCTTCCAAGCAAGTGCCAAAAAGATTTTCAAGATAATAAGAAGTATAACTATCTTCCACAATTATATTTTCATGAGGCACAATATTAATAGGAGCAGCATTATTTGGGAGAGATATCTTTTTACCTCTCTTCCTTTTTGTTTTCTTCTTCTTCACCACATCATGTGTGGGTTCAATCCTCTTTTTGGAGCTCCTTATTAATGAGATTAGTTGAATAGGAGGCTCCTCCTCGTTACCTGATTCATCATAAGAAATAATAGGAGGGTATTGGGAAGCCTCTTCCCTTTCATTAGTATTCTCTTCATCTTCTATTTCTTTTCTTTTCTTTATGTAGTTGGCAATATAAGGATTTTCAATACAATTCACCGCACAATACATATAAATTTTCTCTAGATCAAAATCAAGAAATCTATCAAGATTAAACTTTGGAATACCCTCAGTTATACGTTTCATTTCCTCATACCAAAAAATAAGACTAAGCTCTTTATGATGCTCAAGGGTAATGAAATTATCACAATTTTTGGATACAATTCGGTCATGAAACAATTCACATTGGAGATTTAAATGACCATGTTCATTGCAAAGTTCACAAGGGGAGCGAAAAATATTGAATTTTTCAGCACAATTCAGTTTCTAAGTACTTATGCCTCTTGCAATATCTATCTTCCCTATTTGGTGTGTACTTACAAACCCAATGCACTCCACAAAAATTGACATGTTTATAGGAGACATTTTCATCATAACTAGTGCAATCATCATTAGTAGCATGGATATTCAAAGAATTCGTACTAACAACATTGCAATCATGCTCATCATTCAAATATTTAGTGCCAAAAAATTTATAGATTTCTTCTTCTAGCACTTGAGCACAATTATCCTTTCCATCATACTCACGAAAGATATTAAAAAGGTGAAGCGTATGAGACAAACTCAATTCCATTTTTTGTAATTTTCTTTTATAAACTAAGCTAGTGATAAAACAAGAAACTAAAAGACTCGATTGCAAGATATAAAGATATACCTTCAAGCGCTAACCTCCCCGGCAACGACGCCAGAAAAGAGCTTGATGTCTACTACACAACCTTCTTCTTGTAGACGTTGTTGGGCCTCCAAGTGCAGAGGTTTGTAGGACAGTAGAAAATTTCCCTCAAGTGGATGACCTAAGGTTTATCAATCCGTAGGAGGCATAGGATGAAGATGGTCTCTCTCAAGCAACCCTGCAACCAAATAACAAAGAGTCTCTTGTGTCCTCAATACAATGGTAAATTGTATAGGTGCACTAGTTTGGCGGAGAGATGGTGATACAAGTTGTATATGGATGGTAGATAAAGGTTTTTGTAATCTGAAAATATAAAAACAGCAAGGTAACAAATGATAAAAGTGAGCGTAAACGGTATTGCAATGCGTTGAAACAAGGCCTAGGGTTCATACTTTCACTAGTGCAAGTTCCCACAACAATAATAACATAATTGGATCATATAACTATCCCTCAACATGCAGCAAAGAGTCACTCCAAAGTCAGTAATAGTGGAGAACAAACGAAGAGATTATGGTAGGCTACGAAACCACCTCAAAGTTATTCTTTCCAATCAATCCGTTGGGCTATTCCTATAAGTGTCACAAATAGCCCTAGAGTTCGTACTAGAATAACACCTTAAGACACAAATCAACCAAAACCCTAATGTCACCTAGATACTCCAATGTCACCTCAAGTATCCGTGGGTATGATTATACGATATGCGTCACACAATCTCAAATTCATCTATTCAACCAACACATAGGACCTCAAAGAGTGCCCAAAAGTTTCTACCGGAGAATCACGACGAAAATGTGTGCCAACCCCTATGCATAGGTTCATGGGAGGAACCCGCAAGTTGATCACCAAAACATACATCAAGTGAATCACGTGGTATCCCATTGTCACCACAGATACGCACGGCAAGACATACATCAAGTGTTCTCAAATCTTCAAAGACTCAATCCGATAAAATAACTTCAAAGGGGAAACTCAATCCATTACAAGAGAGTAGAGGGGGGAAGAAACATCATAGGATCCGAATATAATAGCAAAGCTCGCGATACATCAAGATCGTATCACCTCAAGAACACGAGAGAAAGAGAGAGATCAAACACATAGCTACTGGTACATACCCTCAGCCCCGAGGGAGAACTACTCCCTCCTCGTCATGGAGAGCACCGGGATGATGAAGATGGCCACCGGAGAGGGATTGCCCCCTCCGGCAGGGTGTCGGAACGGGTCTAGATTGGCTTTCGGTGGCTACGGAGGCTTCTAGCGGCGGAACTCCCGATCTATTGTCTGTTCTGGAAGTTTTAGGGTACGTGGGTATATATGGGTGCAGGAAGTACGTCGGTGGAGCTTTGGGGGCCCCACGAGGCAGGGGGCGCGCCCTAGGGGGGCAGCCCCCACCCTCGTGAGCACCTCCCTTGGCTCCTGACATGGGGTCCAAGTCCATCCGGTAGCTTTCCTTCCAAAAATAACTTCTCTAGTTGATTTCGTTCCGTTTCGACTCTGTTTGATATTCCTTTTCTTCGAAACACTGAAATAGGCAAAAAACAGCAATTCTGGGTTGGGCCTCCGGTTAATAGGTTAGTCCCAAAAATAATATAAAAGTGGATAATAAAGCCCAGTATTGCCCAAAACAGTAGATAACATAGCATGGAGCAATCAAAAATTATAGATACGTTGGAGACATATCAATAATTATGCTGGATGTGGTTTCATCATGAAACAGTAATAACATAGGGTGACACAGAACTAGCTCCAATTCATCAATGTAATGTAGGGATGTATTCCGAATATAGTCATACGTGCTTATGGAAAAGAACTTGCATGACATCTTTTGTCCTACCCTCCCGTGGCAGCGGGGTCCTAATCGAAACTAAGGGATATTAAGGCCTCCTTTTAATAGAGAACCGGAACAAAGCATTAGCATATAGTGAATACATGAACTCCTCAAACTACGGTCAGCACCGGTAAGTATCCCGATTATTGCCACTTCGGGGTTAACGGATCATAACACATAATAGGTGACTATAGACTTGCAAGATAGGATCAAGAACTCTCATATATTGATGAAAACATAATAGGTTCAGATCTGAAATCATGGCACTCGGGCCCTAGTGACAAGCATTAAGCATAGCAAAGTCATAGCAACATCAATCTCAGAACATGGTGGATACTAGGGATCAAACCCTAACAAAACTAACTCGATTACATGATAAATCTCATCCAACCCATCACCGTCCAGCAAGCCTACGATGGAATTACTCACGCATGGCGGTGAGCATCATGAAATTCATGATGGAGGATGGTTGATGATGACGACGGCGACGAATCCCCCTCTCCGGAGCCCCGAACGGACTCCAGATCAGCCCTCCCGAGAGGTTTTAGGGCTTGGCGGCGGCTCCGTATCGTAAAACGCAATGAATTCTTCTCTCCTATTTTTTCTCCCCGAAAGCAGATATATAGAGTTGGAGTTGGAGTCGGGAGGTCTCCAGGGGGCCCATGAGGTACAAGGGCGCGCCCTGGGGGGGAGCGCCCCCCACCCTCGTGGAGAGGGTGTGGGCCCCCTGGTCTTCATCTTTGGCGAGGATTTTTTATTATTTATAGTAAGATATTCCGTGGAGTTTCAGGTCATTCCGAGAACTTTTGTTTTCTGCACATAAAACAACATCATGGCAGTTCTGCTGAAAACAACGTCAGTCCAGGTTAGTTCCATTCAAATCATACAAGTTAGAGTCCAAAACAAGGGCAAAAGTGTTTGGAAAAGTAGATACGACGGAGACATATCAGATAGCTGTGCTGGTTCTGTTTTCAGGGAAAGAACACCGGATGAAGCTGAAATTCTATTGAATAACATGTTGACAAATGAAAATAATTGGACATCTCCGGAGCCAATTCCTGAGCCTATTGCTAAACCAACTCCGAAGAAGAGGGGTATTCTATTTCTCAGTCCTGAAGATATGCAAGAGGCAAAGAAATCTATGAAAGAAAAAGGTATTAAAGCTAAAGATGTTAAGAATTTACCTCCTATTGAAGAAATCCACGGTCTTAATTTACTGCCTATTGAAGAAACATATAATCTTAATCCATTACCTATTGAAGAAACTCATGGTCTTGATAACCCGACACACGTAGTAAAGGTAAATTCTCTCTATAGATAAGATAAAGCTAAAATCCCATTTACTAAATTTGCTAGCCCATGCTTAGATGAGTTTGATAAATTTATAGCTAAGCAAGAAGATTTTAATGCTTATTTTGGTAGGCAACTGAAATACAATTCAAATATGCTTGAACACTTGGGTGATTATATGGCTAATGTTAAAAGTGAACTTAAACTTATTAGTAAACATGCTTCTATGGTTACCACTCAAGTAGAACAAGTACTTAAAGGTCAAAATGATTTGCTCAATGAATTGAATACTAAAGATAATGATAATGTTGTTAGAGTTATGACTAGAGGTGGTAGAATGACTCAGGAACCTTTGTATCCTGAAGGCCATCCTAAGAGAATTGAGCAAGATTCTCAAAGAAATAATATAGATGCACCTAGTCCATCTAAAAGGAAGAAAAGGAAAAATGATAGGACTTTGCATGCTTCTAGTGATCCTATTGTTGAAACACCTAAGAATCCAAATGATATTTCTATTTCTGATGCTGAAACTCAATCTGGTAATGAACCTGAAACTAGTGATAACGTTAATAATAATGTTCATAATGATGCTCAACCTAGTAATGATAATGATGTAGAAATTGAACCTGCTGTTGGTCTTGATAACCCACAATCAAAGAATCAACATTATGATAAGAAAGACTTTGTTGCTAGGAAACATGGTAAAGAAAGAGAACCATGAGTTCAGAAACCCATGCCTTTTCCTCCCAAACCATCTAAGAAAAAGGATGATGAGGATTTTGAGCACTTTGTTGAAATTATTAGACCTATCTTTTTGCGTATGCGATTAACTGATATGCTCAAAACAAATCCTTATGCTAAGTACATGAAAGATATTATTACAAATAAAAGAAAGATACTGGAAGCTGAAATTTCCACCATGATTGCTATTATACTTTTAAGGGTGGAATACCAAAGAAACTTGGAGATCCAGGAGTACCCACTATACCATGCTCTATTAAAAGAAACTATGTTAAAACTTCTTTATGTGAACTTGGAGCCGGTGTTAGTGTTATGCCTCTCTATTTATATCATAGACTTGATTTGAATAAGTTGACACCTACTGAAATATCTTTGCAAATGGCTGATAAATCAACTGATATACCTATCGGTATTTGTGAGGATGTGCCTGTTGTAGTTGCAAACGTTACTATTTTAACGGACTTTGTTATTCTTGATATTCCCGAGGACGATAGTATGTCTATTATTCTTGGAAGACCCTTTTTGAATACTGTAGGGGCTGTTTTGATTGCACTAAAGGAAATGTCACTTTTCATGTTAATGGTAATGAGCACACGGTACACTTTCCGAGGAAACAACCTCAAGTTCATAGTATCAACTCTATTGGAAAAATGCCATTGATTATATTTGGAGGTTTTGAATTTCCTCTTCCTACTGTCAAGAAGAAATATGATATTCTTATTATTGGGGACGTGCATATCCCCGTTGAGGTAACATAGTGTTATTCAAAATTTCTCCGGTTCCATGTTATTCGGAATGAGTTCGTTAACAAGACTTGATCAACCTTGTTAGTGGATTCCTTTTGATGACCATGAGATGGATGAAACTAGAAGGCACAACCTTCTGTACCCCACTTTTACTTTCTGTCATTTATATTAAATAAAATAAAAATAAAAAATTTCGGATTGTTATCTGATTATCCGTGCAACATAAAAATACCTCGAAAATAAAGGTTCTCCAAATGCCCTGAAATTTAAATATGATTTTTTCTAGTATATTTGAGAATATTTGGCACTGAGAATACAGCAGGGGGGTCAACCACCTGTCCACGAGGGTGGAGGGCGCCCTACCCCCTGGGCGTGCCCCCTGCCTCGTGGGCCCATGGTGGCCCTCCTCCACTTATCCTTTCACCCACACACTCCTTCTTCCTCCCACAAACACGAATAACCAGCTCAAACCCGAGTCCAAGCTCGTTTTGCTGCCATTTTCGATCTCCTTGCTCAAAGCACCTCTCACAAAACTGCTTGGGGAGATCGTTCCTTGGTATGTGACTCCTACATTGGTCCAATTAGTTTTTGTTCTAGTGCTTTATTCATTGCAAATGTTTGCTGCTTAGGTGACCCTGTTCTTGAGCTTGCATGTCAAATTTATATGGTCAAAAGTAGTTTTGATGCATGATATAGGCTCTAGGCACTTGTAGGAGTAGTTGCTATCAATATTATTGAGTTTGGCTTACTTTTATTTTGAAGTTACTAAAAATTTTCAGAATTTTTCAGAGGAAGAAATATGCTTAGGAAAATGTTCCAAGGTGATTCTTCAAGGAAGCAAGGACCCAGGCTTGCAATGCGTGATGCTGATGACGAGCCACCAAGAGACGCTCCAGTGCGTCCTTGTGAGTGGCCTTCTGAGAACTTTATGGATCGAGCGGGAATTAAGGAAGAATTCAACGCATATTTGTGTAACGCTGATCTCGTGAGCTTCGAGGAAGAGAAGTGCAGCCAGTACCACAACCTCACCAGTACCTTTGTGAGGAGGTTTGAATTTTCAACTTCACAGAATTCTCCAACTGTCCTGTTTGATCTTTATGATAATTCTTACACTATGGACTTAGAGGATTTTACCACTGCATGCAAACTTCCACAATGGGGTAGTATAAGGGATCCTCACAAATCTGAATTTAGAGATTTTCTTGCTAGCATAACTGTGGGAGAATCTAGAGATATTACACAAGCTACCATAGGGAGCATTCACTTTCCTGCTATACATTACTTTGCTCTCTTCATAGGCAGATGCATTAATGGTAAAGATGAGGCATGTCACATGTGTGTCCCTGACCTCAGTATTCTTAGGAGTGCTGTGTTAGGAGATAAATCTTATAATTTGGGAGCCATTGTTGCACGTAGGTTGCATCTTAATAGATTTAATGGAGATTTCTTTGGTGGAATTTATGCAACCCGCATAGCTAATTTTCTTGGTGTAGCCATACGCGAAGATGATATTGAATTACCTCCTTCTTTTCTAGATTTTAATGCTATGGTTCACCACCAGTTTGTCGAGAGGAACGAATCACCTCTCCAGTATCGACTAATCTTTGACAGACATCATGCTATCCGTATTACTCTCCCTGCTCCTGCCTTCTTTGATTATCAGGCAAGAGGAAGATATACTATTACCAGAGAGGAGGCAGATGAGTACGAGAGGATAGAGGAGGCCGCTCGTCGCCACGCTGCAGCTCAGCAGGCGATAGCCACTGCATCGCAGTACGACCCTAACTACTATTATGGATATCCGCCAGGCCAGCCGTGGCCATAGACCAACTTAGGCCAAAAGCCTAAGCTTGGGGGAGTACGTATTTCCCACCGACATTACATTTATGTTCACACACTCATTGCTAGATGTCGATGCTCATACTTTTTCATTGTATCATCCATGCTAGTTTATTTCCTTTTTATGCTTTCTTCTTGTGTGTTTAATAAACCTTAAGAAAAAATAATTAGTTGTAGCTTTTAGTTAATTTAATTTCCATGCTTGTAGTAGTAATTAAAAAGAAGAAAACCCAAAAGGAGTTCTTGTTCTTCTTTTGCTTGTTGGGAGCTTTCCTGTGTAAATAGTTTTATTTCTTTTCTTTTCTTTGGGGGTCGATAGGAGAAGACAATAATTAAATTGTTGAAGTGGCTCTTATATGCATTATTGTTTATCTGACAAAAGAGCCCATATTTCCTTGTCTTCTCCTGTTTATTGAATGCTTGCAGATTCCCGCTTAGTCCAATGCACGTGCACTATTATTATTATTCACATTGTTCAGTCGTGCAAGTGAAAGGGGATTATGATGATATATGATGAACTGACTGAGATGAGAAAAGCTGGTATGAACTCAACCTCTTTTGTTTTTGTAAATATGATTAGTTCATCGTTCCTGATTCAGCCTATTATGAATAAACTTTTTTGCAATGACAACTAGAGATCATAGTTTCTTGTGCCATGCTTGATTAGCTATGAGTTATAATGGTTTACCTTGCGTGCCAACATGCTATTGAGATAGTTATGATGTGGTATGATAGGGTGGTATCCTCCTCTGAATGATTTAAGTGACTTGACTTGGCGCATGTTCACGCATGTAGTTGAAACAAAATCAACATAGCCTTCATGATATTTATGTTCATGGTGGATTATATCCTACTCATGCTTGCATTCGGTGTTGACTAATTTTAATGCATGTTCATGATTGTTGTCGCTCTCTAGATGGTCCCTTCCCAGTCTTCTACTAGCCTTCACCTGTACTAAGCGGGAATATTACTTGTGCATCCAATCCGTTAAACCCCAAAGTTATTCCACATGAGTCTACTATACCTACCTATATATGGTATCTACCTGCCGTTCCAAGTAAATTTGTATGTGCCAAACTCTAAAACTTCAAATAAATATCCTGTTTTGTTTGCTCGAATAGCTCATGTATCAACTAGGGTTGTCTGTATCTTCCATGTTAGGCGGGTTATTCTCAAGAGGAGTGGACTCCGCTCCTCACTCACGAGATAAATGGCTGGTCACCTGGATGCCCAGTCCCATGCTTTATGCAAACTAAATCAAAATAATTGCAAACAAAACTCCCCTGGGACTCTTTTTAGTTGGAGGCACTCGTTGTTTCGAGCAAGCCATGGATTGATGCTTGTTGCTGGAAGGGGGAGTATAAACTTTACCATTCTGTTTGGGAACCGCCTATAATGTGTGTAGCATGGAAGATATCGCCATCTCTTGGTTGTTATGTTGACAATGAAAGTATACCGCTCAAAATATTATTCACCTCTGTTTCAAAACCGAGCTCTGGCACCTCTACAAATCTCTGCTTCCCTCTGCGAAGGTCCTATCTATTTACTTTTATGCTGAGTCATCATCCTCTTATTAAAAAGCACCAGTTAGAGAGCACCGTTGTCATTGCATTCATTACTGTTAGTTTACATTGAGTATGACTTGACTGGATCTCTTTTACCATGAATTATAATGTCTAGTCAATCCTTGGTCTTTAAAGATGCTCTGCATTTATGTTTTGCGGTCTCAGAAAAGGCTAGCGAGATACCATCTTGTTATATCATATTATGATTGTTTTGAGAAAGTGTTGTCATCCGAGATTTATTATTATGGCTCGCTAGTTGATTATGCTATTGATATAAGTAAACTTGAGACCTATGAGTTATTGCAAATGTGGTTAGTTATAATCTTTGCTAAAAACTTGAATGTTGGCTTTATATATTTACAACAACAAGAGCAAACAGAGTTTGTAAAAGTTTTTCTTTATCACTTTCAGTTTTTAACTGAATTGCTTGAGGACAAGGAAAGGTTTAAGCTTGGGGGAGTTGATACGTCTCCAACGTATCTACTTTTCCAAACACTTTTGCCCTTGTTTTGGACTCTAACTTGCATGATTTGAATGTAACTAACCTGGACTGACGTTGTTTTCAGCAGAATTACCATGGTGTTATTTATGTGCAGGAACAAACGTTCTTGGAATGACCTGAAACTTCACGGAGCAACTTTTCAGAAAATATGAAAAATACCTGCAAAAGATGAAGGCCAGGGGGGCCACCACCTCTCCATGAGGGTGGGGGGCGCGCCTGCCCCCCTAGGGCGCGCCCCCTACCTCGTGGGCCCCCTGTTGTCTCTCCGACTCCAACTCCAACTCCATATATTGTGTTTCGGGGAGAGAAAAATCAGAGAGAAGAAATTATCGTGTTTTACGACGGAGCCGCCGCCAAGCCCTAAAACCTCTCAGGAGGGCTGATCTGGAGTCCGTTCGGGGCTTCGTATAGGGGAATCCGTCGCCATCGTCATCATCAACCATCCTCCATCATCAATTTCATGATGCTCGCCGCCGTGCGTGAGTAATTCCATCGTAGGCTTGTTGGACGGCGATGGGTTGGATGGGATCTATCATGTAATCGAGTTAGTTTTGTTATGGTTTGATCCCTAGTGTCCACTATGTTCTGAGATTGATGTTGCTATGACTTTGCTATGCTTAATGCTTGTCACTAGGGCCCGAGTGCCATGATTTCAGATCTGAACCTATTATGTTGTCATCAATATATGAGTGTTCTAGATCCTATCTTGCAAGTCTATAGTCACCTATTATGTGTTATGATCCATTAACCCCGAAGTGACAATAATCGGGATACTTACCGGTGATGACCGTAGTTTGAGGAGTTCATGTATGCACTATGTGTTAATGCTTTTTCCGGTACTCTATTAAAAGGAGCCCTTAATATCCCTTAGTTTCCATAAGGACCCCGCTGCCACGGGAGGGTAGGACAAAAGATGTCATGCAAGTTCTTTTCCATAAGCACGTATGACTATATTCGGAATACATGCCTACATTACATTGATGAACTGGAGCTAGTTCTGTGTCACCCTAGGTTATGACTGTTACATGATGAACCGCATCCGGCATAATTCTCCATCACCGATCCATTGCCTACGAGCTTTCCATATATTTTTCTTTGCTTATTTACTTTCCCGTTGCTATTGCTATCATCACTACAAAATACCAAAAACATTGCTTTTACTACCGTTACCTTTTATTACCTTTACCACTATTATCATATTACTATGCTACTAAATACTTTGCTGCAGATATTAAGTTTCTAGGTGTGGTTGAATTGACAACTCAGCTGCTAATACTTGGGAGTATTCTTTGGCCCCCCTCGTGTCGAATCGATAAATTTGGGTTGAATACTCTACCCTCAAAAACTATTGCGATCCCCTATACTTGTGGGTTATCAGCTACATGTTCAGTTCCATTGTGTACAACAACTGACATGCATAGGAATAAAACATAGTGAGATTATGTAAGGAGTGCATGCACAAATCCAGAGTGATGGTAGCAAACCGTGGATAGACCCAAAACCAATGATAGCAGGCAGATAATAGCTTTAGTTAAAAAATACAAATAATGGCTCCTTTAATGTTTGTTTGCACCCAACATGAAACTCATAGTAGACACCCGGATTAACCAGATAGTAGACAGATAGTACTGATTGCTGCCCCAATATGTACCCCACAACCATTTAAAAACTCAAGTTTCAGCATAAGTTTGGACCTGAGTCGGAGTCTAATAGGTGAACACGATGATAAAGTAGCATGTCATCATATTAAGCGGTGCATAACGTAACCAGACACGGAAGAGTGCGACCTCTCTTGCGGACCCGTGTAGTCCTCAAGGTCATCTGCTCATTTGATGATGGTAATGCAGTTGTCGTGGCTGCCGGTGGCGAGGAAGAAGATCTGAGGTGGCGAAAGACAGTCTGGAGAGCGGATCCCTGCCGTGGTGAACCCTTCCGTTGTTGGAGCAGCTGAGCTGGGGTGGAACACAGCACCGCAGGAGTAGGACAAACCACACAAGGTTTTCTTTGACACATATTTGTAACAGAAGTAATTGTGCAAGGGCTTGTTTGAATTTGAGGATTCTAATAATGCAAGGATGGGAAATAGACAGGAATAGGATAGGAATGCACATGCAAAACAGAGAATTTAAAAACACAGGATTTCAGCCAATCTGAGTGTTTGGTTCACAAGAATTGGAAGATCACAGGATGCAAAGAAGTATGGTGAGATTAAGTCAAACCACAAGAAGTGTACAACCTCTTTGGCGAAGCCATGTCCATCTCAGCGTGATTGGGTTGGTGGGGATGCTCCAGCTGACTTGGCTGTCGGAGGAGGGGAAGAAGATCTTAGGCGTCTGGAGATGGATCCCGAGGTACTGCTCCGCTGTGATGGAGGGTTTTGTCGTTGGAGCAGCTCCGGTGAGTTGTACGACGCCGAGGCTGAAGCAGGACAAGAGAGACAATGTTAACCTTAGTGGAATTCTAATAGAATCTCCAATAGATGACATAAAATACATAACCACAAAGTGCAAGATGTGTACATCAGCCGCTCATCTCTGAACTTAATTGTCGAAACTGAATTTAACTGTCGAAATTGAACTTAACTATCGAAACTGAATTTTGCTGTCGAAACTGAACGCACTAGAGGTGAGGCTACACGTCAGTCGGCTGACTTTTTCATCTCTGGTCAGTCAATTTTGCAGCCATTGAATACGAAATCAAGGGTCTGTAGTTCATCTTCAACCTCCACTCCCCTGAGCCGCCAGCCACCAACGGCCAAACAGCCGCCCCGCCCGCCCCGAAAACACTCCCCACCGCCAGTCCGCCACCGCCCCGGCCATCCCTCTAGGCCCCCACCCATGTCGAGCTTTTTCTCTGGCGATCCCCACGCCACCGCCTGCCCCGACAATGCTCCATCGCAGCATCGGTGATGCTCTGACGGCCCGAACAATGCTCCATTGCAGCAACGACGATGCTCCGATGGCCCCGACGATGCTCCGTCGCAGCACCGGTGATGCTCTGGTGGCCCGAACGATGTTCCATTGAAGCACCGGTGATGCTCCGACGGCCCCGATGATGCTCCGTCGCAGCACCGGTGATGCTCAGACGGCTCGAACGATGTTCCGCTGAAACAATGACGATGACGATGCTCTATCAGTGATGCTCCGACGGCTCAAAGACGCTCCATAACAACACCGGCGATGCTCCCCAAAGCTCATTAAAGCATGCCTCTTTACATGGCCGCGGACGTCAATGCCATCATGATACGCCTTGTCGTCATGGTTGTCGAAGCATTTGCTTCGTCGTGGTCATCAAAGCATTTGCGCAATCGTCAACGGTACTTGGTGGATTAGCTGGGGCATCGCTATTGGGGTGCATTTTCAAGATGCTCTTGGCGAATACTCCCTCCCTTCCAAAATACATGACTCAACTTTGTGCTAACTTTAGTATAAAGTTAGCACAAAGCTGAGTCATGTATTTTGAAACGGAGGGAGTAATATTTTCATCTTCTAGATTTTGTAAGTCACGGAATTTTCATAGGCCTATATGCCTAGCAAATACATTCTCACTTGTCAGATACATGTTCAACCATATTGAAGTTATTAGCTAGTCCACTGTACCCACTTCATGCCCCTTGTTTCTACTTGTCCTTTCATGTGCTGGTGTTGTTCTTCCTTTTCCCCCTTGTTTGGGAGTATTTTTCCCTTCGTAGTTTTCCCTATTTTGTCACATACTTTTTAATAGAAAGATAAAGAAGATGATTACATTTATGTTTGCCAGTGAGGAATACATGCTACTGGTGTCTGGCTAAAGAGAGTAATTGCAAAATATCACCGCATTTTAAGTTCACTTTCGGATTTGCCACCATATTTCTTAGGCGTGCCAAAAATCTATTAGTTTCCTTACTAATTTTCTCAATAAACACTTGTGACTAATTTAGGACAAATTAATCCAATTTTGGACATGTTGGGCCCGCTAATCAGGTCCACGTGGCACTAAAAGTCAACATAAACGGAGTTGACTGTTAAGTTAAAAGAAGGGGCCACCTGTCAGGGCCCAGTCCACAAATCTCGTCCACCTCCTCCCAACCGAGCGCTGCCACCTCGCCCGCGGTCCGCCGAATCCTCCGGCGGGGTGCGTCGCCGGCAGCCACGCCCCCTCTTGTCTTCTCATTCTCTCTCCCCCGCGCCTCCCCCTCACACCGTGCCAGTTCGCCCAACAGTTGCCGAGCAGAGGTGGCCACAGCTCAGCAGTAGCTCACGCTGCAGCAATAGATGGTCCCGCCATGGCCGGCTCTCGCCACCGCACCGGTAAGCTGCTGTCGGCCTTATCCAGCCAAGGAAGACCGTGTCACTGTCCCCCTCGCTTCCTACTTCTGTGACGCGCTTGGCCGGTGTTGTGCTAGCCATGGCCGAGGTGTTGCGCGGCCGAAGCTTGATGGCGGCCATGGTGCTGTTTTTTGTGGCGGGGAGCAGGGGCACGGTAGGGTGTGGCCGTGGATGAAGCTACGGTCTTGCTCAGCTCCAAGAACCGTTGATGTTCGCCGGCAAGAACCGCCGGCCCTCTACGTGCAAGTTGTTTGAAGAAATGCCACATAAAGAAATATGGTAGCAAGCTCTAAAGGGTGGGTCCCACATCCAACTTGATGGTCAACTCTGTTTATGTTGACTTTTAGTGCCATGTGGACCTAACCAGCGGGCCCAACATGTCAGAAATTGGATTAATTTGTCCCAAATCGGTCATAAGTGTTTATTGAGAAAATTAGTAAGAAAACAACGGGTAGATTTTTGGGGCGACCAAGAAATTTGGTGGCAAATCCGAAAGTGAACTTAAAATGTGGTTTTTTGCAATTCACTCGGCTAAAGAACTTCAGTTATGTTTCATAGCTGCATTTTCTTTCTTTTTGCTTAAGATAGCAGCTGTTGCTGGCCAGTTATAATATGGGCAGAACATGTTGATAAATATTTTTTCTGACAATTTATATGAGTGAGCTCTAATATTTTCCTAGATATTTTACGTAGATGATAAATCTTTCCTTACTTACTGATATAAATTGTCTCTAATATGACAGATGTTGTGTAGCCTTACTCCATTTTCTTCTCTTTTTGAACTCCATTGTTTTTGCTCCTTGGTTCCTCAAAGTTCTCTGGCTCTTCAAGCTCGGCGCGTGTAACCACGCTTCTTGCTCTTCCTTTTGTTGCTGCCATTATTGTCAGAATCAGGTTCAGACTCAGATTTGGATAACGAGGAGGATGATGAAGACGTGCTGTCCCTTCGGTGCCTTCTTTTCTTCTGCTTCGCGTTGCATCGATGCTTCCTATCCTCCGAGTCCAATGGACTGTAGCTTGAACTACCGCTTTCAGAAGAATACTCAGACCCACTCGATGATGATTTGGAGTCAGAGTCAGTGTCTGACACCGAAGCACGATGTTTTCTCTTACTCTTTACCTCCCTTCTCTCAGACTTCTCCTTCTGTTTTTCTCCCGTCAGCTTCCTTTCCTCCTCCATCTCCTTCTCAAGATCAGGGTTCACGAACCGAGAGCGAGCCGGCAGCGACACTTTCTTCTTCAGCCTGGGGTTCTTAAGCTGCTCCGTCCTCGAGGGCCGCGAGATGTAGACCCGTTCGTTCTTGCACTCATACGTCCAGTGCCCGGGCTGGAAGCACTTCTGACATTGGCCACCAGCGGAAGAAGTTGGTACGGCATTTCGCCTCACACCTAGCCTCACAGGCTGCTCCGTGCTCATCAGATACATCTTCCTCTTGGCCTCCTTCCTCTCTTGCCAGTGGCTTGGCCCCTCTTCCTTCTGCCCATAGGCATTGACATTGCGGGCAGCAGCTTCCGCTGCACGTTCAGCTTGAGCCCTGCTCAATCCCTTAGCATTTGATAGGGCCTGCGCCTTTATTCGGTCTGCCACGGCCTGGGAATTATTTCCAGACATCTTGATACACCCAACCCAAGAAGAAAAGGCTATATCCTGCATGGAAAACAAGCTCTATTGTTCAGTAGTGGAGTGATGTCCCAAAATAAAGATCCAGTTTGCAAAAATATCACACATACAGAGATTCAGACCCTCTTTTTTGTTGCAACTAAGTAAGTAGATATTCTACTAGGAAATGAAAATTACATGCCATCAAGCACTGAAATATGCCATGATAATCCCCGCAAAAAAGCAAAGATACCATGTTAAACTAAAGGAACAGAGTGGCAACTCAAGAGTATTCAGTAGCCAACACATTCAGAACTATATATATCAAAAGTCTTATTCCGTCTCTGCACCAATGTCCTTTGATGCACAGAAGTCTAACAAAACAACCCATTTGCATCGCACGACACAAAGACGAAGGACACAAACAAACAACAAAATACTTGTAAAACCACCTCTTGATTGGTAATGGTTATCAGAATGTAACACATATGAGCTATTTGCATGTTCCTTAAGCGACTATTTGCTGCATAATACTTACAAAACAACAAAGCCGACGACTGAAAACAAGAACTTGTATACTCCCTCCGTCCCAAAATTCTAAGACAAGAATTTTGGGATGGAGGGAGTATATAGTATACGCAACGGAATAAGTCAGTAACCAGTAACTTGGTGGGCACATAGGTTAAAATCGGACTTATGGAGATTTTAGGGCAACTTATCAATCTACTAGGATAAATACAAGTCAACTGACCAAACTCCTGTGACCCAACTCCCAATCTACCGCCGCCACACCCCAATCCTGGGGCGGATCTAGATGAACAGTACTGTCCCGGAACGCCCAAAAATTGTGGAGTTGCGCGAGGTCTGATCAACTAATCTGAATGCCAAGAAACTCGTACCTCGAAAACCAATGCCCAGCTTGCCGACGGAGTGGAGACAGGAGCAGGGAGGCGATGAAGTGGAACAAGGACGTCGATGGCGGTGCGGCGACGAACGTCAAAAGTGAGGGGTGTGGCATCGACTGCGAGGAGGGAAGAGCGGTATCGAGACGGAGGCGGGCCACTCTTCGCAGGGGCTATGTCTCGCCCGTACGATTCCTAACAGGAATCGCCTACGGGCGAGCGAATCGGGCTGGCCCATTAGGGGGCAGTCTTTTGTAGGTCGCTCGCTGTGCTTCGGTTTTCTTCCTTTTTTGTCATTTTCTTTTGTTTTTTCATTTGTCGTTTTCTTCGGTTTTCTTTTGTTTGATCGGGCTATAAATTTTTTTAATACACATTAACATTTCTTTCAAATACATGATTTATCGGTTTTTTAACAGTTTTTTGGAATAAACAGTAACATGTTTTCCAAAATACACGTTGTACATTTTTAAGTGGAAATTAAAAATTCTAAACTCCATGATTTACGTTTGGAAACTTGTGAATATCTTTCAAATGAATCAAGTACATGTTTATAATGGATATAAAGATTTTTTTAATCTACCGGAACTTTTTTTTACATTGTATAAATATTTTCGAAAATGTCATAAAAAATCGAAACACTAATTTTCTTTTAAATGTTGCGTACATTTTTAATGGACAAAACATGTTTTTTTAACATTATGCAAACATTATATATATATATATATATATATATATATATATATATATATATATATATTTGAAAATGTGACAAACATATTTTTAAACTTGTGAACATGTTTTGAAATGTAACCTACATTTTTCTTGAATGTATGAAACAGTTTTCCGAATTATGCAAACATTTTTAGAACTTCTAAATCGTACAAACATTTTTCTTAAATGTGATGTACATATTTTTAAGCATATGGCCTTTTTTTAATGTAACAAACATTTTTAGTACACATAATCAATATTTCTTTCTACACGTTTTAACATTTTCAAGTGCATTATTAACATTTTATTCATAATTTATGTAAAGCATTTTTGCAATACATATATTTAGAATATTTAGGAACATTAAATGAAATTTAAAATCGAAAAAATGAAAATGTGCATAAAACGGAAGAAAAAGAAACACGAACACACTGTGAGAATGCACACAGTAAAGGCCGGTCCAACACGTGCTTCCAACGCCGGCCCATTGATGCACAGTAAATCTCTACTCCTATAAAAACCATGGGTGGTGATGATGATATGCCTGTCATCTTTCGTTCACAACCATTCTATCTATATCTAACGCACACAAAGCAATCAGTGGCACTTTTGCAAAAAGACACACCCACTATCCCCTCTTAGCCTAGCCCTTGCCCACCTTATCCAACCACCTAAAATGGGGAAAATCTGCCGGGAGAACCTGCAGCCCGCCAGCTGGCAGCGTCAGAGACGATATGATGCGGTGGCCGCCGCCAGTTCCATCCGCCATCGGATCCTCTCATGCTTCCCTCAGCTCCACCGCACCACCACCACCACGACCCCCACCTCGCCGTCTCCTCCACCCCTTCCTCGTATCCTCTGTTGCTGACCTCGGCTGGCACGCCGTCGACGCCGTCCCTCCGCCGATGCCTCTAATGCCGCCTTCTCTACCAGACCAATGCCACCGACAAGCATCACAACCACACCCCCTCCTCCTCGTCATCCCCTCGGCGCCCCCCTCGCCCCGTCTCCTCCCACACAGGTAGGCAGGCCGCCGGCGACGTCCCTCTGACCATGATCACTAACTAATTAGGATCATTTTAGGGCAAGAGAGGACATGGTATTTATATATAGCTATTAATTACCTGGGTGAGATGGGTATGGACTGGGCAGTGAGCTCCCTTCCCTTGTTCTGCTCCTTCTGCTCCTTCTTCTGGGCAGGGGAATCAACAAAAAATAAGATGAGAAATTCCACAAGGGGAGGAAAAGAAGAAATAGAGAAGGAGAGGAAGGACCCTCAAAATGTTGTGCACTAACATTTCAGCAAGTACCAAAACAAATTTGATCCACTCATTGCTTCCTCAATATTTTTCTCTCAATTGTAGCAGGAAGCATGGGAGGAATCACATATGTATAGAGCATAAGTAAAATGAGCAAACAAACATCTAACTTGATGACAAGTTTGTTTGAACTTTGAGTGTCTTGAGACGGAAGATAAGAGCAAAATTGATTTTGCTTTACACACAAGCACTTGATAAGAGAATCATTTCACTACTCACAGACTGAATCAAAAGCAACTAGCTAACACTTAGTGTTTCTATCTTCTCTTCAATTTAAGCAAGCATGTAACCATTGTATTTGTATTAACATAAAAAAAGTGGACTGTAGCATCCTGGGTGTTTTTTTTTCTTCTCTTCAATTTAAGAAAGCAGAGATGTAGCTGGCAGGGAGGCATGAAGCCATTAGGAATGTATGTACCAAAACAGAAATGAATAAAACCAACATATGCATGCAATGCGCACACCTAATATCATGTTTTAGTACTGACATATGAAAACTCTAAATTGGAATTATCATGTCATGTGCAGACCTAATATACCAACATACTATCAAAAAGTAAAAGGTTTCAATGGGAAAAATTCCCCACACATGCCCGCCTCGCCTCGTCACGATGCACGTGCGCCGCAGTTTGCGAGAATGAGACCAGCTCACATGTATGCGCTTTATTTTCGCCGGTTGGGAATGGTAAATTAATCTCAAATTAATTAATGAGTCACTAATTGAAGTGTCACCGTCCGAGACGTTAGACCGTGTGCTCTTCATAGAGTTGGCTAGTGCGGCCGAAACACACACTCGTTCCCTCCTCGCGCAACCCTAACTGTTATCTACTGTTCCTCTCACCGTGCCGCCTCCGGCGATCCCAACCCGGCCACCATGTGCATGGTTCGTCGGAGAGCAGCTGCCTTCGGAACCCCGTCCTTTGAGATCTTGCCCGAGAGAAGGGCAATAAGGTTTTGGGGAGCCTCTCCGCACGACTGCTCCTTATATGTCTCCGTCTCAGTCCTCATGTGCTTCGACTACTTCCATTGCATTGACCCCATGGCCGACGATGAAGCCGCCAAGAAAGAGGCCATGGACGACGCTGAGGATACTACTGCCACCGCGTTGGCCTAGCCAACCAGAGGGTATGACTTGTCAGTCCCCTATTTGCCCGTTCATGTGCTAGCCGTATATATTGTGTTCATAGATGTTTCGGTTCTATGTACTATACATGCTCACATGTTTGGGTATCGGTATGAGTTTCATACTATGATTGTCATATTTATTATCTACTCGTGGAATAGATTAATCAAAAAATGCTAAATTTTCCAGCACGTACCACAAATATTTCGTTCACCTTTGAAATTTTGGAAATTTCGTCCGTTTTCTTCCCTTGTAGCAGTGCTGCGTTTCTGTCAGAAAACATAGAGCAAGAGCTAGGCCACATTTCGGTTTGAGCTAGCTAGCGCAGGCCCCGATCGACCACTATTTGATACGACCTATAGATGTATTTTTTATTTGGAAAATGCTTACCTTCAGCCGGTGGATCGCATGCGAGTGATGCGCCGTCTTCTATGTGTGACGCGGGTATGCGTGTCCCTTGTGTCTCTCTTCTGTAACATTATGTGTGTTGCAAAAATTTCTTCCGCAACAACAGTCATGTTGCAAAAGATAAAGATGAAAAAAACTCAAATATTCTCTGCAACATTGTTTGTGTTGCAAATTTTTCCTGCAACAGCACCCATGTTGCAAAAAATAATGAAGGAAAAAAATTTACAACATCATCTATGTTGCAAATGATTTCTGCAACATAGTATTTATGGTAAAGTATTTCTGCAACACTATCATTGTTGCGATGACGAGAACAACGTCTGGATAGCTATACATCTGACGGTTGCCGACGCGTAGCTTTGCCCCCGCCTCCGATACGGCCGGGCCGCCGGGCAGTCCGACTCGTCCAGCCACCCACCCACCGGGCTCCGAGTCGCGACAGGCCACACCGTTAGCCTGTTATATATAGTAGTATAATATAAGTACGTAGCTAGGATCGACCAGACTAAACTACTTTCAAACACGAAAGGCGAAGAGCCTCCTACTCGATCGATAGAACCGCCTGCAAATTCCCATAAGAACCAGCGTATTATCGACCGACCATGAGCCGTTTGTGGTGCGCGCTCTCCCAGATGCTCCGCCGCTGCAGAGCTCCGGCCGCCCCGCAGCGCCTGCTTCACTGGTGTTCTTCTGCCTCCCGCGTCACGCCTGCTCTACTCCGTCGCCCAGCGTCGACTATGGCGCGGCAGTTTGGTCGGCAATACCGTTGGTACGACGACCCTCGGAAGGTCGCCGCGGCGATGGCGATCGGCTTGAGCGCCGCGATGATGGCCACATGCGACCGCGAGGTCGTGCCCTGCACCAACCGCTCCCACCTGGTCGTCCTATCTCCCAAGGAGGAGCGCGACCTCGGCGAGTCCCTTTTCGCCGAGGAGATGGCCAAGCACAGGCATAAGACAGTGGACCCATGCCATCCGGACAGCGTCCGCGTCCGTCGCATCGCCGAGAGAATCATCCACGCCGCCAACCGTGGCCTGGGCGTCTACAACAGCCGCGACGCCCCCATGCTCCGCGTCACTCAGAAAGGAAACAAGCCGTGGGCACCGCAGCCACACACGAGGCACCTCCATGGCCTCAACGGCAGCTGGGAGCTGGTCCTTGCGACACATGGTAACGCCACTGCAGGGTCCGCGCCCGGTGGCAAGATTATAGTCTTCACCGGACTGCTCGATTGGTATAAGACCGACGGTGAGGTCGCCTTCGCTCTTGCACATGAGGTACGTACCCTAGGGTTTAAGGCTATGTACTAATACGTAGTGCAATGCTGGGTTAGGGTGTTCCTACTTCCTAGCAAGTGGATTCAATCTAACGACGTAGCGTTGTTGTCGCTCATTTTTGCTTAGGTTGGGCACCTCATTGCAAGGCACCAGGCGGATATCATGAGCAGGCTGTGGTTACCGGCAATCCTACGTCGGAGGTTCTTACATCGGTATGTATAATAGCCGCTTCACTTTTTTTTTTCTTCTAGATAGATGTCACATTAATTGTTCGTATTGATGATTTAATACATAATGATATGTTTGTAAAATGACTGATCTGTGGCCAATCCTTGTTTTCATGTGAAATACTCTCTCTGTTTTTATTTACTTTGTATATTACTTTTGTCTCGGGTCAAATTTTTAAGCATTGACCAAGTATATGACATGTGTGTTACACAAATCATACAGTTAGATTCGTATTTGATAAGAGTTTCTAGTGATATAATTTTTATATCGTATATTTCATGTATTTTTAATCTTGTCAATGGTCAAACGCAACCTTGAAAACCGTATTAGACCCTATATATGTGGATAGATGGAGTATCATTTTATTTTGAAAATTGTGGTCATCCTGATTACGGAGTAATTAAGCCGACCCTCACCACATCGAACTTCGTGAGTTCAGCCTTAACTAGTATGGTAACGACCAGCCCCCCCCCCCCCCCCCCCCCCCCCATGGGAACTCTTTTGCAGAGTGAAATTTCTTACTTTGTTTAATATCAAGCACATGTAAGTATCTCATGTTAATTAGAATCTCTTCATGATTGTCTCTTATGTATGTAGTAAGGAGATAGAGGCAGATCGCATTGGAACCTTACTACTTGGTGCTGCTGGTTTCCATCCACTCAATGCCCTTGCATTCATTGGGAAGGCAACCGAGATCGTAGGAGATTATACTCTACGGAGAGAGATCCTGGAAGCTGATCATCCTCACCCCAAGAGAAGATTGTGGCATTTATCAAACGCCAATACAATGGAGGAAGCGCTGGAACTGTACAGAGAAGCTACTGCCATGGATAAAGTAACTGAAAAATATTTTGTCAACCCTACCATGTAAAGTTATACCGTTTAGGATGAATTCCACAAAAAGTTTCGCAAATGGTATTTTACATTTTAAAAAGGGAAATTTACGGTGCATTATATATAGTACACAAATGGGCGTGTATTATCTGGGTGATCCAACGGTTGAAGCGTTGGGTCATCTTAAAGCCCAAGAGCATAATTGTCCTATAAAAAAATCCGGCCCAACTGCAATTATACCATATCTATTTGTGTGTCTCTATATGAGTTTGGGTTAGCGGTCCCTGGTCTCCATACGCCGGGTTGACCTCACTCCCCGTCACACTCCATCCTCCCTGTCTCACACCGCATAATCCACCTCCCAGGCACGTCCCCTCGGGTTCTGCGGTGCCAGATTCACATACTCCACATAGGCAGCTGAATTCTTGCATTGCATGAATTTTCTTAGAATTCTTCCAACTCTTTCCATACCGGACGCCAAAGCCCATCTCTCAGTTGTATTAACTGTAGAAGTTATATCCCTCGGTGATAGTATTTAAGCATGTTCTGATAGATTGGCACATAATAGTTTCTGTTGTCCGTGTTGAATAGGCGTGTAATGATTTTTGGAGAGCACAAAACCGAGAATTCTCTGCTGGCTGAACATGTGGAACGGAATTGTCATGTGACCTGGTAAAGAATTTCAAAATTAGAAATATAGAGGCCAAGATTTATAAAGTCGTGACAGCAAATTTGTAGGAAGGTAGGGGATTTACATATGAGTTGCCAGTGCACGTTTGCTCGAATCGGCATCATTTTTTCATCTATTGGCATAGAAGATGACAAGCGTTAATTGCCTATAGTGGAATCATCTGAAGCATGAGTATGCACTGATTGAGGTGACTGTGGTGAAGGCATAGAGTGAAACTGAGGAATGCCAAGGGAGGAACATCGGACAGAACATCAAGTGAATCAAATGAGACGTCGGTAGAATGAAGACTGATGTGCCATCTGAAATAATGTTAACAGAGGGCGTAAATAACAGAAAGAACCGTCATAGAAACAGGGTACGAAAGAAAGATACATATGACACAAATCACACGAAAGTATGTACCCTTCGAATTCTTATGAAAATCTGTTGTAGTCAGCAGTATCACTAGGATCTGGTTCCCCCTCATGTTCATCATCTATCGGCTGTGAGCAGATATGAGTATAATTTACATTCTCTTGACAACTGAAAAAAGTAAGCAAAAATAAGTGAGAAAGAAAACTAAAATTTTAGAACAATCCAATTGGTTATCAACATCTGTAGAAATGACTGGAATAGAAGTCTGTACCGAGAAAAACGTTGAGACAATCTATTATATTCGTTACTGACTGGGAGAGGTATATCAGATGAAGTTGGACTGGGAGGCATACTCATATTAGAGAGCGAAGACATTTGGTCTAAACTAGGAATCAGTATCACAATCAGCACTAAGTTTAGAACACATAAAATTTTCAAAGCTATAGTACATGATGACATTAAGAACTAGTTAAGTAACATGAACGAAACTTAAACGCAACAAGTTTCAGATAACGTAACTTGAGGATGCAGAAAGAAACTATTTATATGGAAGGAAAAGATTTCAGAATCACCTAGTATGTTGATGTTGTATTCAGAATAAACTCACATATCCATTGGCGCTGAATCGAGAGAAGGTACAAATTCAGATTCCTAAATCTTATTAGTGCAGGGCATTCCTATCGGCACGATCTGGTGTTCCCCACCCCAGCTTTTCCCTACAAAATCATATTCAAACAAGCACCATGGGTCAAGTTTGATGAATCCCAAAAGCAAACAGATTAATACATTTTAGTCCAGTAAGGGTACAGTTGCGTAGTGCACAAACAATTTCTTGCATGCATTTTGTCCTCTCCACATTCATTCTGCTCTTCCGTATCTTATTCAGAACCCCTCCTCCCAGCAGTAGAGATTGTAAAAATCCTTTCCCTAAAAGATATTTCGAAACCAATATGGTAGGAAATACATAAATATAACTGTTGATAACAAATCCGGAAATGCAACACTGGTAGAAAAAGAGGCTTCTGTCCAGCCCCATTAGTCGCGAAACTGTAGGAACCGCGACTAATGAAGTCTTTAGTCGCGGTTCGGCGGACGAACCGCGACCAAAGGCCTGGGCCCAGGGCGCTCGGTGGCCAGCTGGTGCACGTGAGGGGATTTAGTCGCGGTTGGCCAGGCCAACCGCGACTAAAGGTGCCCAAAGGCCTTTAGTCACGGTTGGCCAGGCCAACCGCGACTAAAGCTCCTCCCCTATATATACCAGTTCAGCACGCTCACTTAGCCATTTGGTGCCACTTCTCTTCACAAGCTTCACAAGGGGGTGTAGGTTTGCTTTTGGTTCCTCTTATGCACACAAGGTGTTTGATGAAATGCCCCAAGAGGGTGAAACAAACATGATATGAAGTGTTGGAGCCACACTTGAGGTTCCTCAGTTATTTTTTCCTCCTCGATCGCGGTTAGCAACTTGAACCTTTCATGCATGTGTGTCATTGATAAAATATGCATGTGTGTTGTTCATTGTTTAATTTCTATTGTTTATAGCTAGTTAGTTTAACAAATGCATGATGGTTAATTATATATTTTATATTATAATAATGCAGATGAATCGGCAATGGATGTACGGTAACCGACTCTCCCGCGAGTTCACTACGGGTTTGAAAGATTTCCTCGTAGTGGCTAATGCGAACAAGCAGAAGGGTTTTGTTATCTGTCCATGTGTTGACTGTAAGAATCAGAAGGGTTACTCTTCCTCAAGAGAAGTTCACCTGCACCTGCTTCGGCACGGTTTCATGCCAAGCTATAATTGTTGGACCAAGCATGGAGAAAGAGGGGTTATAATGGAAGAAGATGAAGAAGGGGATGATTTCATCGATGAAAGCTATCTTGCTCATTTCGGTGATACTTTCATGGAGGATGCTGAAGGTGAAGGGGAAGGTGAAGGGGAAGGTGAAGGTGAAGAAGAGGCACGTGATGAGACCGTTGATGATCTTGGTCGGACCATTGCTGATGCACGGAGACGCTGCGAAACTGAAAAGGAGAGGGAGAATTTGGATCGCATGTTAGAGGATCACAGAAAGTCGTTGTACCCCGGATGCGATGATGGTCTGAAAAAGCTGGGCTGCACACTGGATTTGCTGAAATGGAAGGCACAGGCAGGTGTAGCTGACTCGGCATTTGAAAACTTGCTGAAAATGTTGAAGAATATGTTTCCAAAGAATAACGAGTTGCCCGCCAGTACGTACGAAGCAAAGAAGGTTGTCTGCCCTCTAGGTTTAGAGGTTCTGAAGATACATGCATGCATCAACGACTGCATCCTCTACCGCGGTGAATACGAGAATTTGAATGAATGCCCGGTATGCACTGCATTGCGTTATAAGATCAGAGGCGATGACCCTGGTGACGATGTTGAGGGCGAGAAACCCAGGAAGAGGGTTCCCGCCAAGGTGATGTGGTATGCTCCTATAATACCACGGTTGAAACGTCTGTTCAGGAACAAAGAGCATGCCAAGTTGTTGCGATGGCACAAAGAGGACCGTAAGTCGGACGGGGAGTTGAGACACACCGCAGATGGAACGCAATGGAGAAAGATCGACAGAGAGTTCAAAGATTTTGCAGCTGACGCAAGGAACATAAGATTTGGTCTAAGTACAGATGGCATGAATCCTTTTGGCGAGCAGAGCTCCAGCCATAGCACCTGGCCCGTGACTCTATGCATCTACAACCTTCCTCCTTGGTTGTGCATGAAGCGGAAGTTCATTATGATGCCAGTGCTCATCCAAGGTCCGAAGCAACCCGGCAACGACATCGATGTGTACCTAAGGCCATTAGTTGATGAACTTTTACAGCTGTGGGGCAGACCTGGTGTCCGTGTGTGGGATGAGCACAAAAAAGAGGAATTTAACCTACGAGCGTTGCTTTTCGTAACCATCAACGATTGGCCTGCTCTTAGTAACCTTTCGGGACTGTCAAATAAGGGATACAATGCATGCACGCACTGCTTACATGAGACTGAAAGTGTACATTTGCCAAATTGTAAGAAGAACGTGTACCTTGGGCATCGTCGATTTCTTCCGAAAATTCATCCAGTAAGAAAGAAAGGCAAGCATTACAACGGCAAGGCAGATCACCGGCCGAAGCCTGCGGAACGCACTGGTGCTGAGGTATTTGATATGGTCAAGGATTTGAAAGTCATCTTTGGAAAGGGTCCTGGCGGACAATCAGTTCCGAAGGGAGCTGACGGGCACGCAGCCATGTGGAAGAAGAAATCTATATTCTGGGAGCTAGAATATTGGAAAGTCCTAGAAGTCCGCTCTGCAATCGACGTGATGCACGTTACGAAGAATATTTGCGTGAACCTCCTAAGCTTCTTGGGCGTGTATGGGAAGACAAATGATACAAAGGAAGCACGGCAGGACCAGCAACGTTTGAAAGACCCTGATGACCGGCATCCGGAATGGTTTCAAGGTCGTGCCAGCTACGCTCTGACCAAAGAAGAGAAGGTCATCTTTTTTGAATGCCTGAGCAGTATGAAGGTCCCGTCTGGATTCTCGTCCAATATAAAGGGAATAATAAACATGGCGGAGAAAAAGTTCCAAAACCTGAAGTCTCACGACTGCCACGTGATTATGACGCAATTGCTTCCGATTGCTTTGAGGGGGCTCCTGCCGGAAAATGTTCGAGTAGCCATTGTGAAGCTATGTGCATTCCTCAATGCAATCTCTCAGAAGGTAATCAATCCAGAAGATCTACCACGGTTACAGAACGATGTGATCCAATGTCTTGTCAGTTTCGAGTTGGTGTTCCCGCCATCCTTCTTCAATATTATGACGCACCTCTTGGTTCACCTAGTCGAAGAGATTTTCATTCTCGGTCCTGTATTTCTACACAATATGTTCCCCTTCGAGAGGTTCATGGGAGTATTAAAGAAATATGTTCGTAACCGTGCTAGGCCAGAAGGAAGCATCGCCAAGGGCTATGGAAATGAGGAGGTAATTGAGTTTTGTGTTGACTTTGTTCCTGACCTTAAGCCGATTGGTCTTCCTCGATCGCGGCACGAGGGGAGACTAAGTGGAAAAGGCACGATCGGAAGGAAATCAACGATATGTATGGACGGCCATTCTCTGACTGAAGCACACCACACTGTACTGACCAATTCCAGCTTGGTGGCTCCGTACTTTGAGAAACACAAGAATATTTTACGCTCGGACAACCCGGGGAAGCCTGAATCCTGGATTAGGAAGGCCCACATGGAGACTTTCGGCAGTTGGTTGAGAAAACATTTAATGAATGACAATGATGTTGTAGATCAGCTGTACATGTTGGCCAAGACACCATCTTCGACTATAACGACTTTCCAAGGGTACGAGATAAATGGGAATACATTTTACACGATCGCCCAAGATAAAAAGAGCACCAACCAAAACAGTGGTGTCCGCTTTGATGCAGCAACCGAGAATGGGCAAAAGGTCACATATTATGGTTACATAGAGGAGATATGGGAACTTGACTATGGACCCTCCTTTAAGGTCCCTTTGTTCCGGTGCAAATGGTTCAAGCTAACAGGAGGTGGGGTAAAGGTGGACCAGCAATACGGAATGACAATGGTGGATTTCAACAATCTTGGTTACCTTGACGAACCATTCGTCCTAGCGAAAGATGTCGCTCAGGTTTTCTATGTGAAGGACATGAGTAGCAAACCGAGGAAACGGAAAGATAAGAAAACGATCAGTACATCATGCGATGATCCAAAGCGCCACATTGTTCTTTCAGGGAAAAGAAACATCGTGGGAGTGGAGGACAAGACAGACATGTCAGAAGATTATAATATGTTTGCTGAAATTCCGCCCTTCAAAGTGAACACCGACCCAAGCATTAAGTTAAATGATGAGGATGCTCCATGGATACGGCACAATCGTAAGCAAGCAGGGACACAAGGGAAGAAATGATGTGTAATAATTTATTGTACCAAACTTTGTTGAATGGATCATGTGAATTATATTACCCGTGATGTGTTTGGTGTCCATTTTCGAATGATTCGAGATACCACTTATGATACATGAAATTTGGAGTGATTTAGTCATACTCCTTTTTTGATATATTATTTGTATTTTTAACATATTGAATTGAATTAGTTTTATTTTTCTGAATTTTTTGATATATTATTTGTATTTTTAACATTTTGAATTGAATTAGTTTTATTTTTCTTAATTTTTTGATATATTATTTGTATTTTTAGAATTTTGAATTGAATTAGTTTTATTTTTCTGAATTTTTTGATATAATATTTGTGTTTTTAACATATTGAATTGAATTAGTTTTATTTTTCTGAATTTTTTGATATATTATTTGTATTTTTAAGATTTTGAAAAAGAAAAAGTATTTTGAAAAATACCTTTAGTCGCGGTTGGTCTGCCCAACCGCGACTAAAGGTCGTTGCGCGCGGGAACGCAAAAGCCCGCCAAAAACCCCTTTAGTCGCGGTTGGTCTGGCCAACCGCGACTAAAGGTTACCCTTTAGTCGCGGGTCGCCTCCCCAACCGCGACTAAAGGGGGGGGGCTATAAATACAAGGCCTGCCGCCGTCGCCTCCATTTCTCGTCTTCTCTGCCGCGCCGAAGGCCTGCCGCCGTCGCCCTCGCCCTCGACGCCGCCCCCGTCGCCCTCGCCCTCGACGCCGCCCGTCGTCGCCCGCCGCCCCCTCTCGCCCACGTACGGCGCCCGCCGCCCCCTCTCGCCCTCGTACGCCGCCCGGCGGCCTCCCTCGCCCACCGCGCCGCCTCTCGCCCGCCCTCAACGCCGCCGGCCGGCCTCGCTGCCGCGCGCGCACGCGCGCGCCTCTCTACAGAGAGCGAGATCGTGGAGAGAGAGAGAATTTTTTTCTTTTTTTGTTCTTTTTAATTTTAACTAGTTAATTAGTTTAACAAAAACGGTAAAATAACTTAAAACTTGATAATTAACAAAAAAACCGTAAAATTTGATAATTAACAAAAAAACGTATATACGGAGAGGGGCGGGGGGCGGCGATGCGCGCGGTGTTTTTTTTAGGGATCGAGAGGGGGCGGCGAGGGTTATACATGTGTGTTGTCCTCGCCTCCCTCTCCGTGACGCCGTCGTCTGCCGCCCCGTCTCGCGCTCTACCGCGACACCCTCTCCCACCCCTTCCTCGCCCCCTCCTTTTGCCACCGCCCTTTCGCCACCGCCACCGCCACCGCCC
This sequence comes from Triticum aestivum, assembly GCF_018294505.1. Taxonomy (NCBI): domain Eukaryota; kingdom Viridiplantae; phylum Streptophyta; class Magnoliopsida; order Poales; family Poaceae; genus Triticum; species Triticum aestivum. Next base: position 20,343,825 of record NC_057806.1, read on the forward strand.
CCCTTCTTCACTTAATTAATTTGTTTTTACTACATGTTTTCAGGACTGACATAATGGCGGACGATAGAGCTGACCCGATTATGGACAACTATGATCCGGACGGTGAAGCACATATGTTCGGCATCATAAACGGCGATATTCTATATGTGCCGACCGGACAAGAAGAAGATGATATCTCTTCTTATCTGAACCTTGACGGTGAAGATGAAGGGCGCCGTCAGCAAGATGATGCCGAACAAACGTCGATAAACGACGATCTTCAAATGGAAGTAGCAACCACCTCCGGCGCCGAGGTATATATATACATTGAGCCTCTGGTGATACAAACTAACTGATTTGAATAAATATGTGTGTACTAACGCGCGCGACTCTCTTTCTTATTTTAGCCCTCGGCCGGATCGTCGAAACAATCGAGTACGTCGTCAAAGCGTGGCGCAACCAAGACGATGAAACAAGGAGAAACATGCACCATCGAGGTTGTCGACAGTGCAACCGGCAGGCCGCTGGAGCCCCGCAAGAACGCCACCAAGTTTGTCAACCAATGCGGAGCCATTGTTAGAGACAACGTCTCGATCACCGTCCAGGAGTGGAATAAGCCAAAGAAGGCACGAATTGCTGGTTTCACTTTTGTCGATAAGAGAACAAAAAAAGATTGCTTCAAGAAGCTTATGGAACATTTCGTTCTACCTCCGGAATACAACAAATTCGATGAGGAGGGTAACAAGATTGAGGAAAACAAGGAGAGGAGGAGGCTAGTCAAACAGTTCGCTCTTCATAAGATGGCCGACGCATTCCGGAAATTCAAGCAAAATCTAGCCCATGACTTTGTCAAGCAGAACAAGACTCCGGATTTCAAAGGACAATATGAGAAACTGAAACATGATTGGCCAGAATTTGTGAAGCAAAAGAAATCGGAGCAGTTCATTCAAATATCGAAAAAAATAAGGAAAATGCGGCTAAGAAGGAGTACAATCATATTATGGGGCCAGGAGGGTATCGCCTTTGGGAGCCTAGGTGGGAGAAGATGGAGAACGAGCTGAGGGCGCGAGGAATCCGTCCAGGTACGGAGGGATGGGACCCAAGGGCCAAAAGCTGGTGGTACGGGCATGGGGGAACGCTGAACCCGGAGACAGGGGAGTGTGTTTACCGGGGCAAAATAATTAAACCCACCCAAGCCCTTATTGACGCAATGAGGGATGCTCAAGAGGGGAAGATCAAGTTCAACAGAGAGAACGACGCGCTGACAAAAGCCCTCGGGAATCCTGAACACGGAGGACGTGTACGAGGCATGGGGCACATTCCGTGGAAAATAGGGTTCCCCCAGAACGATGACCCGTACGGTTACAGAAGCCGGAAGAGAAAGATGGATCGGGAAGCAGATGTTGTGGCGCGGTTGGCATCGGAAATGGATGTGATGAAGAAAACCGTGAGTGTACTAGTAGCCGAAAGAGATGCAGCTCGGGCGCAGCATGAAGATCATCCAGCGGATCTCAGAAGCCAGCAGCGGAGAAGCAGTGTGGCTTCCACGGAGGCCCCACCGGCTGGTGCAGATGCACCGACGATCGAAATTACTGCACCGGAGCCTCTGGTGGTCGAAATTACTGCACCGGAGCCTCTGGTGGTCGAAATTACTGCACCGGAGCCTCCTCGCTACCCCGTGGACGATATAAAGGAGATGAAAGAATGTCATCTGTATTATCCTATCGGGAACATGTCCATGAAGGTAGCCATCGGCAGTGCTTTACCATGTTTACCTGGAGCACTCCACCACAACAACCCCATTCAAGATGGCTATGCTCGTGTCACGGTGGAGGACATAGTCCAAGGGTTTGAGGACCTGGAGATTGACATTGCTACACCTGAAGGGGAGAAAAGACTTGGAGATGTCAAGCGCCATTTCATTCTATGGCAAAAGAAGTTTATCAAGTTTCCAGGCGAGGCGCCAAGGACAACAAGTCCACCCCCCTACGGTGGTGGCGGTTCACCTACACCTCCGTCACGTCAGCCGACGCCCCCCAGTCCACAACGTCCGGCGGGTGATCAGACGCCGCCCCCCAGTCCTCGTCCGGCGGGTGATCAGACGCCGCCCCCAATCCACCTCCGGCAAAGAAGCAGAAGCAGTCCTGGATTATTAACCCGGACCCTTATGTACCTAAGACCACAAAGGTACCGGAGCCATCACTGAAGCCTCTCCCCACAAGGCCTTGGGAACGTAGTGCCGAGGAAACTGCCGCGGCCGCGGCTGCTGATCATGAGAAATGGAAGGCGGACTGCAAGAAGAAAAGAGAGCCCGAGCCCAAGCCAGTATTTTCTGATGAGCAAAAGAAGTGGGCTAAGTCATTTTTGAGCACACCGTCCCAAGCCGCGAAGAATCTGCCTGACGACTATGCACGTGAACTTCGTAGGCAGGCACTCATGTTGAAGGAGAAGAAAGAGCGGGCGGAGAACCAGGAGAACAAAGCCTTGGAGGAGGCCGAGAAAACGGAATTAGAAAGTAAAAAAAGCGGGAAACGAGTTGCCCAGCTCGGGGAACAAAGTAAACAATCGATTGCCCCGCTTATAGTGAAAGCCGCCGGTCCGGATGACCCCGATATCATAGCAGCTGCGGCAGCACATGGATTGACTGTAACGAGTGCCAGAGAACAAGCGGCCAACTTAGGTATTACTCTTCGTGAACTGTTAGGCCTTGATGAGGCGCCAGTGAAGGAGGTAGTAATTACATATGTGAAGAATGGGCCTCTCGTCGAGCCTGCGCAGGAAGAGGATCTACCTCCACAAATGAAAGGTCTGCTGAAATGGTACAAGGGTTACATAAAAAATAAAAACGCCAAAGAATATATTTATGCGGAAGTTAGATATGAGCATCACTTCAAACATTACTATGTACAAATTCATCTGAGTGAATTGTTCCAGCTTTTCAATCTGCGCGAGCTCGACAAATCTATCATCAGTTGCTACGTTCTGTAAGTGATTTATTTCTACCCCATCTCGTTCATATTGCCTGCACTATATATATGTCCTAACTATATTGTTGTGTCCGCTATTATACATGCAGAATGAAGATTAAGGAATGCAGAGTAAGGAACATCCATGATGTTGGGTTCATTGACCCACACATCGTTAATGGATATGTGTTGGAGCATCACCCCGCCGACATGGAGGCAGACCTGTGGCAGTTTCTTACAAAGCAGGAACTCAAAAGTGATATTCTATTTCCTTACCATTTTGGGTGAGTGTTTCTGTCTTGAGCACATTCTCTTTTGTTTACTCCATGCATGGTATGTGGCCGGCTAATCGATGAGTTATGCATGACGTACTGTGCATGTATCGTGTCCGCAGGTTCCACTGGATTCTGCTAGTAATTAAAGTTGACACCTCAGAATGTCTCGTCCACGACTCTCTGAATAAGGATCCAAAGCTTTGGGGCGGCATGAGAAGAATGCTGCAGAAGTAATTATTTTCATTCATTTGCGCTCTATATCGATCGGCCTATTTCGTTCATTTCCTAATATCAAGTAACTAATAACTCTCTTGTTCATTTAATTTTCTTTGCCTCGTAGGGTTTGGAGACGGTTCGTAGATACAAAGGTCGGTGAATTCAAAAAAGAGCTAGAATTCAAAAGGTCAAAGGCTAAGAATGGTGAGGATATTCAGCCAGCGGGGACCAATCTATGTGCATACTATGTCTGTGAGATGATCCGGAGATACACCTCTGAGCGGGTTCCGAGTGATACCAATGCTCAGAGGAATAACCTCCGGATGATGCTTAGTCCAGAAGCTCGCTTCCGACCACTTCAAGAGGAACTAGCTGGATGGTTCAGGAGGGAAGTCCTCCATCCTAAAGGAGAACACCATTACGAGGACGTAGAACTTTATATGCATTAAATTATGTATGGAAACTTGTTTCAAAATTGTATATGGTCATCCGATGATATTGAATATATATTGTATATTCCTCTTGAATTCTTTTTGGTTCTAATTTCAAATTTGTTTGAAATTGTACATTCATATGCATGTATGTAGTACCGTAGAATATGTGAAACTCCTTCAAAATTAAAATAAAGCACAAAAGAAATAAAACAATACAAATTAAACAGAAAACAGGTTTAGGGGGGGGGGGCTAAAACCCTAAACCTGCGGCGGCCTTTAGTCGCGGTTGGCCAGAAGAACCGCGACTAAAGGTCCTCCGCCCCGACGGCCGCCTGGCGCCCACGTGGACGGGCCTTTAGTCGCGGTTCTTAAGCAACCGCGACTAAAGGGGGGGGGCCTTTAGTCGCGCCTGTTTGGTCGCGGTTGCGCAACCGCGACTAATGGCAGTTGCGAACCGCGACCAAAGGCCCTTTTTCCACCAGTGCAAATGCATGGTACACGCTGCTAGTTACATATTAAAAAGTTCTAAAAAGAGTATATTTTGGAAATTGTTATCATAACTACCTAGTGTTATTTATCTTAATATATAAATACTCCACTGTAAGTATTTACATATGATGCAAGTAAAAGGTAAAAAAAAGTTTAACCCACATGTTTTCAGGCCTCACCAAGTGTATCGAAGCTTGTACCAAGTGCAGGGACGATTACAATGTCACGCGGTTTCTCAACGAATCCACGAATTTCCCGTTTCTGCTCCGGTGCTCCCCCCCTGGGCTGAACGCAAGGTGGGAAAACACATCGACGGTCAGGATGAACCAAAAACGGTTCATAACGAGGGGCACGATCGTCTTTGTTGCCCCCGCGTATAGCCGTCGAGGAGCCCTCGGAGGCCCGTACGGGCCCGGTTAGATCGTATGCCCGGCCATATACATATGCCCGTCCGTATACGACGGCCTTTCGTGCACGCGTGAAGCCGCCCGCGCCCGCGCGCCCTCCCGCAAAAAAAAGAAGCCGCCCGCGCGTGGGGCAGCACGTGTCACGGGTAGTTGCCAAAACTGTCCCATCATATAAATATGGACGGCAACCACCTCCGGCCGCATCGCCCACCATCTCCCCCCGCCGCATCGTCTCCCTCTCTCCACTCCCCACTCCATCTCCTCTCCAACCTCCTCGTCTCCCTCACCGCATCCTCTCCATCGCAATGGCGGACGCAGGAGGCGAGCGCCCCGATTAGGGCACAAATCTGGTGGAGCAGGCGCGGCAGATCGCTGCGGGCACCTTTGTGAGGGGGCGTGCCGGCGTCCAGCGCGGTGCTCCCTCCGCTGGAGATCTGGAGAAGGCGGGGGCGGGCCGCAGCGGTGCGGTCCAGCCAGATGCGCCCGCTCTGGCCAACTCCGGCGAGGCGCAGAAGGTGGAGGCGGGCTCTGGCGAGGCGCAGAAGGTGGAGAAGGTGGAGGCCGGCTCCGGCGAGGAGGAAGCGGAGCAGAAGGTATCTGCGGCTAACTTTTAGTTGGTAGTTTTTAGATTGTAGGGTTTGTGGCCAGAACTTTGCTTGGTTAGATTTGTTGGAGGTAGGGTTTTCTCTGCATTAGGGTTTTCCTGTATTTGATTCGTGCAAGAATGGTGGACCACATATGATTATTAGATTAGGTTAGAAGTAGCCAGATTGAGGGATGGGGTTTTTTCAGATGCTTATTAGATTAGTAGTGGAATTTTTGCAATTCTTTAGGTGTTTGGAGTCAAATATATACTTCTGTATTGGTTTGGGTTGGTGCCTGCTTTAGTTCTTTGGCTTGATGATTAATTAAATGGATGCTTAGTTCTAGGGATTATGGCTGTCATAGTTGCAATTCTTAGATGCTTGATTGATGCATGTTGTCATAGTTGCAGTTATTTGATGCTTGATTGATGCTTGTCAGGCAGAGGCTATGAGATGGGTTGTGCATGGCCTTGTGTTTTTGGAAATTGTCTACGTGAGGTGATTAGATGGTGCATTAGTTTGGTTGTAAATATAGTGAAGGATGTGCTCATGTACTGGGTGTTGTCATGTTAATCAAAAAGAGCTTCTCAAGGGCTGGATTTTTTTGTGCTAGATTGGGACTTCTGAAGGAGAGGGGAAGCATGGTCGAGGGGAAGGGGCAGTCTATGCTTATTTACTTTGGGTTAGTAGAGGAATTTTGTCGTTGCTTCAGAGATGTTGACAGCATTGAACATCCTCTACAATGCCGTTGCTTCAGAGATAAAAGCATCTTGGGTTTTTTTCAGATGCTTATTAGATTAGTAGTTGAATTTTTGCTTGTTAGAATTTAATTAGTATGAGGATGAATACCTTATTTAAGGGGGAATTTAAGGTCAGATAGACGTCATATGATTATTAGATCTGTAGGTCAATGCTGCTGACATTTATGATTATTTGATTTGATCTGTGGTTCAATGATACTGGATGGAAACATATTTGATTTGGAATGCATTAATTAAGATGTGCCAATGAATTGATTTAGATGATACAAGATTCATCTATATTATAATTTGTTGTTGTTTAGGTAAGTAATGAAATTTTAGATGTTTGTTGGAGATGTATGCATTTATAGTTGAAGTTGTACCTAATTAACTACTGCATTATGTTAATATGTGTAGGAGCTTTGCTGCATTATCCCAAAAACAGTAATCTGTGCATATTAAAATTTGTAGTTGGCTTCTGTAATTAGTATATACTATATGTAAAGTGTGAAGTAAACATTCCAACGCAGGATCCTAGCAATAAAATATACTATATGTTTCCATTAAGTAGTGTGTGTGTGTGTGGGGGGGTAATTCCCTCAAAAGTAAAGTGTTGGGTTTATCCAAGAAATGTCAAGAATCCAACTTGCATTTTCATTAGCATTTATGAAGGACATCATTTGTCTGTTGATTGATTGCTTAGATTCTGTATTTATAAGGAAAGCATTTGGTCACTTGCAACATACCAATGTGGTTCACATTCACAATTTTGTTTGTAATGACATTCTGTGAACTGCAATTCAATTCATTCTAATTGATGTGCTTGTTTGACAATATAGCAGGAGGAGGAGGATCTTGTGGGCAACAAGAGGAAGTGGGACAAGACTGGATTCTACCCATATGAGTCTGATGAAGATGAGCCGTACGAGGTAAGGCCTAGTTCAAATGTTATTTCTGCATTGAGTTAGTATTATGTGTTTATAGTTTTTGAATGCATAATGTATTAATGTTAGTCATTAATTTGTGCAGTATGAATCTGGAGATGATGTGGTCGAGGGGAACTTCGAGTCCTTTGAAGAGAAGGAGGTGTTGAAGATCAGGGCCCAAGGACCTGCCAAGTACTACAACTGGAGGAATGGAAAGTACCGGTGCCCCTACTACAGCAAGCCCAAGCCCAGGTCTGGGTTATTGGAGCATCTGATGGAACATTGCCGGGCTACATCGATCTCCAGTCATGACTACAGGATCATTGGTCAGCATAAGGCGCTCCTGAAGGTCCTGAGAAACCCTGACCTATAGTCGTACATCATGCTGATCATCGGAAGCTGGAAGCCGTACTCATCATCAGTATATTTGATGATGTTTTACTTTTGGGAAAGCTGCATCTGGGTCTGAACTGTGAGAAAACTTGATATATTAATGTAATGTAATGTATTGTGTGGTTGAACTGGATCTGTTGTGAACTGCCTGCTACCTATTAGAATGCAATCTATATATGTGTGGCCTTATCTTTAATGGTGGTGAATGCTTCCTTCATGTTTAGTTGTTGTTTCGATGGTGCGAAAAAAACAAATGGCGCTTCAGTGTTGCTTGAGACATGCTGCAACACTTGTCTATGCTGTGGGCAAGTGCAACATGCTGTGCCCATGTGCCAATTATACCAAATATTGAATGCCGCAATGTTCCAAAATGGCTGTCATGAATTATAGTACATGGGGTTTAGTAAAGTTACTGATAATTGTTCATCCTCACACATTCCACCAACTCATAATTTGAAAAAGCAAAAAGATCAAATGTTCCATCATTTGAACCTATGTCGCAATTACAGAGCAAATATTCCATCATCAAAGTGTGAAGGAATTAAATATAAATTTAGAAGAAAAGAAAATATACATATTCAAAAAGATGTGTTTGATAAAAATACCTTTTGAATTTTTTGTATGTTATTATTTTAGGGGTCATGTAATTTTTATGTTATTTTTGGAGTGCTCAGGTAATTTTTATGTAAAGTGAAGGAAAAGGAAAAAAATAAACAAAAGGAAAAGCATGGGCCATCCTAGCCATCTTGTAAACCTAGTTCAATAAATAAAAAATTCAAAAAAATAAGAGGGAATTAAAAAGGTAAACAAATTTAAGAGGGCATTATAAATTCAAATAATTTCAAAAATATAGAAAGAATTTTTTACAATGCCCCCCTTAGGTATAGACCGATGTTTTGACCAGTCAGTCTAGAGGGCATTATAAATTAATAAAAAATTCAAAAAAATATAAAACCTTTGGAACCCACCTTTGTTTGTGCAATAGATCATGTGTGCCAAAGTTGAGGTCATTTGGAGGTGGTCAAAAAGATGACCGCATTCCGAAGGGGCCATTTGAACTTAAGCCAGTTTTTGAAAAAAATGTGATTTTTCCCACCACCTCCAAATCACACAAACTTTCTTGAACATGGTGACCCACATGTGCCAATCATGGCTATGAAATAAAATTTGGAAAAAGAATTATTTACAGTGCCCCCCTGAGGTATAGACCGATGTTGTGACCGGTCAGTCTAGAGGGCATTATAAATTAATAAAAAATTCAAAAAAAATATAAAACCTTTGGAACCCACCTTTGTTTATGCAATATATCATGTGTGCCAAAGTTGAGGTCATCTGGAGGTGGTCGAAAAAATGACCGCATTCCGGAGGGGCCATTTAGTCTAACTTAAGCCAGTTTTTGAAAAAAATGTGATTTTTCCCACCACCTCCAAATCACACAAACTTTCTTGAACATGGTGACCCACATGTGCCAATCATGGCTATGAAAGAAAATTTGTAAAAAGAATTATTTACAATGCCCCCCTGGGGTATAAGCGAAGTTTTGACTGGTCAGTCTAGAGGGCATTATAAATTAATAAAAAATTCAAAAAAATATAAAACCTTTGGAACCCACCTTTGTTTGTGCAATAGATCATGTGTGCCAAAGTTGAGGTCATTTGGAGGTGGTCGAAAAAATGACCGCATTCCGGAGGGGCCATTTGGTCTTAACTTAAGCCAGTTTTTGAAAAAAATGTGATTTTTCCCACCACCTCCAAATCACACAAACTTTCTTGAACATGGTGACCCACATGTGCCAATCATGGCTATGAAAGAAAATTTTGAAAAAGAATTATTTACAATGCCCCCCTGAGGTATAGACTGATGTTTTGACCGGCCAGTCTAGAGGGCATTATAAATTAATAAAAAATTCAGAAAATATAAAACCTTTGGAACCCACCTTTGTTTGTGCAATAGATCATGTGTGCCAAAGTTTAGGTCATTTGGAGGTGGTCGAAAAAATGACCGCATTCTGGAGGGGCCATTTGGTCTAACTTAAGCCAGTTTTTGAAAAAATGACTTGATGGTCAAAACATTAACTTGTCATATATGCAAAAAAATATGTGGATGGAACGCAAGTGAGAATGTGTATAATTTAGTGTGTGATTTCAAGATCAAATCAATACACAATGGCAATATGCCAAAAAAATGCCCACCTACCAGAGCAGGAGAATTCATACTCCACAGCCTGCATACGACTAGGAACCCTGCGGTGCATGGGCCAGGGTGCAGGCCCGTGGTGCAGATTATCTCTGCTGCTAGTAGGGCCCACGGGGCAGAAGGGACGAGAGTTAGGCAATGTACTGCCTGCAATTGATAGGAGCTTGAGAGGGGAGTCGCAGCTGGGTATATAAACCGGTGGAGCGCTCCCTCGCTTGGTGAGGTGGGACTAAACTCCCACCACCCAACGGCTGTGCGCTGCGATGTGCCCTGCGCGGCTCCTCCTTGGGCCCAATTCGGGCGGGCTGGCCCAGGGCAGCCTTACTCCGCTCGCTGATACGTTTTAAATTTTCTTTGTTTCTTTTCTTGTTTATATTTGTAATATTTAAAATCAAGTCTCTTTTTTTCTATATTATTTCTAACAGTGTTTACTAAAATTTAAAAAATATGCCAAATTCTGTTGTGTTTTATTTCATTTATTCGTTCTATTTTGTATATTGATAATATTTACGAAATATAAACTAAAATGGTGTGTTTTATTTTAATTGTTAATTCTAATATTTCTTATCTTTATTATTTTTGAAATATTTTTAATTTGTAAGATAAAATGTTCTGTTTTATTTCACTTCTTCATTCTAATATTTGTTCTCTTCTTTATATTCGAAATATTTCCAAAATGTAATTGATAATATGTTAAGTTCTATTGCACTTCTTCATTATTTCAATTCTTCATTCCAAATTATAAATTTTATTTTCTGTTTGAAACTTCAAATATTATTAAATCAAATGTAGTTGGGACAGTCGCATGCATACCTCCACATGCACCATGTACTAGGAGCAGATTTATCTTCTCGGTCTCACCAATTCAGACCAAACTGTATGCAAACCCTAGGATGACCATGGCAAGCATGCATGATGAGTATCGTTCATTTCCAAAACTGGATGCATTTTCTAGGGTTTTTCCGTTGACAAAACCCTACAACACTGCCCCCACGTGACACAACGTGTGTTTTGTGTCCGAACTCGTGCACACCTTGCCTGGGGGGGGGGAGGGGGCACATTGGCCATCCTCACATGCTCCCAAAAGTTGGGGTCATCTCATGCATGCCCCCACATGCACTATCTACAAGCAGGACCATTCGGGTCTACCGGAGATCAGGTCTGAAATTGGTTTTCCTTGACGGTCCCACCAAATGGTCCCAAACTTCATGCATACCCTACGATGACCATGTCATGCATGCGTGACAAGTATCGTTCATTTGCGACACTCGATGCATTTTCTAGGGTTTTCCGACGACAAAACCCTACAACACTACCCCCACGTGACGCAACGTGCGTTTTGTGTCCGAATTCGTGCACACCTTGCCTGGGGGACCACATTGGCCAAGCCCACAAGCTCCCAAAAGTTGGGGTCATCTCATGCATGCTTCCACATGCACCATGTACAAGCAGGACCATTCAGGTCTGCCGGAGGTCAGGTCTGAAATTGGTTTTCCTTGATGGTCCCACCAAATGATCCCAAACTACATGCATACCCTACAATGACCATGGCATGCATGCGTGACAAGTTTCTTCATTTGCGACACTCGATGCATTTTCTAGGGTTTTCCGGTGACAAAACCCTACAACACTACCCCCACGTGACGCAACGTGCGTTTTGTGTCCGAATTCGTGCACACCTTGCCTGGGGGACCACATTGGCCAAGCCCACAAGCTCCCAAAAGTTGGGGTCATCTCATGCATGCTTCCACATGCACCATGTTCAAGCAGGACCATTCAGGTCTGCCGGAGGTCAGGTCTAAAATTGGTTTTCCTTGATGGTCCCACCAAATGATCCCAAAACTACATGCATACCCTACGATGACCATGGCTTGCATGCATGACAAGTATCATTCATTTGCGACACTCGATGCAATTTCTAGGGTTTTCTTGCGAGAAAACCCTACAACACTGCCCCCACGTGACGCAACGTGCGTTTTGTGTCCGAATTCGTGCACACCTTGCCTGGGGGACCACATTGGCCAAGCCCAGATGCTCCAAAAAGTTGGGGTCATCTCATGCATGCTTCCACATGCACCATGTACAAGCAGGACCATTCGTGTCTGCCGGAGGGCAGGTCTGAAAGTGGTTTATGTGTAACCTACGATCTCATGAAATGATCCCAAACACTCGATGCCTGTATAATATTGTAGAAATGATAGAGATACTATAAATATTGTTGAACATATACAAGTATACAATAACTAATACGTGTCACAAATAGTTTTTTTTACGGATGAACCAATGATATTTATTTTGAGGGAAGAAACAATGTAGGTAGGTGGGCCGGCCCAAACCGCAACTAAGTGTCGGATCCATATTGTGGAGCCCACAACGCTGCGCTTTCCATGCACGTCGATCACACGCACGTCGATCACGGGAGTAGTTGCCGTTCTGTTACACAATTCTGGGATCGTGCTAATCCATATGTTCCTAATCCCTACGATTGAGGACCACGTTCAGCCTCGCTTCAACGGAGGAAAATATAGATCGCGAGATTGGCCACAGGGAAGTTACGACGACCTAGGCGTCGACCTCGTATATAATCTACTACTCCTCGCACATGTCGTCGACTAGATCGACTCCTACCGGCGAGGCGTCGACAGCTCCGTTCGCCGCATCCCACACGCCACAAAAACCCCGAGAAGATCAAGGTCGTCCGCATGTGCAGACCGACCTCGACGAACTACGTCAAGAACGCATCGCCGACTTCTTTCATCTTCGTCGACCGATCAAGTAAATTGTCCTCCTTCCTTCGCGCTTTCATAGCAAGCTACTTCCTCCGTCTCGTTGCTTTTCTGGACTTAGGTTTACCACATATTTTCAACTAGTATGAACTGGACTTGATGCGTTCTGACCAGATGGCGTAGATGAAAACATTCTTTGGTTCTTTCATAGCATGGTAGAATAAGATGTTGTTTCTCGAGAAGTATGATGCAATACATTTTTTGACACAAGATCCAAATATTTTTTTGTCACACGATCCAATTATATTGTTGTGCACATAGAACATTAAAGAGTTATTAACATTAGATGTTGATGAACCTCAAATAGGTACCATTGCTATAGACTCTAGTTTATTTACAGGTGAACAATTTGTCACCCTGTTAGTAAGACAACCAGACGAATAAGTAACAGTTTACCATATTAAATTTATTGATTATATAATTTAAATGATACTCAAATAACTTGATCAGATGCAAGTAAATTCAATTACCAATTGTAGTTATTTTTTTATTGCCTCATGTCAACACACACTTGGCTGCATGTTGCAGTATACATGGTGATAGTATTGTATTTCCATTAGTGTTATTTTTGCATTAGTGTTAGCTACTGCCAGAAAGTTTTATATTTTTGCATGCCTATTGTTATTTTTGCTTTAGTGTTAGCTAATGTCACGAAGTTATATATTTTCTTTCAACAGGATGGACGAGTTGAATGGAGAAATAGTATGCGCAGTTGAGAAATGGTGCAAGCTTGTTGCAGATCTATCGAGCGGTCAACGCGCTAGACTGGCTGATACATCGTTGCGCAGCATGCTGCAAATACCATCTATTAAGATGCGCACCCTGCTGATTAGGTATATGATTGAGAATTTCCAGGCCAGCACGGGCAGATTCATTATACAAGAGCAGGTTGGGGAGGTGACTCTCCGTGCGTTCGACGTCGAGTGCATCTTTAACCTCGAGAACCAAGGACTGTCCGCTTCGGACATTCTGACTGAAGAAGGGGAGGACATGAAGGAGCGGGTGCCGCCACAATTTCTCAGTAAGACGTCAAAAAACATAGTGATAGATAATCTCATTGAGGACATAATTAAAAGTAAAGCCACCGACGATGATTTCCTTCGCAAAGTAGTGTTGGTCCTGTTAGGAACAATTATTGCTCCCATGTCGAGCAAGATTGTGCCAAAGCAGTACTACGCTTTGGTCTACAATGTGAAACGTATTTCAAAGATTAACTGGAATGCCTTCACCATGCGTGTTCTCCTTGATTGCCTTTGCATAGTGAAGAAAAGCAAACACCTCAGCCAATGGCCGAAAGGCAATTTGGCTCTCTTGCAGGTACACATATCAGACCTGTTGCATAATGTCAATTATCATATCATTGCAAATTTTATGTGATGTATTTTACTAACTCTAAATCCTTATATTTTTTTGTAGTACTTGTACTGGGACAAGGTGCAACCGGTCAAAGGCGAATGCGCCTATAATCCCAACTTGTCCATACAACCTCTTATGAGGAACTGGACAGAAGGCGCAGCCACTAGGAGAGATAGGTTTGACTATGATAATGGGCGCGGCCTTGGTAACGTAAGGGTAAGTCATTGTGTTTCGTCTTTATTAAATGTTTTGTAACTTAATACTATTTATTTTTTATTCATCACATGTACTTCAATATCGCATGCAGATCGAAAATAATATCACCCAGGAGTATAGGGCTCAAATAATGCGCCTACCATGAAGCCAAAAACCAAGCCTGCAACTGGAAACGCAAAGAAGTCGATGTTAGCCGCATTGTCGGAAGATTTGATGGAGCTTCTAATGAAGCGGTGCATGGACTTCATACACACCGAGATGAGGCAAATCCCTGATCAAGTAGCTGAGGTATCACACCCAAACTTTATACTTTACAGTATGTTTCCTGTTTTAAACCATCCTACCATTACTAAGTTTATATTTCTATTGCAGAGGTTGTTGGAGAAGTTGAACAAAGAAGGTGTCATGTACAAGCCGGCTGCTGTCGTGCCATCCGCGGAGAATGATCCGGACGAAGTGGATTCGTTCAAGAATGGTCCATATGAAAAGAAGGAATTCGTGTACAAGGAAGACATGGACAGTGATGGAGAGCCGATCATTGACATGACGCAGCCTGAAGTGCTTCCCGACCACAAAACCGTACCTGAGGTACTATGTATTTATCTTTCTGTCTATAATTTTCTCGTTTAATTTTTTTCGTCCAGAAATGTTCACACGATTTAGTTTGCGAAACAGAAAACATCATCGAAGCTGAAAGGACACAAGGAAGCTTCACCTATTAAGCGTAATGATGTATGTGGGGGTACACCGGAAAACCCTTGGGTGGTTGGTACTTCTACTCAAGCACCTTCATCGGACATAGACATTTTTCCATCTTCTGTCGGCAAGTTCATGGCTAAGGCGAATGGAAAAAAAGGTGGAACAATCGATAAGGATGAGGAGGTTATGTCCGAGAAGCGGAAGCGGACCGTTCCCAAGAAATTTGATTCCCCCTACGCACTTGACAAGCCCGGCAGGCGTACTAGCCGTGGTCAGAGAACCTCTAGTACTAGTACTGCTACTAGAGGTCTCGTAACTAACATTCTTAATTTTTTTATTTACTACCAATGCATATGATCACCACTGTTGACGTTCATATTATTTCATGCAGCTCTATTTTCAAACAATAATGTGCCGGAGGATGTGGCAGATGAGTTGATGCCGGAAATAATTGATGCAGTTGTTTCATTTGTGAAGTTAGCTGCTAGCACTGAGAAGAACAAGAACAAAAAAATTTACTACAATGAAGGCCGTGGCATAACTCTGACTTCCGAAAGGATTCTACCGGTACTATCTCATAGATGGCTGTCGGACGATGTAAGTACTACTTGCATGTCCTCTTTATAAGGTGCTCAAAAATCTATGTCTCAACTCTCAACATGTAATGCGCTGATATTCTATGCAGGTTATTGATGCTTATATGGGACATTTGGAGCTGCGTGTTGGTCATGATCGTTACCTCTGTCCAGCGTGGAGGTCCAAATTCCTTGTAGATCGTGCTATCGCACATGACGATCCATTGCCATCGAGCTGCAACATGGATAGTGCTCTGACCAAAGCTGGAGCAGTTAATAGAGTCACGAAAGAGTATACTATGCGTGATAAGGTACGTAATGTTTGTGATTCATCACTACAGGATAGTTCATCAAGTATTTCTTTTGATCCATAATGGTTTTTTGCACTGTAACGTATATCGCGTTGAATATCGACAATAGCCACTGGACGACCATGGTCATGCACATGATCGAGAAAGAATTCCAAGTTCTCGATTCGCTCTATCCTCTGGACCTGACTGAGAGGACTGTTAAAGCACTGGTAATGTAACCAACATTTGTACCATTGCTCTTACATATTGTTTATGATTGTTGTTTAACACTATCCTCTTTATAGAGAATGGCTATAGCACACGATATGCGTCGGGTAAATCTTATTACACCAGGGAAATATCCGGACGTAAGTAAGTGGCCTATCAAGGAGTATGACATACCCCAGCAAGAGGATGGGTGAGTTAATAGGACACTATGCACAATCAAACAACAACACACATGTTTGTATTGCCCACCGCTAATGTTTGCATATGTACCAGGAACTCTTGTGGCCTTTTTGTCACAGAATGTCTAGAACATTGGGACGGGGACAAAATCACCCGCAAATTTACACAGGTATGCTGTTATTTTCGTTTGTAGACTACCTACTATGGTGGTGTAGCAACTTCGGTTCATGCAACCTTTATGTCATTTTTTGCAGGCCACCGTTAACGCAAGGAGAGGACGTTTCGTCGCGGAGTTGATTATGTCACCTTCAAACTCGATGGAGTGTGTGAAGAACAAAATTCGCGAAATCACAAGCAAAACGCGCCTGAAGAATTCATGCGGCATGCAAGATTGAAGTTTTAGTGGTTTGGATTTAGTCCGGTCAAAGGTTTCGACGGCATGCTTATCTTAGGGGTTCTATCATTTTTATGTAATAAACAGGGCACATGCATGTGTATTGTGTCTGTCAGACAATTCACTCGTACAAGACAATTCGGTCATAAAATTCGCTCGGAGAAGACAATTTGGTCGTACCAATAAAGTTTTGGCTTCACTTATCAATTGTTCTTGCTTAATATTTTTCTCCTTCTCCAATTTTTCATAATTGTATTTTTCACGGCTTCACTTATCAAGTGTTCTTGATTAATATTTTTCTCCTTCTCCAATTTTTTATAATAGTCTATTTTTCTCTTCAACTGCTCTCGTAAGTTTCATATTAAAATTTTCACAATCTTAACTTTTTTTAAAACTCTACCAAGCTTAGCATTCTGCCTTAGCTATGTGCATGTCATCATCTTGCATAATCTCTTAGTAATTCCCCCTCATCACATTATTATGAAAAGTAGTCATGGTAGATAAGTAAATATATCGAGCCATAATGTAATATTACACTCATCAAAGTCATGTTAGCTCGTTGGCTCTATCGCGTGTTATCAGGCATCATGTTTTTCTAGTTTGTTTTACAAACCCGTCGTTTTTAATTATATGTATAATTAACTTTTTCTGTCCTCATCATAATGCCAGGCACGGCCCATCTAACCACGTGAGGGGCCCCACAGGCGGGCTATCTTCCCGGCAGCGCTACACCAGCCCATTTTGCCAGGTTCACATCGATCTTTCCCCTTTTCTTGTTTCGCTTTCCAAATCCCTAGCCCTCCCTCTCTATTTGTGCATCCAAATCTCAACGGCGAAAGCATGACAGCGAGCTGGGCGTCGGGCGGCGGCGGCGGCGGTGAGAAGAGCTGTGGCGACCGCAAGTTAGGTCGAACCCTGGGTCCTGCAAGCAGGTGGGCCGGATTCAGTGGCACAGGAGGCAGCGGCGGCGGATCTAGTGGAACAGGGGACGGGGGTTTCGTGGGCGGCGGCGGGCCGGGAGAACCCACGGCTAGGGTTTCTTCAGTGCTACACTTTGGTGGCAAAAAGGTAAGTTCTTTACCGTTGTTCTTTACATCCCAGCATTATCGCCCATAATTCATCACCTGTGGCCATGACAAGCTTCATCTATGTGGTCATCAGCAAACTCCTAGTGGCCGTGTCTGCATAGATGCAGACAATTTTGGTAGCGCACTCGGGGGATGTTTGTTTCAGGTTAGTCTACTGACCATGATCTTCAAACTAGTACTGCTATTGTGGTCAAGCTGCAAAAAAGTTCAGTGTTTAACGCTTGCAGCGACAAGTTCAGTTATAAAATGACTTGAATTGCTCATGATTTATTTAGGATGATATCACTTCTGAGTATGTTGAACGGGTTGATGGGGAGTGGGATAGCAAAGCAAAGTTAGTCATTAAGTATCTTGCCATGAAGAACAAGAAACTGGAGACTAAGATTATAGAATATGAAGCTGAAATTAAAAGGAATGAGAAAGAAAAGAGGGCAATGGTTAAGATGCACAAGGAGATATTGCTCTATAGGGATAGGATTTTAGGATTTGGAGGTCTTCTGTATCTTGGCCTGCTTGCCATTATGATTGCTGTCATAGTTAGCAAGTAGATTGTTCATGAAGTTATTGACATCATTGTAATTGACATGATGAAATGATGCTGAATTATTTGCTATTCAGTTTATGGGCAAAGTGTAATAGAGATTGCAGCATAAATAACATGGGGCCATCATGATTGGTAGACAGTGCACTTTTGGCATGTTCTATATTTGGCAGACAATGCACTTTTGGCATGTCCTGTATTTGACAGACAATGCACTTTTGGCATGTTCTATATTTGGTATGTGATGCACATGGGCACATCACCTAGCAACACTACTGATTTATGTAGCAGACTAGTTCATTGTCTTGTTGCAACATAGGAGCAACATCTAGCAGCTTCCATGCAACACTGAAGCAAAGCAACAATACCTATTCAATAATCAGAAATTTAACTGAACTTGGCACTTAGGGTGAGCAGTAGATATTCAGTTCTTCAGCCACAAAGAACCCGATCAAACTGTACCGATTGCATAACTTATATGCTTACATATAAAAGCATACCTAACCAACATCAAATCCAAAATAATGTTAACTTATATGCTGAAACATATAACAACATACCTAACTTAATATAACCAGCAGCTTCCTCCTCCTTCAACAAATGTGCCCATCTTCACTTCTTCAGAAATTTGAGGCGGCGTGAGCGGTGCACCACACACAGAGAAGCCTTCTTCTTGACCACTGTTCTGTTGGACAACTGCGCCACCTGATCCTGAGCCACCTCCTCTGCTTCCACCTTCACTATGTTAGGGAGGAGGGGAAGGAGCTCGACGTCGATGGGCATTGTCTTGCCACCCTCGACGGCGACCGGCGCTACCATCTACACGGCGTCCTCCTCGCCCTCCTCATGCTCATCAGGGATGACCAGTACCTCCTCCACGTTGTCCTCCACGATGTCAGAGCCGAACGGCAGCACTGGCTTCGACACATGGCGGACCTGGTAGTCCGGGGTGACGGGCGCAGGGACAGCGAGCTCGACGTCGACGCGGCCCGCCCTCGACGCGACGCGTGCTGAATCTGGCCGCAGCGTCATGGTGGTGGAGCGGTACATCCACCACCTTGCGCGCTGAACAGGGGAGTCGCTCAACGTGGCCTCTCGCATTGCCCACACGAGTAGGACAGCCGGCGGGACGCCGCGGCCGTAGGGGAAGGCGCGCTTCTTCTCAGCGTCGGTGAGGACTTTGACGAGGCCACGCGCGTGGTTGACTAACATCTCCGTGCTGGGGAACCAGCCGCACACCTCCATCAACTGCGCGCGCCACCCCTCGTCATCGTCGGCGAGGTCCAGCATCGCTCTCTGCCAGCCGAGGCTTCTCTCCATGGAGGCGGTTGCAGCGGTCACCGGCGAGGGTATTCTCGATCTACTGTAGGTGGGGATAAGAGGGAAGTTCGAACCGGCGCCCGTGGGAGGTGGGTGAGTGTGTGGTGGGGAGGAGAGTGGTACAGTTACTTATTTAATGGCATTTAGGACAAACGTACAATAATATTCTTTCTACCTCCCGCCCCGGTCATTACACAGTAAAGAATTTTTTTGATTTTTGTTTATAGGGAAACATCTTACTTTATTTAAACAAAGACTCGGATCTCGTCTGCTAATACACTAAGGATACAATCAGGGGGCCAAAGCCTCCAAGTATGAGTCGGCCGATTAACACAGTAAATATTTGAAGCAAGTGTTCTACTCTTGTTCCTTCTCCACTTTTCTGCACCTGATAGAAGACAAGCTAAGTTAATGAATGATACAAACTTTAATAATCCACAATGCATACAAACACTTACTTCTCATTTAGTTTGCATTTCTTGCTACGTCTAGTGTGTCCTACCAATTTGCAAGCGCCGCACCGGGGTTTCAACTCATCAAAAGAGAGTGGTCTACCATTTTTCGAGACAGGGCGGCTCTCATCTGCCTTTGTTGCACCTTTGCTTGACACTTTCATAGGATGTTTAACCTCAATCATTTTGCCTTCACCATCGTCCACATATTCAACTGCACACTTACTGATGTCATTTGTTTGCTTCAACAAATTTTCCTCTAGCAGATCATACTCATGACTCTTAGCTATCACAGCCTTCAAACTCTCCTGTAACTGATCCCACAAAGCAGGGTGTTTGCATGCCGCATGCATAGCTTTAGACGCTAACACACTGACCTGGCTATATTTCATTCTTTCCCCGGCCCCAGTCCAACCAAATCCCAACAGATCGCTTGTGTGCCTCGCGGGCAGTCCCAACCTTGCTTCTTTCGTGAACCGAATAAGAACTAAACACTTTGGTATTTCAGATATGTTCAAGTGCTTCAGTACATGGAATATGTGCTTGCAAGGTAGACCCTTTCGAATCATTCTTCTGCAGCTGCACCTTATAGTTTCAGCGGAATTTACTGGTGTATACTCCACCCAAAAACGGCGCTTCCGGTTATTCTTCCAGGCCACGATGTACTGCTGTGATCCGTCTCCCAGCTTAATTTCTACAATCTCCATGCCGTCAATTTTTCTAAGATCATCCTGCAACATATAGAAGTTTGCTGGAATGAAGACGTGAGAAGCAGCTATCTCAAGTTCCCTCGAGCTAGTAACTGGCACCGGTAAACTCTGTGAGGCCGTGCAGTCATCTCGCGCCTCGTTTTCACGGATACGCACAATGGCGTTCTCATAGTGAAAAATCATATCCACCAGGGTCATTTCACCGTCTAGGTGGAGGTGAAGGCATGAGTTCAGGCTTTCACTCCGCTGGTTGCTTTTCATGCCAAGCCAAAACCCCTCTGTTAGATATGCCGCGGCCCACAGTCTTCTCTTCTTATACATCTGCCTCAACCATGTTATAGTTTTTTCCGACTGCCATTTTTTGGAAAATGCATTCCATCTCTCCTCAAACGTTGCCGTGGACGTGCTGTAGTATAGAAGAGTTCAAAACTCCTTCAAGGACTTGTGACTGAGGTGAATCTTCATATTTTTCTCTATGTGCCACGTACATATACGGTGCCACACGTCTGGCAAGACTTCGCGAATTGCCTTGATCATCGCAGCGTCGGCGTCTGTGATTACACTCTTAGGCATCTTTTGACACATGGACCTCAAAAACGTCTGCAGAAGCCACACGTATGTCACCTCGGTCTCGTCCAAAACTATGGCACAACCAAAAACAGTGGTCTTCCGGTGATTGTTAAGACCAACAAAAGGTATGAATGGCATACCATAGCGGTTCATCTTGTACGTGCTGTCAAATACAAGCGCATCGCCGAAGTCCTCATAGTCATGACGAGACTGGGATTCGCACCAGAACATCCTATTCAAATGTCCTTCCTTATCTAGCCTGTACTCGAAAAAGAAGCTAGGATCCCTCTGTTTCTTACTGGCCATGATGCCTATGGCTGTGGCAGCATCACCTTTTGAAAGCAGCTTCCTGTTCTCCTTGGCGCAAAGGTTGTATATTTCACGCCTGGTAAAACCAACACCGCCGTACCATACATGCTTGCTGATGAAGCAATCCATCATGTCGTGAATTCTAATCCCTGCAGCTCCCATGGACATTATCTCATGCTTCTGGTACTCTTTGATTTTTCTATGGGACCAAAGAAAAGGTACCTCGTCCGGTCCTGCCAACATATGGCTATGCTTGTCCTCAAAACTTTCAACATACCAAACCCCACGCTTTTGGTCAAGCTTGACGGTCATGTGCGCTTCGCAAAAGCAGCGTGTCTCGGGTCTGAGCCTATGGCTGTGTCCTTCCTCGGTTAGCAACTTGCTGTCACGTTTCCCTTGTCTTGAACAAACAAACCGCCTATAACGCATATGAAGTGACTCTGTTTTGCTATACTTGACCTTATTCTTTCTAATGCTGAAACCATTATCTCTAGCATAGCTGTTGTAGAAATCATACGCAGCATCGTGAGACGTAAAGGTCATTTCCATTATCTGCATGAACATATCCCTCTTATCATCTGCACTGGCAGTATCTTGGACATTGTTTGCACCATCATCTTGTGTCACCTACACAATCAAACCACAGCCATGAAAACAGATTTCTATGGTTTAACATTACTTACTTCCATAGAACATTGATTACACACATACCTCACTCATGATGACCGACGACTCGGACTCCCCAGAACCAGGTGCATCTAATGATTCGTTGTTAAGGCATGTCTCCGCGTCGGATTCACCATAATAGTCGTATGCATTATGACATCCAGAAGAAATTCGATTTGCATGCCAACAAAATTTTTCACTTACGTACCTGACTAATGTAATCTTCATTCGAGAGCTCCGAGTTGTTTTCCTGATCATCATCAAGCTCATTGATCTATAAATTTTCAACACAAAGAATTAATGTTGTCGGATGCCACCAAAAAATTACAACATGACAATGCCACTCACATTAAGATCGTCCCATTGGTTCCCATTCTCTGACCGATCTTCACGATCTGAATTTTCATCATCTGACCAATCTTCTATCCAGTCTTTCATCAATTCTCCATACTCCATGTCTACCATGATATCAGTTAACTCCTCTTCCGCCATTTCCTACAACCAATAATATGTATCATCACATGTGCAAACATTATCAATGATGAAATATAAAACACATAGCACACGATCACAGATGTTATGTAAACAACCGCAACCGAGGCCATTCAAATCTGCCAAACTTAGTAAGGAAGATGGCCACGGCACCCGTCGTGATCACTTTCAATCGCGAGGAACTGCACGATCTCAAAACCTAGCTAGATCTGTGATTACCTCTGCCGCCGGATACCTAGGTTAGCCGCCACATCAAATAACGATACTGGTGGTGCGCACAGCCGACGGCAACCGACGCTACGTGAACCCAGATCACAAGGAGCAGCACTACCGGAACAAAATCACGATCGCATGTGCCGCCGGGTAGTTAGGTTAACCACTGCCACTGGCACGGCGGCAGTTCGTTCGATGTTGCCGCGAGCGAGACTAGAGGGGGACGCGGGATGCGGTACCTGTGCGCGATCGTTGGAGATTCACGACGTTGTCGCGCCCGCTGTCCGACGAGATATGTAACACCCCGGATATAACTTTCCCAATTTGTACTCCAACTCTTGCCGTTTCCGGCGTTAAGTTGTTTTATTTTCTCAGGTTCGGGTTTTTGTCTCCGTGTGTTGTTTTCATTGTCATGCATCTCATATCATGTCATCATGTGCATTGCATTTGCATACGTGTTCATCTCATGCATTCGAGCATTTTCCCCGTTGTCCGTTTTGCATTCCGGCGCTTCGTTCTCCTCCGGTGGTCATTTCTAGCTTTCTTTCGTGTGTGCGGATTAAACATTTCCGGATTGGACCGAGACTTGCCAAGCGGCCTTGGTTTACTACCGGTAGACCGCCTGTTAAGTTTCGTATCATTTGGACTTCGTTTGATACTCCAACGGTTAACCAAGGGACCGAAAAGGCCTCATGTGTGTTGCAGCCCAACAACCCTCCATTTTGGCCCAAAATCCACCTAACTCTGCTCCATCATCTAGATCGTTCGATCATGATCGCGTGGCCGAAAATTGCACCTCATTTGGACTCTCCTAGCTCCCTCTATGCCTATTTAAACACCCCCCCCCCCGATTTTCGGATCTCCTTCCTCCCCGAAACCCTAAAATTCCGCTCGCGCAGCCGCCGGACATGTCCGTTTCCGGTCGGACGTGCCGCGCCGTCACCCCGATCCAATAGGAAGCTGCCACGTCACCGCCGCCGATCCTCTCTCTCCTCTGGCCCGGAGAGCCCGGATCGGGCCCTCCCGGCCCGCGCGCCGCCTCCTTCGCTCCCCGCCGCCAAGCCGCCCGACGCCCCTTCGCCGGTGCCGCCCCGCCGCTGCGCCGGTCACCGTCGAATGCGCCCGCCGCCGCCTCGATCCGGCCGTCGCCGCCTCGATCCGGCCGCCGCCGCCCCGATCCGGTCGCCGCCGCCTCGGATTCGCGCCGCCCGCACCTCCCGGGGCCAGATCCGGCCGCCCCGCCGGAGTCCGGCCGCTCCCCGGCCTCCCCCCGCCGCGCTCGAGCCTCGCCGTCGCCGGAGACGGAGGAACCGGCCTCTTCTCGCCGGAGTTGATTTTTTTCTCGCGGGGTGATTTTTTCTACTAAGTCCTAAAATCGCAGATCCAAGTGCCCATGTTCATAGCTCCGTAACTTTGCATCCGTAGCTCCGATTCATGCATATAGCATATCAAAATGTACATGTCTGAGAGTACATCATTTCATTCCATTGCATCATTTTCATTTGAGTTCATCTTGATGCCCGAAATGCTGTTAGAAGAGGGCTATTTGAGTTAATTGTCAGATATGCTACTCCATCTTAGACATTTGTCATTTTTGCCATGATTAATGGGTGGATGATATGACATGATGCTCTACATTTGTTTTGTTAAGGGTTTTGTCATCTTTCCAGAGGTGCAACCCATGTATTTTTGTGATGTGCGTGGTGCCTAGTGCAAGCTTGCAAAGTGAGGCACTTGGTAATTCTGTTTTCAGGGACTTAGTAATTTCACTAAGTCCTGGGATTTGTTTATCTCATGATGCCATATGTTCATGTTGTTTCCTAGTGATCCGTGCCTCTTTTGAGGATGATCAGTAAAGGAGTTTTGTTAATATTGTAGTGCTCTATCCATCCATGTCTTTGTTTGCAATTATGGAGCACCCTAGCTTGAGTCAATCAAGCTCTACTTTTGCTTCGTTGTGAATCTGGGCAGATTGTCAACTTGTTTGCAATTTTGCCGGAGATGTTGTAGTTGATTCATGCATGCTATGCTATTGTTCTTGCCATTTCTAGCTTGCATTTTGTGCCTTCTTAATGGATGTATGCTTGCCTTGCCATGACTTGCACCGTAGTGAGTGCATCGAGCTCGTAAACATGCCTACTTGAGTTATATTTCAGCATGTGCCAGTTTTCACTAAGTCTGAAAACTGATTATGTTTTTGCTATGTTCATGTGCTTGTTAGTATATTTTCTGATCCCTTTTGGCTCAAGGTCACTAAGAGACTTTTGTTAATCTATTTGAGTAGCTCCATGCCATGTTTTACTTTGTCATGTTTAGGTCCTGTAGCATGTTGTTTTGTTGCTCCAAAGAGTGCTACTTCGTCTGAAATTCCAGACAAGTGTTAATTTCACTAAGTCTGAGATCTGTTTACCATTTGCGTTTTTGCCATGCTTGTTTGAACCTGTTAATGGATGAATTGGCCGTAGCTCAGTGCTAGACTTTTGTTAAGCATCTTGAATTCTTCCCTGCCATGTATTTTGTTGTCTTGTTTGAGTGCTGTAGCATGTTCATCTCATTGCATTTAGATGCCTACTTGCTGTAAATCGCAGACCGGTGTCATATTTGAATCGCTTGCCATTTTCAAACCGTAACTCCGATTCCGGTGTTCTTTATATCGTTTTCAAGCGATTTCATCTCATCTTTCCAGTGGCACACTTGGAATTCCAAGTTGAAGCCAGGTTCATGCATTTCCTGTCATATCTTGCATTATGCATCCCGCATCGCATCCCGCATAGCATACCATCTTTGCATCGTGTTGTTTGAGTCTTGCACGTGGTTGATTGTATCCTTGTTGCTTGTTTGTCTTGTTTGGGTAGAGCTGGGAGACGAGTTCGCTAACAAGGAGCCCGTTGAGTTTGCTTTCGAGGATCCAGTCAACTCTGACAGCTTTGCAGGCAAGATGATCATACCCTCGAAATCACTACTATCTTTGCTATGCTAGTTTGCTCACTCTTTTGCTATGCCAATGCTACGATGCCTACCCTTTGCTTGTCAGCCTCCCAAATTTCCATGTTAAACCTCTAACCCACCATGTCCTAGCAAACCGTTGATTGGCTATGTTACCGCTTTGCTCAGCCCTTCTTATAGCGTTGCTAGTTGCAGGTGAAGATTGAAGGCCGTTCCTTGTTAGAACATTTATTTACTTGTTGGGATATCATCATATTATCTTGTTATCTTAATGCATCTATATACTTGGTAAAGGGTGGAAGGCTCGGCCTCTCGCCTAGTGTTTTGTTCCACTCTTGCCGCCCTAGTTTCCGTCATATCGGTGTTATGTTCCCGGATTTTGCGTTCCTTACGCGGTTGGGTTATAATGGGAACCCCTTGATAGTTCGCCTTGATTAAAGCTTTTCCACCAATGCCCAACCTTGGTTTTACCATTTGCCACCTAGCCTTTTTCCTTCCCTTGGGTTCTGCAGACTCAAGGGTCATCATTATTTTAACCCCCCCGGGCCAGTGCTCCTCTGAGTGTTGGTCCAAACTGTCAGCCGCTGGTGGCTACCAGGGGCAACTATGGGCTGGCCTACCGGAAGTTTAGACAATCTGAGTGTGCCCTAAGAACGAGATATGTGCAGCTCCTATCGGGATTTGTCGGCACATTCGGGCGGTGTTGCTGGTCTTGTTTTAACCTGTCGAAGTGTCTTGAATTACCAAGATACCGAGTCTGATCGGAACGTCTTGGGAGGAGGTCTATTCCTTCGTTGACCGTGAGAGCTTGTCATGGGCTAAGTTGGGACTCCCCTGCAGGGTTTGAACTTTCGAAAGCCGTGCCCGCGGTTATGGGCAGATGGGAATTTGTTAATGTCCAGCTGTAAATAACTTGAATCTTAATTTAATTAAATTGAATCAACCATGTGTGTTACCGTGATGGCCTCTTCTCGGCGGAGTCCGGGAAGTGAACATGATGTTGGAGTAATGTTTGCACATGTTGCTCTCTAGTTTCTCGCTCGCGCTTTGCCTCCTCTTCTCGCTCTCTTTTGCAAATAAGTTAGCCACCATACATGCTAGTCGCTTGCTGCAGCTCCACATATATTTACCTTACCCTACCTATAAGCTTAAATAGTCTTGATCGCGAGGGTGCGAGATTGCTGAGTCCCTGTGGCTCACAGATTACCATTACACTAGATGCAGGTCCAGGTGATTCTGCTCCAGGTGACGCGTACGAGCTCAAGTGGGAGTTCGACGAGGACTCTCGGCGTTACTATGTTTCCTTTCCTGATGATCAGTAGTGGTGCCCTGTTGGGGGTGATCGGGACCATGTCGCTTGTTGGGTTATCTTTCATTTTGGTGCCATAGTCGGGCCATGAGTGTTTGGATGATGTATGTTATTTATGTACCTGTTTGACGTGGCGAGTGTAAGCCAACTATGTTATCCCTTTGCATTATCTATATTACATGGGATGTTTGTGATGATTGCCTGACTTGCGACATATGCCTTCAATGCGATTATGCCTCTAAGTCGTGCCTCGACACGTGGGAGATATAGTCGCATCGAGGGTGTTACAAGATCGCCACCGACGAGATAGCCGCCGGTGGAGGTCTACTACTTATGGAGCTGCGTCAATGCTCGCGAGATTAATGGAGCTGCTCACGTGAATGATTGGAATCGGCAGGTCTTACGTGGACGTGGGGTCGTATCTATGTTTTTTCGGACCAGGGTACTGTACGTATACGGTCTGGGTTATACAGGGCTAGACAGGGCTTGGATCTGGGCTGCGGCGGGCCAGGAAAAAAACAAATTCGCGGGGACAAAAATACCTCTCCGAAATTAGGTTAGGGGGGAGCACCGGAGCAGGGCCCCGAATTTCCTTCTCAAGGGTGCTTGCACGCCCAGGGCAAGGCGTCCGTATGTCCTGGAGCAGCTGCCCCAATTCTCACCCTGCGTTTTCATGAATCAAGCTTTATTAGCATGTTTTCTGATAAATAATGCTATATACATCAAGTGGTTTCGAGTTTCGACACTTTCTACATCATGCATTTCCATTTTACGATGGATGATCCTTTCGATTCTGCCCAACTCAGGTCTGTAATTACATTTCCAACTCAAGTGTGCTATCTATTCACTCATGTCAGTATCTAGTATCCAGGAAACTAACCAACATTGTTATGGTTTTTTAATCATCAGGTGGATGACAGTAGCTCTGTCGCTGGTTACGAGTAAACAATACATGTTTTGCATAGAATCTATGTAACATTTTTAATTTCTACAGAAATTTGGATACTTCAAAAATCTAGGGAGGGTACAAAATGCATACCGCGTATCCACAAACAATTTCCTGCGTGCATTTTGTCATCTCCACATTCAGTCTAATCTTCCCGTACCTTATTCCAAATCCTTCTCCCACGAGTAGAGACAGCTGTAAAGATCATACGCCTCCCCGAGTGTATCAAAGCTCGTACCCAGTGCTAACACGATACAATGTCGCCTGGTTTGTCTGCAAACCCCCTTTTGCCTTCTCAAGGGTGTTGGGTCGCCCAGGGCAACGCACCCTTCCCGGGGCAGCAACTCCAATCCTTCGTTTTCATAATTCAATATGTGACAACATGTTTTTCTACTAAAACTAAACGGATGATGCACTTACTTTTTTTACCTGTCATGACCCCTAGGATTGTGTTTAACTCAAGCTCCAATTCAAAAGCTTTCCCAACCGAATTCTGGTATTTATTTGCTCATGTCAGAGTAAATTATCCACAAAACTAACCAACACTGTTATGATTTTTTAATTCATTTGGTAGGTGATAGTACATCCAACACTGGTTATCAACATAATATGTATAACAATTTTAATTTCTTTACTTCTTTCCTACTCCCAAAATCTATAAATGAAATCTCTTTGCACGACTGATCACCCTATATGGAACTCGCTTAGTGCAAATTCTAAGTTAACCAAAAATTGGACAAACATTGTACAATCAAAACACCCATATTGAACAGGCTCTCTTTTAGTACACCATACATTTTCTATGTTTTATGATTTTAGTTTGTAAACAGAAGTTTTCAGCTCAATTTTGCTATCTCTTCCCTCATACCAGAATCCAGTATCCATAAAACATGCTAACACTGCTTTGCTTTCTGTTAATCATGCGTTGGTGGAAAGAGTCAGGAAACCCTTCCCTCCCGCACCGCCACCCGCGAGGCGGCCGGCGAGGGCCCCCAGATCCTCCCGCCGCGGGCCTCCCATCGTCCTCCCTCCTCCCTTGTCGCCGCCAGGGGGCGCGGCCGAGCGAAGCCCGGCCGGCGCAGGCGGGGCCTATTCTTCCCTCGGCGCGGGCCGCTTCTTCGGGTGCGGGCGCGGGGCGCCGCGGCGTGGCAGAGCGCGGCCTCCTGGCGGGCGTGCGTTGCGTGGCCGGCTGTGCCGTGGAGCGCGCCTCGCCGCGGCGGTCGGATCCGTCTGGCAGGCGGCATGGGCGGCGGCTGGGGTCCGACTTCGGGCCCTGGCTGCTGCGTTGGTTCCTCTCTGTCGCGGGCATGCAGTGGTGGTGCGGCTCGGCCAATGGCGGTCCGGCAACCTGGTGGTGGTGGCTGGCAGTGCGTGTGGAGGCGGGGCTTCCACTTGGTGGCTCTCTGTGTGGGGAGGCAGGGCAGCGGCTTGGACAGGGGCGGCGCCGCTGACGGCGTGCCGGCTGTAGCGCGAAGGTAGGAACTTTACGGGCCTCCGAGATCCCGGCCAGGCCTGTGCGGCCATGGGCCTGGTTTGTTCCTGCTATTGTGTTCGGTCAGCTACCGTCTTCGACGGTGGAGGTGGGGCCCTCCCACGTGCCGAAGGTACTGCTGCCCTAGTCCCGGCTCCTCTTCTTCATTGTGCAGGCAATGCTTCACGGTGCCGTGGTGAGACAGCGTGGGAAGCTTTCTGGCCGGGTTGGCGCAGGGTAGTGGTAAGTTTGGTGGCGAGCTCCAGAGTGCCTGAGGTGAAGGTTGGGATCGGGAGAAATCCCTGTTGGCTTGGCTGACACCGACGAGGTGGTGCATGAGGGTGCCGCCGGACCTTCCTGGAGGGCATCGGGGCTACCCTTCCTCTCTCCTCACCGCGTACCGGGGGAAACCCTTGGCAGCAGCATTGTCATTGACGCGTCCCTTCTTGGAGGTGTTGATTGGTACCGCTGCTTCGGAGGCTCGGAGCTTGGTGGCGATCTCCGGTGGATGCAGCGGCCACGAGGCTTCTTCGTTTTTTGTCAATCTGCCGTTGTCGGCATTTGTTTCTCTTGTATTTTCTCTTTCTTTTTTTGGGGCGTGACTGGTGCTGCTTCTGCCTCAGCACCTGTCGTTAGCTGTCTCGGTTGGTTACTTTGTATACAAAGCGGGGGAAAACCCTTTTTTGGTAATCATGCATCGGTGCTAGTATCTTCAGCATTGGCGAGGAGGAAAGCACACAAGATTTCCAAAAAAAAATCTGTGTAACTATTCCAGTTTCTCCACGATCTACCCATTCCAAATTTTGTAACTAAATCCTCCAGCAAAACTGACCAGCCTATCTGCAAGTCAGTTCATGCGATTTGAAGTAAAACTAAAATCATACAAGCAGTCTCCAATCCAAGCACCATTAACCAAGAGGTTACTTGCGAGTCCAGCCCGGAGTTTTTGGATCAATCTGACCAATAGATTGATCAGATGCTTGCAGTTCAACATCACCCTCGGCTGCCCCCTCCGCTGCACAGATCTGCCCGTCAGCGCTAACTATCACAATGGGGGTAGCTGTTTAGCTCCTTTAGCCACCGCAGGGTATTGCAGCGGCTCCATTGAAAGCTGGTTGTCATTGACCTCTTCCATCACGGCAGTTCTACAGTCGGCCAAATTTTTAGATCAGAGACACAGATTGATTGCATCCACACGCAGAAATGAGCGGGCGAGGCATGGGGGTGGGAGGGGGTGGGGGATTCTGTTACCTCCTAATGGGTTTCATCAGGAACTCCATTCCCACAAGCGACACCGTGTATACCTCCACCGCCAATCTCCGCTGCTCAAGATTGCGCGGGCGTCAATGGCGATCCAACAAAGCGTGGCCAGAGGTGGGAGACAGGTCCACCTTGGTCTCAGTCATCATTTGGGCGAATAGCTCCTATGCGACATGTTTGAGATGAATTGGATGAGGAGTGACGTAGTTGACGAAAATACCTCTATTGCGACGTTTTTCTAGGCAACAATAGCTCCAATGCGACATGGCCCTGTTTAACCATGAAATGCAAAACACAAGGGGTTAGTGGTTTGAGTTATGACACGCGGGACCAATCAGTTATCCACATGAATGTGGGACCCACCACTTACTCACATGCGTGCGGGACCCACAACTTATCCACATAAGCATGCCCGTGCCCCGACCCAAGCCATCCACGAGTCCGAGCCAGCGCACCCCCCATTGCATGCCCTTCCCCTTTCCTCTTCCCCCCACCTTGTTCTTCCTCTTCTCCGGCAATGAAGCGCACTGCCGGCGAGTGATGTCTAGATCAACTTTGGCCTCCCGCCAATCATGGCCGCGGTACGGTCCAGTGTTGTTGACAAGATGCCCCAATTGCCCGCGCATGGAGCCTGTGAAGCATTTGACTTGTGTGAAGGAGGAAACTGGCAACCATGGGCGCGAGTTCATCAAATGCTTGAGCAGGCCATAGCCAGGGTAGGTTACATCCATGCAGCTTATCTAAATTCTCCCGAATTCTTTAGTTTTTGGAGCTCATTTGGGCGGTGGATCTGACCTAGGGTTCATGCCGTCGTTGACCCCTGTTTACTCTGTTTTGTCAAGTTCTGAAGAAATGTGGACATCTCGAGTGGCTCGACAAGTACATTGAGAGGTTGAAAATGCAGGCTTCAACACAAGAGCTCAATTTTAATTTTGGGGGGCAGCTTGGTGTGGAACACGCCTCACATTTGGTGGACAGAGCCGATCCGATGATGGACAGTGCTGAAGTGAAGTGTGAATTGAAGAAAATGGGCAAGCAACTAAAGCAACTGATCGATTTGAAGCAGCAATCAAATATGATAGCTGGAGCATTTTATTGTTGTGGCATTGCTATGGGTTTCTTTTACTTGATGTTCATCAACCGCTAGAAATTGTTACAGTTTCAGTTTGCGAGTCAAGCTAGTTTCAGAGTCTGGGGTCCCTAGTTTCAGTTATTGTGTCTAGCTAGTAGTTTTAGTAAGTCAGGGATCATTTGTTAGCTGAATTTGAATTTGTGTGAAGCAAAGCCTGAATTCTAGTAATGATATTCTGGACCGAATGATATTCTCAGTTAACAGAGTGCATGTGTGAAGCAATTGATGAATGAAATATAGCAACTCATAATATGTAGTAATTCTTCAGTTATAACAGAGTGCGTGTGTATAGTTCATTCTAAAAAAACGTTATTGGGTCGTAGGCTGATGAGTACTGTGACAAAAAGCAGGCCCAAATAGAAAACAAGCCCACCCGCTTGGTGCACCAAATGTAGCAATTCATAAAATGGCTGCATGAACATATGTATGTATTGTAACTTTTTTGTTTTGCTTTACATATTTGTTGCTTGTCTACGGTTCCATGAAACCAAAATTAAATGGGGATATGTGAAAGCCTCAGAAACCATTTTTGGAAATGATCACATTTAAATTCGCCAGGTAAAATTCAAATCAATATTTTTAGGAGCACATAAATCATTTTTGGGAATGATCAGGTCCAAGAAAATGTTCCTGTTTTGCTATGAAAATATTGGCCAGAGCTAAAATTCAAACCAATATTTTTAGGAGCACAGAAATATTTATTTGGGCATTTGAATTAATCCAATAATTATTTGCACAAATAAAATTGCACCCTACACCTACTAGCTACGGTGGCCCTAATAGCCAGGGCCTAGATACATGCATGCCCACATGCAGCACACCAATATATGATTTTTTTTCTTTTTGCAAAAACATTTGGGTACTCATACACTTGCATGTCCATAGTGGAATCTTCCTTGTATTAGTAACACATAGATCAACTTGATAGAACATCAAGCACATATATCAATTGACCAATATGAACTAGATAGAAAAAACAAAAACTAGAAAGAAACCCAACAACCCATACCAACACAGGGAAACACACAAATAATAGCACGAAACGGGTACAACCAATAGCAACCCACAAATAATAGCACGAAACAACAATATATATAGTAGAGCGAAACCCAACAACAATATAACTCATAAATAGTAGCACAACCCATAGTTCCACGAAATAGATAGCATAGCCTTACAACTTAATAATAGTAGCACGCAAACATAAACAATTACAACTTAAAATACTAATATGATATATAGATAGCTAGATAGATCGGGGGCACCAAACAAGTTCTTCTCCTTTTCCTCCTCTTGGCGAACGCCACCTCGCTCCTCCGGGCGCCCTTCACTCCTGGTTGTCGACGGGGTACGGGAGGGTGTGCATGCCATTGTTGGTGGGGAAGATGTTGTTGAAGTCGGTGAAGATGTTGTGGGTGGTGAAAGCAATAAACTCACACCCACACCAAAACACTCGCCCGATGAGGTAGAAGGCGTCGAAGGGGTTGGTGAAGGTAGCAAGGAGCGCAACCACAACCACATTGTGATTGACCTCCTCGACATGGAACATCACTGGAGAGCCAGGGGGAGGTGGAGGTAGCCGGCCGAAAGGCAGAACTACATTAACTCCCTTGCACCCTCCACCTTGAGATTGCCCACACCCTAAGGGTGTTCTCTACATAGACACCGGTGGGATAGAGCCTCTCCGGCACGGTGGAGGGGAAATGGTAGGTCGGGCCGTTGTACTGCATGGTGGCTTCTTTGTGGAGAAGAAGGAAGAAGGAGGGCAGATGGCGGCAGAGATGGGAGAGGATGGGGTTGGGGTATGGATGTGTAGGGAGAGGAAGATGATACGTCTCCAACGTATCTATAATTTTTGATTGCTCCATGCTATATTATCTACTGTTTTGGACTATATTAGGCTTTATTTTCCACTTTTATATTATTTTGGGACTAACCTATTAACCGGAGGCCCAACCCAGAATTGCTATTTTTTGCCTATTTTAGTATTTCGGATAAACGGAATATCAAATGGAGTCCAAACGGAATAAAATCTTCAGAAACGTGATTTTCTCACCGAACGTGATCCAGGAGACTTGGACCCTACTGCAAGGGATCAAAGAGGAGGTCACGAGGGTGGGGGGCGCCCCCCCTAGGGCGCGCCCCCTGCCTCGTGGGGCCCTCGGTGCTCCACCGACGTACTCCTTCCTCCTATATATACACACGGGCCCCCAAACGATCAGAACAGGAGCCAAAAACCCAATTCCACTGCCGCAACTTTCTGTATCCACGAGGTCCCATCTTGGGGCTTGTTCCGGAGCTCCGCCGGAAGAGGGCCGTCATCACGGAGGGCTTCTACATCATCATAGCCCCTCCGATGAAGTGTGAGTAGTTTACCTCAGACCTTTGGGTCCATAGTTAGTAGCTAGATGGCTTCTTCTCTCTCTTTGAATCTCAATACAAAGTTCTCCCCCTCTCTTATGGAGATCTATTCGATGTAATCTTCTTTTTGCGGTGTGTTTTTTGAGACCGATGAATTGTGGGTTTATGATCAAGTCTATCTATGAATAATATTTAAATCTTCTCTGAATTCTTTTATGCATGATTGGTTATCTTTGCAAGTCTCTTCGAATTATCCGTTTGGTTGGCCAACTAGATTGGTAGTTCTTGCCATGGGAGAAGTGCTTAGCTTTGGGTTCGATCTTGCGGTGTCCTTACCCAGTGACAGAAGGGGCAGCAAGGCACGTATTGTATCGTTGCCATCGAGGATAACAAGATGGGGTTTATTTCATATTGCATGAATTTATCTCTCTACATCATGTCATCTTGCTTAAGGCGTTACTCTGTTTTTAACTTAATACTCTAGATGCATGCTGGATAGCGGTCGATGAGTGGAGTAATAGTAGTAGCTGCAGAATCGTTTCGATCTACTTGTCACGGACGTGCTGCCTATATACATGATCATGCCTAGATATTCTCATAATTATGCATAATTCTATCAATTGCTCAACAGTAATTTGTTCACCCACCGTAGAATACTTATGCTCTTGAGAGAAGCCACTAGTGAAACCTATGGCCCCCGGGTCTATTCTCATCATATCAATCTCCATCACTTTTATATTGTTTTTGCTATTTACTTTGCTTTTACTTTTTACTTTGCATCTTTATATCAAAAATACCAAAAATATTCTATCTATCAGATCTCACTCTCGTAAGTGATCGTGAAGGGCTTGACAACCCCTAATCGCGTTGGTTGCGAGTAGCTATCGCTTTGTGCAGGTACAAGGGACTTGAGCGTGGGCTCCTACTGGATTGATACCTTGGTTCTCAAAAACTGAGGGAAATACTTATGCTACTCTGCTGCATCATCCCTTCCTCTTCGGGGAAAACCAACGCAAGCTCAAGACGTAGCAAGAAGGATTTTTGGCGCCGTTGCCGGGGAGTCTATGCAAAAAGTCAATATACCAAGTACCCATCACAATCCCTATCTCTCTCATTACATTATCTGCCATTTGCCTCTCGTTTTCCTCTCCCCCCAATTCACCCTTGCCGTTTTATTTGCCCTCTCTCTCTATCCTCCCTCTCTGTTTGCCTCTTTTTGTCGCTTGCTTTTTGTTTGCTCGTGTGTTAGATTGCTTGTTTGTCGCGATGGCTCAAGATACTACCAAATTGTGTGACTTCACCAATACCAATAATAATGATTTCCTTAACACTCCGATTGCTCCTCTTACTGATGCTGAATCTTGTGAAATTAATACTGCTTTGTTGAGTCTTGTTATGAAAGATCAATTCGCCGGCCTTCCTAGTGAAGATGCCGCTACTCATCTGAATAGCTTCGTTGATTTATGTGATATGCAAAAGAAAAAAGATGTCAATAATGATGTCGTTAAATTGAAGCTATTTCATTTTTTGCTTAGAGATCGTGCTAAAGCTTGGTTTTCGTCTTTGCCTAAGAATAGTATTGATTCATGGAACAAATGCAAAGATGCTTTTATCTCTAAGTATTTTTCCCCTGCTAAGATCATCTCTCTTAGAAACGATATAATGAACTTTAAACAACTTGATCATGAACATGTTGCACAAGCTTGGGATATAATGAAATTAATGATACGTAATTGCCTTACTCATGGTTTGAATTTGTGGATGATTATACAAAAAATTTATGCCGGATTGAATTTTGCTTCTAGAAACCTTTTAGATTCGGCCGCGGGAGGCACTTTTATGGAAATCACTTTAGGATATGCTACTAAACTCCTAGATAATATTATGGTTAATTATTCTCAATGGCATACTGAAAGAACTTCTAATAAAAAAGTGCATGCGATAGAAGAAATTAATGTGTTGAGTGGAAAGATGGATGAACTTATGAAATTATTTGCTACTAAGAGTGTTTCTTCTGATCCAGATTATATGCCTTTGTCTACTTTGATTGATAATAACAATGAATCTATGGATGTGAATTTTGTTGGTAGGAATAATTTTGGTAACAATGCTTATAGAAGGAATTTTAATCCTAGGCCATATCCTAGTAATCCTTGTAATAATTATGGGAATTCCTACAACAACTCTTATGGAAATTATAATAAGATGCCCTCTGATTTTGAATCTAATATTAAAGAATTTATTTCTTCGCAAAAGAATTTTAATACTATGATTGAAGAAAAATTGCTTAGGATTGATGATTTGGCTAGGAACGTTGATAGAATTGCTCTTGATGTTGATGATTTGAAACTTAGATCTATTCGACCTAAGCATGATATTAATGAGTTTCTAAAAACCATGAGAATTTCAGTTGATGAGTGTAAAGAAAGAACCACTAGGATGCGTGCTTCCAAAGATGCCTTTATTAAAGCATGTTCTTCTAATTCTTATGAAAATCAAGATGAAGATCTAAAAGTTATTGATGTGTCTCCTATTAAATCTTTATTTTGCAATATGAATCTTGATGAAACTGAATATGATCTTCCTTTACCTAGAAGGCGTTCTAAAAATTCGGAGTGTTTAGATCTTAATGATGAAATTGATGAAAGTGGGATGGAAAGAAATAAAAATCTACATGTTGCTAAACCCACTATTTTGGATTTCAAGGAATTTAATTATGAAAATTGCTCTTTGATTGATTGTATTTCCTTGTTGCAATCCGTGCTAAATTCTCCACACGCTTATAGTCGAAATAAAGCCTTCACCGAACATATTGTTGATGCCTTGATGCAATCTTATGAAGAAAAACTTGAGTTGAAAGTTTCTATCCCTAGAAAAATCTATGATGAGTGGGAACCAACTATTAATATTAAAATTAAAGATCATGAGTTTTATGCTTTGTGTGATTTGGGTGCTAGTGTCTCTACTATTCCCAAGACTTTGTGTGATTTACTAGATTTCCGTAATTTTGATAATTGCTCTCTAAACTTGCATCTTGCGGATTCCACTATTAAGAAACCTATGGGAAGAATTAATGATGTTCTTATTGTTGCAAATAGGAATTATGTGCTTGTAGATTTCATTGTTCTTGATATAGATTGCAATCCTTCCTGCCCTATTTTTCTTGGTAGACCTTTCCTTAGAACGGTTGGTGCGATTATTGATATGAAGGAAGGGAATATTAGATTTCAATTTCCATTAAAAAGGGCATGGAACACTTTCCAAGAAAGAAAATAAAATTACCATATGAAACTATCATGAGAGCCACTTACGGATTGCTTACCAAAGATGGCAATACCTATATCTATTCTTGCTCGTTATGCCTAGCTAGGGGCGTTAAACGATAACCCTTGTTGGGAGGCAACCCAATTTTTTTTTGTTCCTTGCTTTTTGCTCCTGTTTAGTAATAAATAAATTATTTAGCCTCTGTTTTGGTTGTGTTTTTTTGTGTTCAATTAGTGTTTGTTCCAAGTAGAACCGTTGGGAAGACTTGGGGAAAGTCTTGTTGAACTTGCTGTAAAAAACAGAAACTTTAGCGCTCAAGAGAACTACTGTCATTTTTATTTGAAGAGTGCTATGTAGTTAATTCTTTTTGAAGATGATTAATAGATAAATTCCTCACGTCCAGAAGTTTATTTTGGAATTTTTGGGGTTCCAGATTTCGCGCTAGCTAAAGATTAATACAGACTGTTCTGTTTTTGACAGATTCTGTTTTTCGTGTGTTGTTTGCTTATTTTGATGAATCTATGGCTACTAAAATAGTTTATAATCCATAGAGAAGTTGGAATACAGTAGGTTTAACACCAATACAAATAAAGAATAAGTTCAATACAGTAACTTGAAGTGGTCTTTTGTTTTCTTTCGCTAACGGAGCTCACGAGTTTTCTATCTTGAGTTTTGTGTTGTGAAGTTTTCAAGTTTTGGGTGAATTCTTTTGATGGATCATGGAACAAGGAGTGAAAGAGCCTAAGCTTGGGGATGCCCATGGCACCCCCAAGATAATCCAAGGACACCAAAAATTCAAAGCTTGGGGATGCCCCGGAAGGCATCCCCTCTTTTTTGTCCACTTCCATCGGTAATTTACTTGGAGCTATATTTTTATTCACCAACATGATATGTGTTTTGCTTGGAGCGTCTTGTATTATTTGTGTCTTTGTTTGTTAGTATGCCACAATCATCCTTGCTGTACACACCTTTTGAGAGATCCATACATGAATTAAAATTTGATAGAATACTCTATGTGCTTCACTTATATCTTTTGAGCTAGATAATTTTGCTCTATGTGCTTCACTTATATCCTTTTGAGCTAGATAATTTTGCTCTGTGTGCTTCACTTATATCCTTTGAGCTAGATATTTTTGCTCTATGTGCTTCACTTATATCTTTTGAGCTAGATAATTTTGCTCTATGTGCTTCACTTATATCCTTTTGAGCTAGATAATTTTGCTCTATGTGCTTCACTTATATCCTTTGAGCTAGATAGTTTTGCTCTATGTGCTTCACTTATATCTTTTGAGCTAGATAATTTTGCTCTATGTGCCTCACTTAGATCTTTTAGAGCACGGTGGTGGATTCGTTTTAAAGAAACTATTGATCTCTCATGCTTCACTTAAATTAATTTGAGAGTCTCTTAATAGCATGGTAATTTGCCTAATAATAATATGCTTGGTATTCAAGATTTGTGAAACTTTCTTTTGAGTGTGTTGAATACTAAGAAAAGATTGAAGCATGATAATTGTTTTGAGATATGGAGGTGATAATATTAAAGTCATGCTAGTTGAGTAGTTGTGGATTTAAAGAATACTTGTGTTGAAGTTTGTGATTCCCGTAGCATGCACGTATGGTGAACCGTTATGTGATGAAGTCGGAGCATGATTTATTTATTGATTGTCTTCCTTATGAGTGGTGGCCGGGGACGAGCGATGGTCTTTTCCTACCAATCTATCCCCCTAGGAGCATGCGCGTAATACTTTGCTTTGATAACTTCTAAATTTTTGCAATAAGTATATGAGTTCTTTATGACTAATGTTGAGTCCATGGATTATACGCACTCCCACCCTTCCACCCTTGCTAGCCTCTCTAATACCGCGCACCTTTTGCCGGTATCATACACCTACCATATACCTTCCTCAAAACAGCCACCATACCTACCTATTATGAAATTTCCATATTCCAAGATATATTGCCATGCAACTTTTCACCATCTAGTTCATCATGACACATCCATCATTGTCATATTTAGCATGATCATGTAGTTGACATAGTATTTGTGGCAAAGCCACCGTTCATAATTCTTTCATACTTGTCACTCTTGATTTATTGCATATCCCGGTACACCGCCGGAGGCATTCATATAGAGTCATACTTTGTTTTAGTATCGAGTTGTAATCATTGAGTTGTAAATAAATAGAAGTGTGATGATCATCATTCAATAGAGCATTGTCCCAAAAAAGAGAGAAAGGACAAAGAAAAAAAGAAGGCCCAAAAAAATATAAATAAATAAAAAAGGGGCAATGCTACTATCCTTTTTTCCACACTTGTGCTTCAAAGTAGCACCATGATATAGCAAGTCTCATATATTGTGCTTCAAAGTAGCACCATGTTCTTCATATAGAGAGTCTCATATTTTGTCACTTTCATACACTAGTGGGAATTTTATGTTATAGAACATGGCTTGTATATTCCAATGATGGGCTTCCTCAAATTGCCCTAGGTCTTCGTGAGAAAGCAAGTTGGATGCACACCCACTAGTTTCTTTTGTTGAGCTTTCATACATTTATAGCTCTAGTGCATCCGTTGCATGGAAATCCCTACTCACTCACATTGATATCTATTGATGGGCATCTCCATAGCCCGTTGATACGCCTAGTTGATGTGAGACTATCTTCTCCTTTTTGTCTTCTCCACAACCACCATTCTATTCCACCTATAGTGCTATATCCATGGCTCACGCTCATGTATTGCGTGAAGATTGAATTTTTTTTGAAAAAGTTAGAGTATGAAACAATTGCTTGGCTTGTCATCGGGGTTGTGCATGATTTAAATATTTTGTGTGGGGAAGATGGAGCATAGCCAGACTATATGATTTTGTAGGGATAACTTTCTTTGTCCATGTTATTTTGAGAAGACATAATTGCTTTGTTAGTATGCTTGAAGTATTATTATTTTCTATGTCAATATAAACTTTTGTCTTGAATCTTTCTAATCTGAATATTCATACCACAATTAAGAAGATTTGCATTGAAATTATGCCAAGTAGCACTCCGCATCAAAAATTCTCTTTTTATCATTTACCTACTCAAGGACGAGCAGGAATTAAGTTTGGGGATGCCTGATACGTCTCCAATGTATCTATAATTTTTGATTGATCCATGCTATATTATCTACTGTTTTGGACTATATTGGGCTTTATTTTCCAATTTTATATTATTTTTGGGAAAAACCTATTAACCGGAGGCCCAGCCCAGAATTGTTGTTTTTTTGCCTATTTTAGTGCTTCGGATAAACGGAATATCAAACGAAGTCCAAACGGAATAAAATCTTCGGAAACATGATTTTCTCACCGAACGCGATCCAGGAGACTTGGACCCTACTGCAAGGGATCAAAGAGGAGGTCACGAGGGTGGGGGGCGCCCCCCCTAGGGCGCGCCGCCAGCCTCGTGGGCCCCTTGGTGCTCCACCGACGTACTCCTTCCTCCTATATATACACACGTACACCCAAAAGATCAGAACAGGAGCCAAAAACGTAATTCCACCACCGCAACTTTCTATATCCACGAGATCCCATCTTGGGGCCTATTCCGGAGCTCCGCCGGAAGAGGGCCGTCATCATGGAGGGATTCTACATCATCATAGCCCCTCCGATGAAGTGTGAGTAGTTTACCTCAGACCTTCGGGTCCATAGTTAGTAGCTAGATGGCTTCTTCTCTCTCTTTGAATCTCAATACAAAGTTCTCCCCCTCTCTTGTGGAGATCTACTCGATGTAATCTTCTTTTGCGGTATGTTTGTTGAGACCGATGAATTGTGGGTTTATGATCAAGTCTATCTATGAATAATATTTGAATCTTCTCTGAATTCTTTTATGCATGATTGGTTATCTTTGCAAGTCTCTTCAAATTATCCGTTTGGTTTGGCCAACTAGATTGGTAGTTCTTGCCATGGGAGAAGTGCTTATCTTTGGGTTTGATCTTGCGGTGTCCTTACCCAGTGACAGAAGGGGCAGCAAGGCACGTATTGTATCGTTGCCATCGAGGATAACAAGATGGGGTTTATTTCATATTGCATGAATTTATCTCTCTACATCATGTCATCTTGCTTAAGGCGTTACTCTATTTTTAACTTAATACTCTAGATGCATGCTGGATAGCGGTCGATGAGTGGAGTAATAGTAGTAGATGCAGAATCGTTTTGATCTACTTAGCACGGACGTGATGCCTATATACATGATCATGCCTAGATATTCTCATAATTATGCACAATTCTATCAATTGCTCAACAGTAATTTGTTTCCCCACCGTAGAATACTTATGCTCTTGAGAGAAGCCACTAGTGAAACCTATGGCCCCGGGGTCTATTCTCATCATATCAATCTCCATCACTTTTATATTGTTTTGCTATTTACTTTGCCTTTACTTTTTTACTTTGCATCTTTATATCAAAAATACCAAAAATATTCTATCTATCAGATCTCACTCTAGTAAGTGACCGTGAAGGGCTTGACAACCCCTAATCGCGTTGGTTGCGAGTAGCTATCGCTTTGTGCAGGTACGAGGGACTTGAGCGTGGCCTCCTACTGGATTGATACCTTGGTTCTCAAAAACTGAGGGAAATACTTATGCTACTCTGCTGCATCATCCCTTCCTCTTCGGGGAAAACCAACGCAAGCTCAAGACGTAGCAGAAGACGATAGGTATGGCTTAAATAGCCCTAGTGCGACGTGTTTTTTGACTGGTTTCACCGGGTGGAAGTAATGACCGGGCGGCGTTTTGGTGGCATTGGGAGTGTGTAGACACGCATGGGAAACTGCTACCTCTTGAGCACAGCGTTGGTTTTCCCTTGAAGAGGAAAGGGTGATGTAGTAAAGTAACGTAAGTATTTCCCTCAGTTTTTGAGAACCAAGGTATCAATCTAGTAGGAGATCACGCTCAAGTCCCATGCACCTACACAAACAAATAAGAACCTCGCAACCAACGCGATAAAGGGGTTGTCAATCCCTTCACGATCACTTACGAGAGTGAGATCTGATAGATATGATAAGACAATATTTTTGGTATTTTTATGATAAAGAGAAATAAAAGATGCAAAATAAAATAAATGGCAATAGAAATAACTAAGTATTGGAAGATTAATATGATAGAAGATAGACCCGGGGGCCATAGGTTTCACTAGTGGCTTCTCTCAAGAGTATAAGTATTACGGTGGGTAAACGAATTACTGTCGAGCAATTGATAGAATTGAGCATAGTTATGAGAATATCTAGGTATGATCATGTATATAGGCATCACGTCCGAGACAAGTAGACCGAAATGATTCTGCATCTACTACTATTACTCCACACATCGACCGCTATCTAGCATGCATCTAGAGTATTAAGTTCAAGAGAACAGAGTAATGCTTTAAGTAAGATGACATGATGTAGAGGGATAAACTCATGCAATATGATATAAACCCATCTTTTTATCCTCGATGGCAACAATACAATACGTAT
Organism: Triticum aestivum; assembly: GCF_018294505.1. NCBI lineage: Eukaryota > Viridiplantae > Streptophyta > Magnoliopsida > Poales > Poaceae > Triticum > Triticum aestivum. The sequence continues at coordinate 20,386,687 of NC_057806.1, forward strand.
CGGTTCCCTTTCTGTCACTGGGATCGAACACCACAAGATTGAACCCAAAGCTAAGCACTTCTCCCATTGCAAGAAAGATCAATCTAGTAGGCCAAACCAAACTGATAATTCGAAGAGACTTGCAAAGATAAACCAATCATACATAAAAGAATTCATAGGAGAATCAAATATTGTTCATAGATAATCTGGACCATAAACCCACAATTCATCAGATCTCGACAAACACACCACAAAATAAGATTACATCGAATAGATCTCCCAGAAGATCGAGGAGAACTTGTATTGAGATCCAAAGAGATAGAAGAAGCCATCTAGCTAATAACTATGGACCCGAAGGTCTGAAGTAAACTACTCACACATCACCGGAGAGGCCATGGAGTTGATGTAGAGGCCCTCCGTGATCGATGCCCCCTCCGGTGGAGCTCCAGAAAAGGCCTCAAGATGGGATCTCTCGGGTACAGAAGGTTGCGGCGGTGGAATTAGGTTTTCATGGTGCTCCTGTATGTTTGGGGGGTACGTGGATATATATAGGAGGAAGAAGTACGTCGGTGGAGGAACGGAGGGCCCACGAGGGTGGAGGGCGCGCCTAGGGGGTAGGCGCGCCCCCTGCCTCGTGCCTTCCTCCATTGTTTCTTGACGCACATTCCAAGTCTCATGGATCATGTTCGTTGAGAAAATCACATTCCCGAAGGTTTCATTCCATTTGGACTCTGTTTGATATTCCTTTTCTTTGAAACCCTAAAATAGGCAAAAAAAACAACAATTTGGGCTGGGCCTCCGATTAGTAGGTTAGTCCCAAAAATGATATAAAAGTATAAAATAAAGCCCATTAACATACAAAATAGATAATATAATAGCATGGAGCAATCAAAAATTATAGATATGTTGGAGACGTATCAGAAAGCGAAGGCTACATCACATCAATAGCCACGCTGCGACATTTCATAGCTGCACGCGTCTGTGCCATCGGTCGAGGGTCAAGGGGTCACGCTGACCCGTTCTTCTGTGCGTGTGCCGCCCATGCATGCATGCAGCGTAGGCTGCGATCGAGCATGGCAACGTAGCCTGCTGGCTAGGGCCTGGCTAGACCCGAGGAGGCGTGGTTCGGTCCAAAGGTTCAAAGGGTGGGCTTCTTTCACCAGAGCCCAACGGCTAGCCCACTCGCTGCAGCGCGCGGATTAGAGCGCGGTTCAGTTTGCAAAAAAATGTTTCTAAATACAACAAATCAGAGCTTAGCGCGCGGATCGCTGACATAGCGTGATCCACACCGTTGAACGCGTAGTGATTCAGTGATCCAGAGTTGAGGCGGGGGGTTATCCAGTGTTGTCGACTGCAGCCAATCACAGAGCCTCACGCGGATCAGTGACGTAGCCCTAGCGCCTAATCTAGACCGTCCACTAACAGGGATCTAGCGGCGCGGAAGGGTGTGGGGTTTCCGATGGGGTTTGAGGGGTTTTGAGAGGGTTTTGAGGGCTAGGGTTGAGCATAACTAATTAAAAAATCATAAAATATGAAACTTGCACTCATCATCATTTTATGTGAGTGAGTTGCTGGGAAAAATAAGAAACTTGGTCTATGGGTATTTTCATGAAAAACCCTTCACAAAACATAGCTATCATGAACGAGGTTGCATGGGATTCAAGCTAGGGTTTAAGGCTAAGCATGTCATAATTTATCCAAACGATCTCATATTGGGCATGGACCTTATATTTGCACACCAGATGTCAAGTTTTGATTTTTGGCCCATTTAGAAAAGGTCAAATTTTTTTGCTTACGAATGGGGTGTTTAGTCTAGCTTCGGAGCTCATTTGAAGCCTATTTTTTGTGACTAGTGTTTCACATCAACAATAAGTGCTCGGATTGATCGCTTAACATGCATATATATGACTAATATTTGAGAAAGCATTGTAACATCAATACCACATACTAAACAATTGCAAATTTGAATTTTGGGTCAAACTTAAATTTTGGGTCAAATTTGAAATTCAACCAGAAATTGAATAGCATTACACAAATACCATTTTACACAAATTGAGGCAAGTTTTTTATTCTACACATCACCATAAGACAAGTTTGACAAAAGAAGTTTTCACTTCTTCTTCTTACCACTCGATTTCTTCATCTTCTTATCACTTTTTGATCCTACCACACCTAGTTCACTCAAAGTCTTGATTTTCTTAACTGGACTAACTGGGACAACTTCAGTTGACACCATAACATCTACATCAACTCCAATAGCTTCAATTGGTAATACAACTTGCAATATAGGCTCAGTTTGCAGAACGTCTGCCGCAACAGCTTCAGTTTGTAGAACATCTGCCGCAACAACTTCAGTTTGCACCACATTCTGCACCACATCTGTTGGGTCTCGTAGTAATTTCAAAAAATTTCCTACGCACATGCAAGATCATGTGATGCATAGCAACGAGAGGGGAGAGTGTTGTCTACGTACCCAACGCAGACCGACTGCGGAAGCGCTGACACGACGTAGAGGAAGTAGTCGTACGTCTTCACGATCCAACCGATCAAGCACCGAAACTACGGCACCTCCGAGTTCGAGCACATGTTCAGCTCGATGACGATCCCCGGACTCCGATCCAGCAAAGTGTCGGGGAAGAGTTCTGTCAGCACGACGGCGTGATGACGATCTTGATGCACTACCGCAGCAGGGCTTCGCCTAAACTCCGCTACAGTATTATCGAGGACTATGGTGGCTGGGGGCACCGCACACGGCTAAGGAATAGATCACGTGGATCAACTTGTGTGTTCTAGGGTGCCTCTACCTCAGTATATAAAGGAGCCAAGGGGGGAAGGCTGGCCGGCCACAAGGGGTGCGCCAGGAGAGTCCTACTCCCTCCGGGAGTAGGATCCCCCCCCCCCAATCCTAGTTGGAATAGGATTCGCGGAGGGGGAAAAGAGAGAGAGGGGGCCGGCCACCTCTCCTAGTACTAATAGGACTAGGGGAAGGAGGAGGCGCGCAGCCCATGTAGGGCTGCCTCTTCTCTTTTCCACTAAGGCCCATCATGGCCCATTTAGCTCCCGGGGGGTTCCGGTAACCTTCCCGATACTCCGGTAAAATCCCAATTTCACCCGGAACACTTCCGATATCCAAACATAGGCTTCCAATATATCAATCTTTACGTCTCGACCATTTCGAGACTCCTCGTCATGTCCGTGATCACATCCGGGACTCCGAACAACCTTCGGTACATCAAAATGCATAAACTCATATTATAACTGTCATCATAACCTTAAGCGTGCGGACCCTACGGGTTCGAGAACAATGTAGACATGACCGAGACATGTCTACGGTCAATAACCAATAGCGGGACCTGGATGCCCATACTGGCTCCTACATATTCTACGAAGATCTTTATCGGTCAGACCGCATAACAACATACGTTGTTCCCTTTGTCATCGGTATGTTACTTGCCCGAGATTCGATCGTCGGTATCCAATACCTAGTTCAATCTCGTTACCGGCAAGTCTCTTTACTCATTCTGTAATACATCATCTCACAACTAACATGTTAGTTGTAATGCTTGCAAGGCTTATGTGATGTGCATTACCGAGAGGGCCCAGAGATACCTCTCCGACAATCGGAGTGACAAAACCTAATCTCGAAATACGCCAACCCAACATGTACCATTGGAGACACCTGTAGTACTCCTTTATAATCACCCAGTTACGTTGTGACGTTTGGTAGTACCCAAAGTGTTCCTCTGGTAAACGGGAGTTGCATAATCTCATAGTTATAGGAACATGTATAAGTCATGAAGAAAGCAATAGCAACATACTAAATGATCGGGTGCTAAGCTAATGGAATGGGTCATGTCAATCAGATCATTCAACTAATGATGTGACCACGTTAATCAAATAACAACTCATTGTTCATGGTTAGGAAACATAACCATCTTTGATTAACGAGCTAGTCAAGTAGAGGCATACTAGTGACACTTTGTTTGTCTATGTATTCACACATGTATTATGTTTCCGGTTAATACAATTCTAGCATGAATAATAAACATTTATCATGATTATAAGGAAATAAATAATAACTTTATTATTGCCTCTAGGGCATATTTCCTTCAACATCATCATCCAAATGTTGCTCATGATGCTCACAAGATCAAAGGCTGCCTCATTTTGCACTACATCATCCAAATCCTGATCATTTTGCATCACAACATCATCCAACTCTTGCTCATTTTTCACCGCAGGATCATCCAACTCTGATTCCTCACCAAAATTTCTCTTTTTTCTACAGCCATTGATTCTTGCCTTTTTGATTGCCAGCAATCTTCAACAACAAGGGTTGACCTCCACACTTCCTTCTGGAAAACAAAACTTGTAATTTTGCATGTAATTAAAAACAACGCCCAAATTAAAAAGACACACACGTAAACATACTTTGGCCTTTCAGGAGTGTAACGACATTTTGGAGATCCTTTTCGGTGCCCAAGTTTCTGACACAGCTTGCATCTATTTTTGTTACCTTTTTGGCTTTGCTTCCTTCTTCCCCTTCCCATTTTTACTACTCCCACCTTTATCAAACCATGCCTTGAAGCTACTCTCTTTAGGCCTGCCAGCCTTTATTTTTGTTAGGGGAGGACACATGGAAAATTCAATTTCCACTTCAGGCCACTGAGACTGATCTGTAAATGTTGGAATTGGAGCTGCATATGCAGCCTTGAATCTTGCCACTGAGTAATATTCATGTAAATATGGATGCATGTTTATCTTGGGTTGGGAGGCACAGAAAAGAATGGCGTGGTCACATTGTTTCCCGATGTGTTGCCACTCGAGGCAAGTGCAGTCATGAAACTCACTGTTAACAACATGCCTCCTTCCAGTCTTGGTATCTCTGACTTCAGCACTCCACGATGAAGTTTTTTCCACAGACAAATGTGTAAGATTTCTGCTCCTGTTCACCACCTATTGTACCACTGCAGGAAGCTTATCCCCTTGCAGACAATCACCAATCCTTCTTCTCAATTCCCACATGCGCATGATCATGATCCTGATTTGGTCAACCATGTCATGCACAGACAAGTTCTTTAACTGTTTTATCTTGCTGTTAAAACTCTCTGCCAAGTTATTGTTGATATGATCACACTTGATGGCAGTGTTAAATCATGACATGTACCAATAGAGAATGATATGTGTTCAACCATGGACCAAACTCACTGCATGCTGCTTTTATCTTATCAAGGTGATATGAATGTGTTTGTTTTGTGTAAGATCTTGCTGCTGGCCACATTCTCCCAAATTCCCCCCCCCCCCCTCTGAATTTTTTTATCAAATTCATCCACATATGGCCGAAGCACTCCCTCTGCTCACAATGAGGAAAAACATTCTTCGCTGCATTTTCTAGCCCTTTACATGCATCTGTGTGTACTGCTAGAGGTGACACTGGCCCTATGCATCTTTTCAACTTCATCATGAACCATGTCCATGAAACCCATGTCTCTGACTGAAATAAATCAATAGGAACATGGAACATCCAGTTGTGTCCATCTAAAGCATTGCATGCTGCCAATTGACCATTCTATTTGCCTGTCAAAAAATATGAGTTTATGCTCAAATATGGACGGCACCCTGCTTTGAAGCCATCTATGCAAGGCTTTAAAGCCATAAAGAACTTGGAGAAAAGAACTCTACAATCCCCTGTTACCTCGGCATCTATCTCCACAACACCGCCAGGTGACCTCTTTTTCACCTCTGCTTTGAAGTTATAAAGCATCCTAAAAGTATTTGCCCAATCACCATATAATTCTTTCATTGCCCTCTGGTTTTGCTTTCCACACTGTGGTATACTTCACCTTAATGGGGTACTGCTTTTCCAAGTCCACTTTATGTTTTTTTGTTGTAGAGGCATACTAGTGACACTTTGTTTGTCTATGTATTCACACATGTATTATGTTTCCGGTTAATACAATTCTAGCATGAATAATAAACATTTATCATGATTATAAGGAAATAAATAATAACTTTATTATTGCCTCTAGGACATATTTCCTTCAGTCTCCCACTTGCACTAGAGTCAATAATCTAGATTACACTGTAATGATTCTAACACCCATGGAGCCTTGGTGCTGATCATGTTTTGCTCGTGGAAGAGGCTTAGTCAACGGGTCTGCAACATTCAGATCCGTATGTATCTTGCAAATCTCTATGTCTCCCACCTGGACTAGATCCCGGATGGAGTTGAAGCGTCTCTTGATGTGCTTGGTCCTTTTGTGAAATCTGGATTCCTTTGGCAAGGCAATTGCACCAGTATTGTCACAAAAGATTTTCATTGGTCCCGATGCACTAGGTATGACACCTAGATCGGATATGAACTCCTTCATCCAGACTCCTTCATTTGCTGCTTCCGAAGCAGCTATGTACTCCGCTTCACATGTAGATCCCGCTACGACGCTTTGTTTAGAACTGCACCAACTGACAGCTCCACTGTTTAATGTAAACACGTATCCGGTTTGCGATTTAGAATCGTCCGGATCAGTGTCAAAGCTTGCATCAACGTAACCTTTTACAGTGAGCTCTTTGTCACCTCCATATACGAGAAACATATCCTTAGTCCTTTTCAGGTATTTCAGGATGTTCTTGACCGCTGTCCAGTGATCCACTCCTGGATTACTTTGGTACCTCCCTGCTAAACTTATAGCAAGGCACACATCAGGTCTGGTACACAACATTGCATACATGATAGAGCCTATGGCTGAAGCATAGGGAACATCTTTCATTTTCTCTCTATCTTCTGCAGTGGTCGGGCATTGAGTCTGACTCAACTTCACACCTTGTAACACAGGCAAGAACCCTTTCTTTGCTTGATCCATTTTGAACTTTTTCAAAATCTTGTCAAGGTATGTGCTTTGTGAAAGTCCAATTAAGCGTCTTGATCTATCTCTATAGATCTTAATGCCTAATATGTAAGCAGCTTCACTGAGGTCTTTCATTGAAAAACTCTTATTCAAGTATCCATTTATGCTATCCAGAAATTCTATATCATTTCCAATCAGCAATATGTCATCCACATATAATATCAGAAATGCTACAGAGCTCCCACTCACTTTCTTGTAAATACAGGCTTCTCCGAAAGTCTGTATAAAACCAAATGCTTTGATCACACTATCAAAGCGTTTATTCCAACTCCGAGAGGCTTGCACCAGTCCATAAATGGATCGCTGGAGCTTGCACACTTTGTTAGCTCCCTTTGGATCGACAAAACCTTCCGGTTGCATCATATACAACTCTTCTTCCAAAAATCCATTCAGGAATGCAGTTTTGACATCCATCTGCCAAATTTCATAATCATAAAATGCGGCAATTGCTAACATGATTCGAACAGACTTAAGCATCGCTACGGGTGAGAAGGTCTCATCGTAGTCAACCCCTTGAACTTGTCGAAAACCTTTTGCGACAAGTCGAGCTTTGTAGACAGTAACATTACCATCAGCGTCAGTCTTCTTCTTGAAGATCCATTTATTCTCAATCGCTTGCCGATCATTGGGCAAGTCAACCAAAGTCCATACTTTGTTCTCATACATGGATCCCATCTCAGATTTCATGGCTTCAAGCCACTTTGCGGAATCTGGGCTCACCATCGCTTCTTCATAGTTCGTATGTTCATCATGATCTAGTAGCATGACTTCCAGAACAGGATTACCGTACCACTCTGGTGCGGATCTCGCTCTGGTCGATCTATGAGGTTCAGTAGTATTTTGACCTGAAGTTTCATGATCAACATCATTAGCTTCCTCACTAATTGGTATAGATGTCGCAGAAACAGTTTTCTGTGATGTACTATTTTCCAATAAGGGAGCAGGTACAGTTACCTCGTCAAGTTCTACTTTCCTCCCACTCACTTCTTTCGAGAGAAACTCCTTCTCTAGGAAGGATCCATTCTTAGCAACGAATGTCTTGCCTTCGGATCTGTGATAGAAGGTGTACCCAACAGTCTCCTTTGGGTATTCTATGAAGACACATTTCTCCGATTTGGGTTCGAGCTTATCAGGTTGAAGCTTTTTCACATAAGCATCGCAGCCCCAAACTTTAAGAAACGACATCTTTGGTTTCTTGCCAAACCATAGTTCATAAGGTGTCGTCTCAACGGATTTTGATGGTGCCCTATTTAACGTGAATGCGGCCGTCTCTAAAGCATAACCCCAAAACGATAGCGGTAAATCAGTAAGAGACATCATAGATCGCACCATATCTAGTAAAGTACGATTACGATATTCGGACACACCATTACGCTGTGGTGTTCCGGGTGGCGTGAGTTGCGAAACTATTCCACAGTTTTTCAAATGTACACCAAACTCGTAACTCAAATATTCTCCTCCACGATCAGATCGTAGAAATTTTATTTTCTTGTTACGATGATTTTCAACTTCACTCTGAAATTCTTTGAACTTTTCAAATGTTTCAGACTTATGTTTCATTAAGTAGATATACCCATATCTGCTTAAATCATCTGTGAAGGTGAGAAAATAACGATATCCGCCACGAGCCTCAATATTCATCGGACCACATACATTGGTATGTATGATTTCCAACAAATCTGTTGCTCTCTCCATAGTACCGGAGAACGGTGTTTTAGTCATCTTGCCCATGAGGCACGGTTCGCAAGTACCAAGTGATTCATAATCAAGTGGTTCCAAAAGTCCATCAGTATGGAGTTTCTTCATGCGCTTTATACCGATATGACCTAAACGACAGTGCCACAAATAAGTTGCACTTTCATTATCAACTCTGCATCTTTTGGCTTCAACATTATGAATATGTGTATTACTACTATCGAGATTCAATAAGAATAGACCACTCTTCAAGGGTGCATGACCATAAAAGATATTACTCATATAAATAGAACAACCATTATTCTCTGATTTAAATGAATAACGTCTCGCATTAAACAAGATCCAGATATAATGTTCATGCTCAACGCTGGCACCAAATAACAATTATTTAGGTCTAATATTAATCCCGAAGGTAGATGTAGAGGTAGCGTGCCGACCGCGATCACATCGACTTTGGAACCGTTTCCCACGCGCATCGTCACCTCGTCCTTTGCCAGTGCCCGCTTATTCCGTAGTCCCTGTTTCGAGTTGCAAATATTAGCAACAGAACCAGTATCAAATACCCAGGTGCTACTGCGAGCTCTAGTAAGGTACACATCAATAACATGTATATCACATATACCTTTGTTCACCTTGCCATCCTTCTTATCCGCCAAATACTTGGGGCAGTTCCGCTTCCAGTGACCAGTCTGCTTGCAGTAGAAGCACTCAGTTTCAGGCTTAGGTCCAGACTTGGGTTTCTTCTCCTGAGCAGCAACTTGCTTGCCGTTCTTCTTGAAGTTCCCCTTCTTCTTCCCTTTGCCCTTTTTCTTGAAACTAGTGGTCTTGTTAACCATCAACACTTGATGCTCCTTCTTGATTTCTACCTCCGCAGCTTTCAGCATCGCGAAGAGCTCGGGAATAGTCTTGTTCATCCCTTGCATATTATAGTTCATCACGAAGCTCTTGTAGCTTGGTGGCAGTGATTGGAGAATTCTGTCAATGACGCAATCATCTGGAAGATTAACTCCCAATTGAATCAAGTGATTATTATACCCAGACATTTTGAGTATATGCTCACTGACAGAACTGTTCTCCTCCATCTTGCAGCTATAGAACTTATTGGAGACTTCATATCTCTCAATCCGGGCATTTGCTTGAAATATTAACTTCAACTCCTGGAACATCTCATATGCTCCATGACGTTCAAAACGTCGTTGAAGTCCCGATTCTAAGCCGTAAAGCATGGCACACTGAACTATCGAGTAGTCATCAGCTTTGCTCTGCCAGACGTTCATAACATCTGGTGTTGCTCCAGCAGCAGGCCTGGCACCCAGCGGTGCTTCCAGGACGTAATTCTTCTGTGCAGCAATGAGGATAATCCTCAAGTTACGGACCCAGTCCGTGTAATTGCTACCATCATCTTTCAACTTTGCTTTCTCAAGGAACGCATTAAAATTCAACGGAACAACAGCACGAGCCATCTATCTACAATCAACATAAACAAGCAAGATACTATCAGGTACTAAGTTCATGATAAGTTTAAGTTCAATTAATCAAATTACTTAAGAACTCCCACTTAGATAGACATCCCTCTAATCTTCTAAGTGATTACGTGATCCAAATCAACTAAACCATAACCGATCATCACGTGAGATGGAGTAGTTTTCAATGGTGAACATCGTTATGTTGATCATATCTACTATATGATTCACGCTCGACCTTTCGGTCTCCGTGTTCCGAGGCCATATCTGCATATGCTAGGCTCGTCAAGTTTAACCTGAGTATTCTGCGTGTGCAAAACTGGCTTGCACCCGTTGTAGATGGACGTAGAGCTTATCACACCCGATCATCACGTGGTGTCTGGGCACGACGAACTTTGGCAACGGTGCATACTCAGGGAGAACACATCTTGATAATTTAGTGAGAGATCATCTTATAATGCTACCGTCAATCAAAGCAAGATAAGATGCATAAAAGATAAACATCACATGCAATCAATATAAGTGATATGATATGGCCATCATCATCTTGTGCTTGTGATCTCCATCTCCGAAGCACCGTCATGATCACCATCGTCACCGGCGCGACACCTTGATCTCCATCGTAGCATCGTTGTCGTCTCGCCAATGTTATGCTTCCATGACTATCACTACCGTTTAGTAATAAAGTAAAGCATTACATCACGATTGCATTGCATACAATAAAGCGACAACCATATGGCTCCTGCCAGTTGCCGATAACTCGGTTACAAAACATGATCATCTCATACAATAAAATTCAGCATCATGCCTTGACCATATCACATCACAACATGCCCTGCAAAAACAAGTTAGACGTCCTCTACTTTGTTGTTGCAAGTTTTATGTGGCTGCTACGGGCTTAAGTAAGAACCAATCTCACCTACGCATCAAAACCACAACGATAGTTTGTCAAATAGACTCCGTTTTAACCTTCGCAAGGACCGGGCGTAGCCATACTTGGTTCAACTAAAGTTGGAGAGACAGTCGCCCGCAAGCCACCTGTGTGCAAAGCACGTCGGGGGAACCGGTCTCGCGTAAGCGTACGCGTAAGGTTGGTCCGGGTCGTCTCGTCCAACAATGCCGCCGAACCAAAGTATGACATGCTGGTAGGCAGTATGACTTATATCGCCCACAACTCACTTGTGTTCTACTCGTGCATATAACATCAACATAAATAACCTAGGCTCTGATGCCACTGTTGGGTTTCGTAGTAATTTCAAAAAATTTCCAACGCACATGCAAGATAATGTGATGCATAGCAACGAGAGGGGAGAGTGTTGTCTACGTACCCAACGCAGACCGACTGCGGAAGCGCTGACACGACGTAGAGGAAGTAGTCGTACGTCTTCACGATCCAACCGATCAAGCACCGAAACTACGACACCTCCGAGTTCGAGCACACGTTCAGCTCGATGACGATCCCCAGACTCCGATCCAACAAAGTGTCAGGGAAGAGTTCCGTCAGCACGACGGCGTGGTGACGATCTTGATGCACTACCGCAGCAGGGCTTCGCCTAAACTCCGCTACAGTATTATCGAGGACTATGGTGGCTGGGGGCACCACACACGGCTAAGGAATAGATCACGTGGATCAACTTGTGTGTTCTAGGGTGCCTCTACCTCAGTATATAAAGGAGCCAAGGGGGGAGGCTGGCCGGCCACAAGGGGTGCGCTAGGAGAGTCCTACTCCCTCCGGGAGTAGGATCCCCCCCCCCAATCCTAGTTGGAATAGGATTCGCGGAGGGGGAAAAGAGAGAGAGAGGGGGCCGGCCACCTCTCCTAGTCCTAATAGGACTAGGGGAAGGAGGAGGCGCGCAGCCCATGTAGGGCTGCCTCTTCTCTTTTCCACTAAGGCCCATCATGGCCCATTTAGCTCCCGGGGGGTTCCGGTAACCTTCCCGGTACTCCGGTAAAATCCTGATTTCACCCGGAAGACTTCCGATATCCAAACATAGGCTTCCAATATATCAATCTTTACGTCTCGACCATTTCGAGACTCCTCGTCATGTCCGTGAGCACATCCGGGACTCCGAACAACCTTCGGTACATCAAAATGCATAAACTCATATTATAACTGTCATCGTAACCTTAAGCGTGCGGACCCTACGGTTTTGAGAACAATGTAGACATGAGCGAGACACGTCTCCGGTCAATAACCAATAGCGGGACCTGGATGCCCATATTGTCTCCTACATATTCTACGAAGATCTTTATCGGTCAGACCGCATAACAACATACGTTGTTCCCTTTGTCATCGGTATGTTACTTGCCCGAGATTCGATCGTCGGTATCCAATACCTAGTTCAATCTCGTTACCGGCAAGTCTCTTTACTCGTTCCGTAATACATCATCTCACAACTAACATGTTAGTTGTAATGCTTGCAAGGCTTATGTGATGTGCATTACCGAGAGGGCCCAGAGATACCTCTCCGACAATCGGAGTGACAAAACCTAATCTCGAAATACGCCAACCCAACATGTACCATTGGAGACACCTGTAGTACTCCTTTATAATCACCCAGTTACGTTGTGACATTTGGTAGTACCCAAAGTGTTCCTCTGGTAAACGGGAGTTGCATAATCTCATAGTTATAGGAACATGTATAAGTCATGAAGAAAGCAATAGCAACATACTAAACGATCGGGTGCTAAGCTAATGGAATGGGTCATGTCAATCAGATCATTCAACTAATGATGTGACCTCGTTAATCAAATAACAACTCATTGTTCATGGTTAGGAAACATAACCATCTTTGATTAACGAGCTAGTCAAGTAGAGGCATACTAGTGACACTTTGTTTGTCTATGTATTCACACATGTATTATGTTTCCGGTTAATACAATTCTAGCCTGAATAATAAACATTTATCATGATTATAAGGAAATAAATAATAACTTTATTATTGCCTCTAGGGCATATTTCCTTCAACATCATCATCCAAATGTTGCTCATGATGCTCACAAGATCAAAGGCTGCCTCATTTTGCACTACATCATCCAAATCCTGATCATTTTGCATCACAACATCATCCAACTCTTGCTCATTTTTCACCGCAGGATCATCCAACTCTGATTCCTCACCAAAATTTCTCTTTTTTCTACAGCCATTGATTCTTGCCTTTTTGATTGCCAGCAATCTTCAACAACAAGGGTTGACCTCCACGCTTCCTTCTGGAAAACAAAACTTGTAATTTTGCATGTAATTAAAAACAACGCCCAAATTAAAAAGACACACACGTAAACATACTTTGGCCTTTCAGGAGTGTAACGACATTTTGGAGATCCTTTTCGGTGCCCAAGTTTCTGACACAGCTTGCATCTATTTTTGTTACCTTTTTGGCTTTGCTTCCTTCTTCCCCTTCCCATTTTTACTACTCCCACCTTTATCAAACCATGCCTTGAATCTACTCTCTTTAGGCCTGCCAGCCTTTCTTTTTGTTAGGGGCGGACACATGGAAAATTCAATTTCCACTTCAGGCCACTGAGACTGATCTGTAAATGTTGGAATTGGAGCTGCATATGCAGCCTTGAATCTTGCCACTGAGTAATATTCATGTAAATATGGATGCATGTTTATCTTGGGTTGGGAGGCACAGAAAAGAATGGCGTGGTCACATGGTTTCCCGATGTGTTGCCACTCGAGGCAAGTGCAGTCATGAAACTCACTGTTAACAACATGCCTCCTTCCAGTCTTGGTATCTCTAACTTCAGCACTCCACAATGAAGTTTTTTCCACAGACAAATGTGTAAGATTTCTGCTCCTGTTCACCACCTGTTGTACCACTACAGGAAGCTTATCCCCTTGCAGACAATCACCAATCCTTCTTCTCAATTCCCACATGCGCATGATCATGATCCTGATTTGGTCAACCATGTCATGCACAGACAAGTTCTTTAACGGTTTTATCTTGTTGTTAAAACTCTCTGCCAAGTTATTGTTGATATGATCACACTTGATGGCAGTGTTAAATCATGACCTGTACCAATAGAGAATGATATGTGTTCAACCATGGACCAAACTCACTGCATGCTGCTTTTATCTTATCAAGGTGATATGAATGTGTTTGTTTTGTGTAAGATCTTGCTGCTGGCCACATTCTCCCAAATTCCCCCCCCCCCCCTCTGAATTGTTTTTATCAAATTCATCCACATATGGCCGAAGCACTCCCTTTGCTCACAATGAGGAAAAACATTCTTCGCTGCATTTTCTAGCCCTTTACATGCATCTGTGTGTACTGCTAGAGGTGACACTGGCCCTATGCATCTTTTCAACTTCATCATGAACCATGTCCATGAAACCCATGTCTCTGACTGAAATAAATCAATAGGAACATGGAACATCCAGTTGTGTCCATCTAAAGCATTGCATGCTGCCAATTGACCATTCTATTTGCCTGTCAAAAAATATGAGTCTATGCTCAAATATGGACGGCACCCTGCTTTGAAGCCATCTATGCAAGGCTTTAAAGCCATAAAGAACTTAGAGAAAAAAACTCTACAATCCCCTGTTACCTCGGCATCTATCTCCACAACACCGCCAGGTGACCTCTTTTTCACCTCTGCTTTGAAGTTATAAAGCATCCTAAAAGTATTTGCCCAATCACCATATAATTCTTTCATTGCCCTCTGTTTTTGCTTTCCACACTGTGGTATACTTCACCTTAATGGGGTACTGCTTTTCCAAGTCCACTTTATGTTTTTTTGTTGTAGTGTTTGGTTTCTTGGCTAAAATTGGAGTGATCTTTTCTGCAATCCAAAGCTATGATGTCATGGTTGATACTCTCTGTGAACTTGTAATACAAGTATGTGGATTTGGGATTTGATTAACCCTAATGGTAATTCCATCAGGTTGAATTCTAGTAGATATGTACCACTTGCAAGGCCTGACGCTTCCATTGAAACCTCTGCACCTTGCATAAAATTTCTTTATGTCAGTCCACATAGTCTTGGCATCAAACTCATGTTTGACTGCATAAGTCTTGAAACACATCCTAAACTCCTTCATGCTTGGGAACAATTTGCCTACTTCAATAACATGATTTTCTTTGTCATACACACTTACAAGCTCATCATCATGTGCATCATCTACATCATCTGCATCATCTTTCATCAGTTGTTCACCCACATCTTTACAAGCATCCATGTTAGCATCATTAGGCAAACTCGATTCATCCCTTTCTTCCTTATCTTGATCATCTAATGGATCTACTGGAATGCCAATTTTTGTGGCCATCTCAGTGTCAGCCATTGGTGCAATGACCAAATCAGTAGTGCCTTCTAATTGTACTGAATTCCAATCAACACAGACAACCCTTGGAGCACCATCACAGCCCTCTTCTGCATCTTGCTCAGCCTCCTCTATTACTGTCACTTCACCCGTAAACATGGGAATTATATGTCTTTGTGAAGCCCAATCAGCATTTACCATCCGCGAAGCCAACTTTGAGGGCACATATCCAACCTTAGAATCTGATTTCAGATCAACGAGCTATGCATGAAAGGTAGTCTGTTTGCTTGCCCAGCCATCTTGCCGATCGATTTCATCAACCATCTCTTCACCATTCTCAATTCTCACATACTCACCCTTCCAATTATCAAACCGTAACAATGCCACCTCTTGCTCTGGACCCAAAAAAATACTTTCCCCAATTTTCTCTACAACATTCCTCACGGCCCTCTCTTCCATGCTCTGTATTTCCTGTGGATCAATCTCTTCAAATTCAACCTTACATTTCACAATTGTATCTCTCTCTCTATGTCTCGCACGCTACCATCAACTAACTTTGCTTTAGGTGGTAAGAATTCAACACTGAATTTCGAAGGTCCGAGCAACATTGCCCCTGTTTATCAATGGCGGGCTCTGTGAGGCAGCGAAAGCAGACGAGGCACACATTGCAGGGTTGAAGAGGTTGGACATGGTGATTACCTGGTCGACGTAGTCTCTCTTGGCTCCATCTCGTTCAGCCCAACGCCGCCCCGCCGTCGCTCCCCAATCCCACCCACCTCCACAATCTGGATGTCTTGGAAAACAGGGACAAACAGAGGCTCACTTGGTCAGATCTAACTCAAGACGGAGGGGAATGGTGCTGAATAAACTCACTACATGAGCAGCCACGGCCGTGGATGAAAGCTTCGCCGCCGCCACCACTGACGAGAACGAAGAAGAGAGCAGCAACCAGAAGCAGGGGAGAAGCACGTGCTCAGTCAGGCGGGGAAGTGATGCACTGCCTAGTGGGACCCACCACCAGACCCACTGATTAGTTTGACCCCCTGTTTTTATCTTAACCGCAGTCCCATTGACGACTGAACCCGTGTTTTAACCACCTGATCGCATTGTGGCTATTATTACCATGTAAGACAGCGCATAGGAGCTATTTATGGCAACTATGTCGCATTCCTTTTAATTTACATGAAATGTGTCGCATAGGAGCTATAAGCCCGTCGTCATTTACTAGTCTGCACACCGCCGCCTACTGGAAATCCCAATTCCGGAGCTACGGATCAGGACTACAACAGCGTCCCGAGCCACGGCTCTGCGAATCTTCGGTCACGGCGACATCTGCGGGCTCCGTCACCGGTGCGGTGTACGCCACAGCTGTATACCGTAATTCCTGTTTCCATGATTTAAAAAGGAGCTACTGGCTGGCTTAGTAATTCAACGCTACACATCCCGTTGCCATGTCTAGCCGCCTAGATAAAGCGCCCACTATGCTCGCGAGCAGATCAACCGCGTCGGTTATAGTAGTTTAAATTACAGTAAGTATAAATTGTAACTCTATGACCCTTGCTACTTGCACAGGTAGTGGAAACTAGTACAACTGGAGTGGATTTTTGCTAATTTGGTTTTTGAATTTTGCTTCAACGCATTACTTCCGTGTGTGCAACCATAAGGTAAGTGTAGAAAATGATATTCTCAAGACCATCAGAAAAAAATGATGAGATCGAAACATTGATTAATTTATGTTTTGTTAAATTTCTGAAACTCAACATGTCCATTTTCAGTAAAGGACATGAAAAAATCATCAATTTTAAAATGTTTCTACTTATTATTATAGTTCTCCGCTGCCGTCAGACATGTCATAGCCGTCGTCTCCCCTGAGGTACCATGGTGTAAGGAAATGACCAAGGGGCACGTGGGGAATATGTCACCACCCAAACATGGACATGCATGCACTAGTGGCTTGGCACATTTGCTACGACGGAGGATCCGTAGCTCCTCGTCGTGAACCACACATTCTTCTAGTCAATGGAGGACGAGTGCCAGAGGGACCAAAATGATGGGTAGATCATTCGCGAGAACGTTGAGGGTGATGTGATGCTCGATGCAATCCATGGCGAGGTCACCCACCAGGAGGGCAGATGACGTGGAGATAGATCACCGTCAACAACCACAAAGCCAGCCCTTCCGGCGGGGATGGGGGCGGTGAAGAATCCTCCATTGACGACTACTCCGACTTGGAGTTCGACACCTACTACAACGAGCACAAAGATTCACCCGAGGGTAGCTTTAGTGTAGTACTGTTTAATTTATGCATGTTTTATGTTAACTTAATGTGCAACCAATCATACTAGTGTTTAAATTACACAATGAACTATGTTTGTTCATAATGTTTATTTGAATATGTGTTTTGTTCATGTTTCTTAGCATTTTTGGTTCAACATTTCTTTATCATAAACTCTGATTTGTCAACATCAATGTAGCAAATAGATCACGTGTGCCCGAAGTGTGGTACAACAGGGTAAGGGGGCATGCTCTCAGGTGGTTCGATACCCTAAGTTTATGTGCCTGAAGGATAAATTCTTCTACCTATAGCTTCTAGAACTTCCTATCTAAGACATGCACCTTGACGAACATGGTGATGAGATCATGTTGTGCCTGATATATTCACAGTTGAACCCAAGAAATGTCTGATTATATTTTTCTTTTATTTTGTTGAGAACATCCCCTACCTTGCACAACGTGAATTCCTGCAAAAGCTCAATGTTGGATTTGATGAGGGGACCAAAACTGTGGCTGATCTGTCCATGTTAATGAAGGGTGAGGTCTTTAGAGTTGTTGTCACAAACAAAGCATACTGAACCTTTCTCGGTTGCCCTCATTGGAGAGAACCCGATGAAGCCTACACTTTTGAAGCTACGAGGAGGGTCTACATGCATCTTGATGAACCTAGTGATGAGTTCATGGTGGACTACTATGTATCCAACTCATCATAGTTCTTGGTGCTGAAGAATTCGTAGTCATGGTTCTGTTTGCAATTGAACATGCATGTGTTTGCAATTGTTTATACTCAATGTTCAACATGCTATATGGTACTAGTGTTACGGTTTGAAGTGTTCAACTTAAGAGTGGTTGCTTAGACATGGTATATACTACTGTTAAACTAAAAAGTGATGTCATGGGAACATTTTTGGCTAATTTTTGCTGTCGTGGCAGCATTTTGGGCCCGACTCAAAATTCTGTCACGACAGCAAAAACTAGTCATTTGGCTGAAAAACATTGTCATGGCAGCGAAATGCATCGTTATTTTCTTAAATAATCGATAATGGTACTATTGTCGTTCGTTTCTGAGGCCACACCACCAGTAGATGAGATATTACTGACGTGCAATTCTGGGCACACCGCTACTATGTACTCCCTCCGTTTTTATTTAGTCCGCATATTAGGTTTAGTCAAAGTCAAGCTTTGTAAACTCTGACAAAGTTTATAAACAAAGATATCACTAGTAGAAAACGGAGCTTTAAAACCGGTTCGTAAGGGCCTTTAGTGCCGGTTCCATAACCGGCACTAATTGGTGGGCACTAAAGCCCCCCCCCCCCTTTAGTACCGGTATGGCACGAACCGGCGCTAAAGTGCCACCACGTGGCGTGAGCTCGTGCCCTGGTATGGGGGACCTTTAGTACCGGTTGGTGTTACCAACCGCACCAATCGGTACTAAAGGTCTTTTTTGATTTTTTTTTGTGAAAATTTTGGAAATTTTTCTTGATTTTTTTTTATTTTTAATTTTTTTGAATTATTTGGTGATTTAGTCTCTAATCACCTCTCTTAGCTGCTTAAGTGTGGATCACTCATTCCAAATCATCTAACTTCCCGACCGGTCACCCATCCCTCTCACTACTCTAGCCCGAGCACGCTTAACTTTCGGGTTTTATTCTCCTTCGTTTCCAAGTCTGCACTTGTTGTTTTCCTGACAATAGTAAGATGCCAATCCTATTAACCCTCAGGAGTTTAGCTTGAGCATGAAGTCACACATTTCACTGTTTGAGTTTGAAACTATTATTTTAAAATAACAGCAATTATTTAGTAACACTAATATTTCTTGAATAAGTTTAACCATAGTTTGACCACAGTTTGACCATAGTTTGACCAGATTTGATCAAAATTCAAAAAATTGAAATATTATTTAGTAACACTAATATTCTTGAATAATTATGTAGTAACATTAATACTTCTTGAATAAGTAGTTTGAACAGATTTAACAATTTTTTTAAAAAAAAACTGAAATTTGACCATATCTTTTTTTCCTTTTGGAATTTGAGGATTCTAAAAAATTGCAAACAGGCCGTAGGCGGTCTCCATCGGATGCTGATTTTTTTGATATATTATACGTTTTTTTCCGACATCATATGCAAAAGTTATAGCCGTTTTACATTGTCCCTACACTTTTTGCAAAACATGTCCAAATTTAAGTTTTCAAATTTTCCTAACTAGTAGATGTAGTAATATAACTACCTCTCGAAGGATTTTATTTTTTGAAGTTTTTATCATTTTCTTTTGATTTTTTCAGAACTGAAATGGCGACACACCGGGGAGGGGGGTAGAGTTTGAAAATTGCCCTATAGTGCCGGCTTGTGTCACAAACCGGTACTATAGGTCAGACCCCTTTAGTACCGATTCGTGGCACAAACCGGTACTAAAGGTTAGCCCTTTAGTACCGGTTGACCGGTACTAAAGGTTCAACACGAACCGGCATTAGTGCATAGTCGTTCGAACTGGCACTAATGGTACCATTAGTGCCGGCTCAAATTCAAACCGGCACTAATGTGCTTCACGTTTGACCCTTTTTCTACTAGTGTATTGACATATATAATAATAGATCAATAACATTAGATTTATTATTGAATATACTTTCACATCATATAGTGTTGTTATGGTAATATTTGTATTGTTTTCTATAAATTTGATCAAACTTTACAAAGTTTGACTTCAGTTAACTTTAATATGCAGAGTAAATAAAAACGAAGAGAGTATGTCACTAAGCGTGCGGAAGGCATCCCACTAGTAACATTTATCAGCGGCGTGCCACCCAGACGCATTAATGTCTTTTTTGGCACGCCACTACTAAGCTCTTCAGTACTAGTAGATGGAGAACGGCTAGATAAGAATGGGGTGAATCCGGAGGTCTAGGGGTGGCGCCTAGGTCGGAGATGGGTGGCGGTTGCTCGAGGAGGAGCCGACGGAGAACATGGGGAGGAAGGCGGCGGCGATAACAGGCGGTCGCGAGCTGTAGCAAAGGCGGCGGTGACTAGGGTCTTGGGCGGGGGCATGGCCAGGGTAATGGTGATCACGTCGATCGTCCCGACGGTTGTCCTTGGTGACGGCGGAGAAGGCGGGGATGAGAGGGAGGCGCAGATCGCGAAGGTCGGTCGGTCACCACCGGAGGAGTCGCCGGCACCGGCGGACGGGCATTAGGGAGGGCTGCGTAATGTGAGGAGAGAGGGTGCTCGGGAGCGATGAGAAAAATGGAGAGGGGTAGGCCTTCATGGGTCATGGAGGGAAGGATAGGTAGCTAGGCCGCAATGTGAGGTTTTCGTGGGTTCAAGTCAGCCATGCCAGCCCTCCGTTACGTACGTCGGCGCCATGTATGCACGTCCAGAATGCAGGGCAGCCTTCTTCCCGAACCGTAACAAGGAGCTATAAATTGAATCCCCATCCTCCTTCCTCCTCCATCCGTGCCACAAACTTCCCCACCGCCCTCCTCCAACTCCAAGAAACCAAGAAGATCAATGGAGTCGTCGCGCTCGCAGCTGCGCACCCTCCTCCTGCCCCTCCCTCGCCGCCCGCCTATTCTCCTCCCTCTTCCTCGTGCACTGCCTCTGCTCCTCCCCGCACAGCTCCCTCCTCGCCCGGCCGCGACCTCCGCCGTCGCCCCCATGTCCGCTCGGACCCTCTCGATCATGAGGAATCTTCTGGACAAGAAGAGTTTGGAGCTCGCCAAGAAGTGTCTCGACTTCGTCCTGGGCGACAGGACGCCGGCCAGGAGTCAGCGCCCCCTCCTCCGCCTTCGGCGGGCGCGGGTCGTGCAGGCGTTCGACTTGCGCCGCCTCCTTCTCAACCTCCTCCGCAAGGCGGAGGCTGTCGACGTGGTGATGGCAGCGGCCATCATCGCCTGCGGAGCTTCTCTGTTCTTGATCATCTACGAGGTGAGGAGGCGAGCAGCGGCTGCGCAGAGGGCAGCCGCCGACGACGACGACGACGACGAGGAGGACGACGAGGAGGCCCAGGCGATCCTCGTCGCCGGGAAGCTTCCGCCATTTGTCCGGCGCCAGCTCTCTCTCCTGGCCCTTTCTTTGGTGCCAAGAGGACCCGCCAGACCGCGGGGTGCTCCATGGATGTTGATCTTGCGCGGCCACGTCGCCGGCGCCCTTCCACTTCCCCCCGTGCTCCGAGGTAAGTCACGCAACCGAATCTTGGAATCTTGGTTGGTTTCTTGGTTTCTTGCTAGGCGTTCTTGTCAGACGGCCTAATGGTGTGGAAGCTATGTCTATCGCAGGGGTGCCCCGGCACTAGCAGCGGCCAGCGGCTGGAAGATGGTCGACGATCGGGAAGACTGCACCCGCACCGCGGCCTCCAGCTTTTTGAGCTGTCTCATAATCGGAAGCTTAGCTTTTCCTTGTGTTTGGTTGCTGAAACAGACATGATCGACGGGTGATGAACTAGCAGCTTTCTGTTTTGCCAAAAGTTCTAGGGATTCTAGTTCTAGTTCTAGTATACCTGCGGTGTTGCGAACATTCTTTTGAGTATATCTTCGATCACTGTATTGTGTTCGCATTATCGGTTAACAAGCACTGTAGCATTCTTCCCTTGGAGATACGAGATACATAGTTACATACACATGCTGATTATGCGGTTGTCTTGCCTGTTTTTGAGATACAGGTCCATGCATGTTCATGTTGCCGTTACTTTCTTCCCAATAATTTTACCTCCGAATTTCGGCCGTCTTGGTCTGGGGCAAAAGTAGTCCCTTAATTTCTGCTAAATAATTTCAGCCGGTCAAAATTTTGGTCACATTTATGTTAAATTTTAGCGAAATTTCCGTCTATAATTCAAATTTGGTTTCGTAAATTCGTCCAGATTTTACTGAAACTTTTGAAATGGCCGAAATTTGGCCATCTCGGCTCGGGGTGAAAAAAAACACAAACCGAAAATCAAAACTCCGGTTCGTACGTGATCTGGTAGATCGATCCATTAGCATGCAATGTGTGTGCTTCCATGTTCGCTTGGTTCGCAGACACAGAATACCTGTCTGAATTGATCAACCGAGGAATAGAACACGTACAATAGTAGACAGTAGGAGGAATGGAGCCACGTCTTCGAAAAAATGTCCCCCGGTGGCTGTGCCTTGGTCGGACTGACACCCAAGGAGGAGAAGGACGACAACCACGGGTCAGACAACTCCGGAGACGAGCAAATCTAGCACGATCCCTACTGCATCTTCGATCGGTACTTCCGCGAGAAGGACGACAAGGGCTCCGGGAAGGGAAAGGGCAGCCGTGGATGAACTTCTCCATCATAACCAAACATACCAAATTTTGGTAGTCCAATGGCATGTAGTGATGTAGTGGTCGGACGATGTGTGTAATGAATCCTGAGGTGTGAGGAGCATGTGTAAAAAACCCGGAGATGTGAGGAGCTGTTAAACCGTGATTTGGTGTAAACTGGCTCAACGCATCTGGTGCGTGGCCTATCACTTTATATAGGGTACCAAGAGGTACAATACAGGTACAAATACAGTTGTCATACAATATATAGTCTAACTCCCTTCCTTAATCTTAATTGTGGCCTGAGGTACTTAGTAAGTTAAGATTGCGTCTACAACCTATGAACAAAGGAAGAGACAACGGTTTGGTGAAGATATCAGCAAGTTGATCCTTGGAGGAGATGAACTTGATCTGCAGGAACTTCTATGCAACACGTTCTCTCACAAAATGATAATCAACTTCGATGTGTTTCGTTCGGGCATGAAATACCGAGGTATGTGGCGCCAATGTTGTCACACCAAAGGAGGAGGCTGACTGTGAGAGATCTTCAATTCTCGAAGAAGGGACTGGACCCAAATAAGCTCAGCAGTGGCATCAGCAATCGCCTTGTACTCAGCTTCAGTGCTACTCCGAGAAATTATAGCCTGTTTCCGAGCACTCCAGGCGATCAGATTAGGACCAGAGAATACTGCATATCCCCCCGTGGATCGCCGGTCATCTGGGTTACCAGCCCAGTCTGCATCACTGAAGGCCGAGAGCACACTAGAGGGCGCCAACCGGAGATGAAGTCCATAAGAGACAGTGGAGCGAACATAACGCAGAATACGCTTGACGGCAGTCAAGTGAGGCTCTCGAGGGGCATGAAAATACTGGCAGACACGGTTAACTGCATACGAAATATCAGGCCGTGCGATGGTAAGGTACTGAAGAGCCCCAACAAGGCTTCTGTACTTGGTAGCATCATCAGCGGAGAGGAGAGTCCCATCAGTAGCAGAAATAGTCTCAGTGGAGGACATGGGAGTAGTAGCAGCCTTGCACTCCAACATGCCAGCACGCCGCAAGAGATCCTGAGAGTACTTCTGCTGAGAAAGAGCAAGACCATCTTGTGGATATGTGACCTCCAGGCCAAGAAAATAGTGAAGTTTGCCCAGATCCTTGACAGCAAAATCAGAACTGAGAGCCGGAACCAAACGATCAGTCGCCGCAACAGAGCTGACAAGGATGATATCATCAACATAGACCAGAATGTACCTAGTGACTTCCGGTCGCTGAAGAATAAACAGGGAAGTATTAGCAGTGGAGGGCACAAACCCATGAGCACGAAGTGCAAAACCCAGGCGAGCATGCCAAGCACGAGGAGCCTGTTTGAGACCATAGAGCGCTTTCACCAAGCGACAAAGATGTTGAGGACGATCAGGGTCAACAAACCTAGGGGGCTGACGCATGTAGACCTCCTCCTAAAGAACACCGTGCAGAAATGCATTCTGAACATCCAATTGACGAAGGGACCAACCTCGTGTGAAAGCGAGTGACAGAAGCAGTCGAATAGTGGTTGGCTTAACAACAGGACTGAAGGTATCTTCGTAGTCAAGACCATACAGTTGCTTGAAGCCCTTAGCAACCAGCCGAGCCTTGTACCGCTCAATAGAACCATCTGCATGTCGTTTGACCTTGAAGACCCATTTGGAATCAATGACGTTGATACCTGGACGCGGAGAGACCAGCTGCCAGGTGCCATTCTGACGAAGAGCCTGAATCTCGAGGTCCATAGCAGCACGCCAGTGAGGAATACTCATCGCTGCTTGATAGTGTCGGGGTTCCGCAGTAGGATCGGACTGCGCTTGAGCCAAGCAGACAGCCATCCATGCAACAGTGCCATCATTGCGTACCTTGGGCCGGTGAATACCGCTCCGGCTGCGTGTATGCGGCCGAAGAACCACAAGAGCTGGAGGCGGGTCATCAGCTACCTCGTCGGGAGAAGCAGGCGATGGTGCAGGAGACGGGCTCCCGAGCAGTGAGGCCGCATGCGAGACAGACGCTGGCGAGTCCGGCCCAGGCAGGGAAGCTGATGCGGGCGAAACAGGCATGGAAGAGGCGAGCGCAGGTGAGACCGGCCGAGGTGAGGCGGGCGGTGACGACATGGGCGGTGAAGACCGCGCAGGTGAGGCGGGAGGCATAGGAGGCCCACGGCAAGCCGACCGCGCGAGCGACGGAGTGGCTGGGCCAGGCGGAGCCGAGGGGGCGGCCTCGGGACGTACGCCCACTGCATGTCCCATGCAACGATCGACAACGCAGTCTTCAGAAGCAGGTCCGGGCGACTCCGGTCCGGCAAGGAGCTCGAGGCGAGCGCCACGTTCGGTACATGCACCGTGGTTAGGTAATAACACAGACGAATATGCAACATCCTCAAGTTGATCAGGCGAAATAAAGGAGATATTAGTGGATGATGACAACGGTGGGGAAGATGGCATATTCGAAAAAGGAAACAGATTTTCGTCGAACACGACATCACGGGAAATATAGACTCTATTTATTGGAACATGGAGACATTTGTAGCCTTTGTGAAGAGCACTATACCCAAGGAAGACACACTTTTTGGAGCGAAACTCAAGCTTGCGACTGTTATAGGGCCGAAGGTGCGGCCAACAAGCACAGCCAAAAACCTTGAGGAAAGTATAGTCAGGGAGTTCATTAAACAACAGTTCAAGCGGTGTCTTCATATTTAATACTCGAGTAGGAGTTCGATTAATCAAGAAACAAGCAGTGGTAAAAGCATCACTCGAAAATCGAAAGGGCACGTAGGCATGAGCAAGAAGTGTAAGGCTAGCTTCAACTATGTGGCGGTGCTTGCGTTCAACGGCACCATTCTGCTGATGTGTATGTGGGCATGAAACACGATGAGATATCCCAAGCTTATTAAGGAAAGAACTGAGGTTGCGATATTCACCCCCCCCCCCCACCAATCGGACTGAACATGAATGATCTTATGATGTAGGAGTCTCTTAACATGCAATTGAAATTGTAAAAACACATGAAACACATCAGTTTTGCTTTTGAGGAGATAAAGCCACATAAAGCGACTGTAGGCATCAATGAAACTGACATAATATTTATGACCACTGACAGATGTTTGGGCAGGACCCCATACGTCCGAAAACACAAGCTCTAATGGAGTAGTAACAACTCGAGATGAAGACACAAACAGTAACTGATGACTCTTTCCCTGTTGACAAGCATCACAAACTGCTAAATTCTTGGAACTAGACGACGTAGGGAGCTCATGTCGATGCAAAACATGACTAACTATGGGAGACACGGGATGCCCAAGCCAGGCATGCCAATGGGACGTCGACGTGCGAACAACGCTGAAGACCTCCGGAAGGGATGGCGCCTCCAACGCATACAGGCCCTGATGGATGCGACCTCTAAGAAAAACCTCCCGTGTGGCTCGATCCTTAACGAAGAGATGAAACGGGTGAAATTCACAAAACACATCATTATCATAAGTAAACTTACGAACAGATAGTAATGGACGAGTGACAAGTGGGACGCGAAGGACATTACGAAAGCGAAGGCGACGAGAGGAACTAGACATAAGGGAGGCCTGACCAACATGAGTAATGGGCATACCTGAACCATCAGCGGTGCGGACCTTGTCACAGCCGCGGTAGGGCTCCTGCGCCTAGAGCCGACCAGCCTCATTGGTCATGTTCTCGGTGGCACCCGTGTCGAAGTACCAGGCGGGGTCGATCGGATACGACGGCGTGTACCCGCCTCTGCCGGGATAGGTACCGCCGGGATGGCCAACGGAACTCTGTTCGGCGATGGCGGCTTGCTTCTCGTTATCGCGCTCGTCGTTGCCGATGCCAAGGAAATCCCTCTTGAAGCGGCGGTGGCATTTAGAGGCATAGTGCCTGTGGATGCCACACAGCTGGTAGTCGACGTTGGGGCGCCCGCGGCGATCGGTGGTCACAGGAGGGCCACGGGACGGCGGCGATGGAGGAGGCTGGCGGCCACCACCTCCCATGGGCGGGCCAACAGTAGGGCGAGGTGGACGATGGCCACCACGGTAGGCGGCGTGGGCCTGAGGGTCGTTCAGCTGCATCTCGGCATGGCGGGCATCAACGCGTTGCTCGGTGGAGATGAGGCGCGCATACAAGTCCCGGGAGGACAGGGGCGTCTCACGGCCCCGCACCGCC
Source organism: Triticum aestivum (assembly GCF_018294505.1). Taxonomy (NCBI): domain Eukaryota; kingdom Viridiplantae; phylum Streptophyta; class Magnoliopsida; order Poales; family Poaceae; genus Triticum; species Triticum aestivum. Next base: position 20,413,726 of record NC_057806.1, read on the forward strand.
TCAACCAGGTTGTCGTAGTCCTGATCGAGGCCCCGAAGAACGAAGTAAGTGAACTCCGTATCACGGAGCGGCTCCCCGATAGCGGACAGGGTGTCGGCGATCGTCTTGATCTTGTTGAAGTAGACGTGCGCAGAGGAGTCGAGCTTCTTTGCACTCAAGGAGTTGTTGACGAAGGGCCGACGCGCGAGCCGAGGAGTGAGCCGAGAAGCTGTTCGCCAACGTCGCCCAGACGTCGAGGGACGTGGCGGCGAACACCACCAGCCCAGCAACTCCTTCCGTCAGGGAGGACTGAAGCGCAGACAGGATGGCCTGGTCCTGTGCGACCCAGGCGCGGTACGCAGGATTCTCGGCCGAGACCCGGGCTCCGGTGGCCGTGACCGCAGGGACGAGGCGGGGCGGGCACGGGTGTCTCCCATCGACGTAGCCTTCGAGATGACGGTTGCGAAGGAGCGGTAGGATCTGCGCCCGCCAATACATGTAATTATCATGCGTGAGGCGCACCGTGATGAGGTGCGTGAGCTGATAGGGACCATTGCCTGGGCCGTCAGCGACCGGGGATCCAGCAGGGGCGACGACATCGGCCGCGGTGGAGATGATGGGCCGCGTCACGACCTCGGGCACGACCGAGTGGGGGCCGAGGGACGGCGAGGCAGGGGGCGCCGATGGGGCCGGGGGTGGCACCGCGCCAAACGGCACCAGCGGCGCCGACGCGTAGGACGGCAGCGGAGGGAAGAACCCTGGGGCGAACTGCGACGAGCCGAGGTACAGAGGGCGCGAGGTGGTGGACGTGGCCATCTGGCTCGTGGTGCTGGCGGCGAGGATCGCCGCGAGCTGGGGCGGGATAAAGGGCGCCACCGCGGGTGAGGTTGCGGAGGCGGGCAGGGCAGCGGAAAAGGCCGAGGAAGCGCCAGAGGAGCTCATGGCGATGGAGATCTTGGCGGCGGCGCGGCAACCAAAGAGGCGGCGGCGGCGGCCAAGGACAGGGGGCGGCGGCTAGGGTTGGCGAAACCTAGTTTGATACCATGTTAAACCGTGATTTGGTGTAAACTAGCTCAACGCATTTGGTGTGTGGCCTATCACTTTATATAGGATACCAAGAGGTACAATATAGGTATAAATACAGTTATCGTAAATATACAGTCTAACAGGAGCACCCTATAAAAAAGTGACATGGAGCCACGTCTTCAAAAAAATGTCCCACGGTACTTTGGAGTCAGCCACGGTCGCTGCAACATGGACCTCGAGGCGGTGGCAGCAGGGCAGTCAGGGTGGCTGTGTGAACCAATTACGGATGAAACGGGCTCCGCGGTGGCCCTTCTCGTCGACGAACTCATGGCAGCGGTGGCTAGTCCCTCTAGCCGTCCAGGTTGACACCGCGAGACTTTCTTCCACGTAAATTGTAGTCAACCATGCCGTTGTATGACAGATCACGTTCTCGCTCATCTGGTTCGAAGGTGGGGATTGGGGAAGTAGTTTTTTCTTGAACATGTCACCGATCTCCATTCAAAGAAGATGATCCGCGTAGGACGGTAGAAGGCGGCGCTGGAGTGGAACATCGTCCTTGGCGATCTAGAGGTCCGTGCATGTTCCTCTTGCCGTTCCTTTCTTCCGAATGATGTTGTCGCTCCTTTGGGTCCAAGGTTTAGAAGGAGAAATAGTAGTTGATGGTGGAAAAAGAATCTTCTATTCTCTCTCTCTCTCTCTCTCTCTCTCTCTCTCTCTCTCTCTCTCTCTCTCTCTCTCTCTCTCTCTCTCTCTCTCTCTCTATATATATATATATATATATATATATATATATATATATATATATATATATATATATATATATATATATATATATATATGGTTGCGTAGAGGGATAGGGAGAAAGGTATCCAGCCATGGTACATCAGCATGAGGTGTGTGTGTGTGTATGGAGAGAGAGAGGGGGGGGGGGTGAAGTCGTGAGAGCAAAGGAGACGAAGAGGAAGTGAATTTCACATTTCTACTCTTAATACACATCAAATTGAAAAATATGGTGAGTGTTTTGGGCTACACCAAGATTCAAACCTCGGAATCTCAACAAAGAGATGTATGTAGAGAACCGCACTCGACAAAACGCACAGCACAACAAAGAGATGTTGCCGTGTGTAAGCAAGAAAGAACACGGCGACGACACAAGACTTTGGCAAAAGACACATATGCCGAGAGCCAATATGGCAAATAGATGCCACATGGCATGTCCATTTGCGCTTGGCGGCTTCGTGATGTGGGGTGTGTTTGCCGAGAGTTCAGATAGGGCACTCGGCATATATTCTCAAAAATCAATTTTCTTCATGTAATTTACGACAACAAATGCGCGGGCCTCGCTTGTCGATGACGTATTCGTCCATGTCTCATCAGCAGCACCGTCACCGAACCATGGCCCACTTGTCAGCTGAGCGCCGATATCTTTCGCGAGGGGGCACCTCGTAAATGTTGGCCTTCGCCAAGATTCTTTCATCGGCTCTCATGAAAGATTGTGTCACATCCTTGAAAAATATGGTGAACATGGTTAAAATAAAATGATGAAAAATATATTCATTCGGAACAAGAAAAAGGGAGTGAGCACTGTTGCTATGACGAAGAGACACCGCTCCAATCCCCTTCTCGCTCCTGCTTTTTATAAACCTCGTGTGCCTCGTGTGCACAGGGACTTCTCCAGCTCCTCCTGCCAAGGCTTTCTTCTTCTTGTCACACCACCTCTTCCATGGCACCGTTGTTGTGACAAAGCAATGAATTAATACTATTGATATTACCATTATAAAAGAGAGAAAACAAACTAAGAAAGTAAATCAAATTAAAATAATGAAATTTTCTAAGAAGGCTTTGATATTACCCTTTAAGAAGAAAAACAAAAAAAACTAACACAAATAAAAAAATAAAGTTTTCTAATAAAGAATGAATTAGTGGTTGTGGTATTACCCTTTAACAAGAAGGAAAATAAGAATATATAATAAAACAAACAATGATAAGACAAGTCGTCGGCGTTCTTGCCCACAGGCAAGGAGCAAGGTGGCACGCCTGGGGGAGAAGGGCATGCGGTGGCGGCACGAGTGGAGCTCTCCTCTGGCCATGATCCATCTCATGAGAGAGACGTGCCGAGAGGGAGGAGGTTGTGGCTGCGGCCCAGAGATGGGCCCCTACCGGCCACCGGCACAGGTTTCAGCGCGCACCGAGCCGGACCGGGTTGACTCGAGGTTCGACCGAGTCATGCTGATCAGCAGTGACCACTGAACATGATTGATACGAAGTAAGGTGTGGCCCACATGGGACATGGCTTATACTCAACTAAACAAACCTTATGGTGATCTAAAGAAAACTTATGGTCGGTTTTTAGAAGAAAAAAAATATAACTTGAAAACTTTGTTAAAAAATCATTTTTCCAATCCGTGATATGTTTTGGCCTTTTATTTTTTCTTCTTTGTTAAAAAATCATTTTGCCAATCCGTGGTTTTTTAAAAAAAATCATGAATATTTTTTCATATCTTGTGATATTTTTTTCATTTCTTTTCAAAATCACTTATTTTTTCAAATGCGTGAATTGTTTTTCAAATTCATGAACTTTTATTCAAATCCGTTACTTTTTTGTGTCAAATTCATGATATTTTTTCAAGTTTTATGATTTTCTTTCCCAATTTTGTGAACCATTTCTAATTGGCAAAGATTTCGTCATGGTTGTGAAATAAAATGAATTTGCGAACTTCTTTTATGGGCAACGATCTTGGTCAAGGTGCTTTGGTTAATGGTCATCTGTTAACTGGCATTCGCGGTCGCGAGGTCCTATACCCCGCTCAGTGCGGCAGCTACGCACAGGGCAAGCTTAACCGGGCTGGCCCACTTACAGATGCGATAGTAAAAATTCCCAAAAACAAGTGAGCCCAACAGCACATCCTGCTACTGACCTCACGTCGCTAGCTAATTAAGCTTATGAGGGATGGTGGCATCACAGAACATTAAGTGTTATCACGGGCAAAAGATCTGATACATTTTTTGAAATTTAATAATAATAATAATAATGAATATTTTCTAATCACGAACCTTTCTAAAAAATGTGAATTATTTTTCAAAAACTCGAACATGTTTTCGCAATCAAATAACTAAAAATAAGACATGTACATTTTAAAACTTTTGATCCTTTTAAAAACATGTTTTTTAATGGAGAAATTTTTAAACCTTTGAACAATTTCTTAAAAGCAGGGACAATTCTTGAAATTTTGAGAAAAACTTGAAAACGTGAATTTTTATTGGAACTCACAAAATATGAAAACACAAAAAAAATCTTGATCTGTGAACACAATTTTCAATTGGGAATATTTTTTGCAATTCTTAACAGAATTAGAAAATGCGAACATTTTACCAAAAGCAAAAAAAATCTGCACACATATTGAAAAAATATATTTTTAGAAACATTCGAACAGTTTATTTAATTTGAAAAAACTTTGAAGATTTGGAACATTTTTGGCAATAAGTTAAGATATTTTGGCACACAATTTTTCTTTTGAAATCCCCTTTTTTAAAGGACCAATTTCTTTATATTTGAACATTTTCTGAAATTATGATTTTTTTTCAAATACGAGTAAAATTAACAAAAATGAAAAAAGAGGAAAAAGATAATTAAATTTGAAACAAGAAAAAGAAAGAGGAAAGAAAGGACAAAAAGAAAAAGGAAAATAGAAATAAAACTAGCAATGTGCTCGTGCGTTTGCAACGGATCCAAAGTAGAATAATACATGTTCACAAACTTGAAAGAAAAACACTGTAGTTTTCGTATACATATATATCACTAAAAATATATTGTGTTTCACTCAAAATATATTCCTGGGATTGTTTTGATGAAGTGAGGGAGGGATGTGGTTAGTTTCAAGATACTAAGGGGTTTTCTGCAAATTGGAGCAGAGAAGTGGGGTATTCTTGCAAAAATGCCACAACTGACTTCACAGACGTTAGATGCATATCTAATGGTTAGAAAAGACGGATGACAGACACACCATCATCACCAACTGAGTCTTTTATAGTAGTAGATAAAAGGCCTGGCTAGTCGTGGTAATCGGTGCATCAAAACGTGTTTTCCTTGTGGTCATCGATGCCAGATGAGCAACAGGAGCGCGGGATTGACCACTATGGGCTGCCGGCCCGCTTAGATGGTGCACAAGCACCAGTTAAGGAAAGAGCGCTGAAGGCACCAATAAGGACATCTCAAAAATAGTGCTCCCTCAACAAACCATCTTTTGTTTTGTTTTCTCAACATCGATGTTTGTGTCCCTCAACATCGATGTTGACGCACTCTAACCCGCTTTGGGCCAGTATCCTGGATTGCTACGTTTCAGGGGAACACACATCCTTTTTTCCTCTTCGTGGGCGACAGGGAAGGGGAAAGGTTGTGGTTGTTAAGGCATATCTCTCTCGATGTAGTTTTGGTGATTGATGACAACATGTTTGCGGACTAATCATGTGCTTTGAGCATTTCAGATATTCACCCTTTGGCACGAGATGGTTTCTTTCCCCTCGAAGTGTTATTCAAGACGGTGTAGCTCTTTCGTTTCTTGTTTGGTGGACTAGTTTCGTAAGAGTCACCGTACTATCAAGAGGAGGTCCGCTTTAGTAAGGCTTGGGTGGAATCAACACGTACACATCCTTTCCTCACCCTCCGAGCTTTTCCGCTTCGTCTAGAGAGTTCGTTCCCTCTGCAGTTGTGTTGTTTTCTGTCTGAGCGGTAGTATCGCGGTACCCAGCGGTAGTACCGCTTGTGGTTGTCAGCCGCAGTACCGCTGCGGTACCAGGCTACTACCGCGTCGACTTGAGGGGGTCGCATCTCGTGTCGGGTTGAGCGGCACTGTGCAGCGGTTGTAGTTGCGGCAGTACCGCTCGTGGGCGGTAGTACCGCCCTACCACCGCGGCAGTACCGCGCTGGGCACGTTTCCTGCTCTCTCTTAGAGCCCTCCCAGGCTGGGCGGTAGTACCGCAAGGGGGAGCTGTAGTACCATTGGGTCCAGCGATAGTACCGCTGCCTCCTGCGGTAGTACCGCCTTGTGCGGGGATGTTTTGGGGGTAACGGTTGGATGGGATCCCCTTCTATAAAAGGGGGTCCTCTTCTTCTTCGTTGACTTACCTCTTCCCCCAAAAGCTCCATTAATGCTCTATGCTCCATTTTTGCCCGATCTCTCTCCCTAGCCAATCAAACTTGTTGATTTGCTCGGGATTGGTTGAGAAGGCCCCGATCTACACTTCCACCAAGAGAAATTTGATTCCCCCACCAATCCCTAGCGGATCTTCTTACTCTTGGGTGTTTGAGCACCCTAGACGGTTGAGGTCACCACGGAGCCATAGTCCATTGTGGTGAAGCTTCATGGTGTTGTTAGGAGCCTCCGATTAAGTTGTGGAGATTGCCCCAACCTTGTTTGTAAAGGTCCGGTCGCCGTCTCCAAGGGCACCAATAGTGGAATCATAGCATCTCGCATTGTGTGAGGGTGTGAGGAGAATACGATGGCCCTAATGGCTTCTTGGGGAGCATTGTGCCTCCACACTGCTCCAACGGAGACGTACTTCCCCTCAAAAAGAAGGAACTTCGGTAACACATCCTCGTCTTCACCGGGTCCACTCTTGGTTATCTCTTACCTTTACTTGTGCAAGCTTATTAGTGTTACATCTCTTGTTTGCTTGTGTGCTCGTTGTTGTTGCATCATATAGGTTGCTCACCTTGTTGCACATCTAGACAACCTACTTTGATGCAAAGTTTAATTTGGTAAAGAAAAGCTAAAAATTGTTAGTTGCCTATTCACCCCCCTCTAGTCAACCATATCGATCCTATCAATCGGTATCAGAGCCTCATCTCTTTACTAAGGACTTCTCCGTCCGAAGAGTATGGTTGACACCGTAGATGGTGTGGAGGAGCACTCCGGTATGAATCCGGTCTCGTCTACGGGTGATGGGGGAACCTCGGTCTCCTGTGAGGAATTCAATGTAGCCTTGGAGACATTAAAAACCTCAATGACGACCAAGGTCGAAAGCATGTTTACTAAATTCATTGAAGGGCTTAAACTATCGACCGCACCATTGAAAGTGGGTGATCCCACTGACAAGGTGAAGGATGCTAACTCTGACAAGGGGGAAGCCAGTAGTGAAAAGGCTCCTTCTTCTAGTGGTAAAAATGGCACCAACATCTTTGCCCATGTGGAACCACCACTTGTTTATGGTGGACCGATTCCTTCCACTCATTTGAATCATGCGGGTCCTCCCCCTAAGATTGTGAAAAATGAGGACTTTGATTATTGGGTTTATCGCTTTAAGCATCATTTAAATCATGTGAATACTAATCTTTGGAGAATCATTGAAGAAGGTTTCTATCCGCATGACCCAAGCAACTTCACTCCTCAAGAAGCCATGGATAATCAATTCAATGAGAATGATCTCTTCATCATCCAAGGTGCTATTCCATCCGAAGATCTACCTCATCTTCGGCCATTCACCTTGGCCAAAGATGCATGGATTTGTGTTGTCTCTCTTTACTGGGGAAGCGCAAGCATTCAACGCTCCAACTATAAAGTAGTGCCAGATGAAGCCGATGAGAAGATGAAGAACCTCGTGAGCTTTATTGGAGAGTAACCAAACTCGCGGTCTCACTCCGAGATCATGGGAGCAAGGACATAGATGACAATTGGATCAAACGCAAATTCCTCAAGGCAATGATGCCTTACTAGAAGGCCATGTCCTCCGTCATTCGTCAAAGGCCAGACTTCCACACCTTAACCTCAAGTGAAGTGTTGGATGAGTTTGTGGCTATGCACATCTTGGACAAGACCGCCGACAATGCGGTGCTTCGCTCTCAAAGGGCAAAGAAGCCCAACCTTGCATTGAAGGCCAAGGTTTGTGTTGAATAATAATAATAATAATAATAATAATAATAATAATAATAATAATAATAATAATAATAATAATAATAATAATAAGAAGAAGAAGAAGAAGAAGAAGAAGAAGAAGAAGAAGAAGAAGAAGAAGAAGAAGAAGAAGAAGAAGAAGAAGAAGAAGAAGAAGAAGAAGAAGAAGAAGAAGAAGAAGAAGAAGAAGAAGAAGAAGAAGAAGAAGAAGAAGAAGAAGAAGAAGAAGAAGAAGAATAAGAAGAGGAAGAGGAAAGCAAGCCCGAAGATACAAAGTATGCCTATCATGAACACGTGGCACTTGCTTCAAGGAAATTTTGGAGCAAGAACTCAAGGCCAAACTTCAACAAGAACAACTCAAGTGGCACGAAGAGCAAGCAAAGTGTGAGGACTTGCTACAATTGTGGCAATGTGAGCCATTTTGTTGCGGAGTGTCCGTATGAGAAGAGGGAAGACAATGGTGGCAAGCTCATTCGAAAGGACAAAGCCAAGTCTTTCCCCAACAAGAGCAACTTCACCAAGAAGACCCCTCACAAGGCGTTGGTGGTTCAAGAAGAGTACCATGAGGATGATGATGATGATGAAGATGGTGAGTCGGTTGCCATGGCCTCCGTTGCCATTACAAAAACTCCACGAGTGTCTCTCTTCGACTCACCCAATGAGAACATCACCACCAAGTGTCTGATGGCTAATGCCACCAACAAGGTAACCCCTAAATTCAAAACTACCATCATTAATAATCTTTCCTTGATGGATTGCATTGATGAATATGAGGGATCCAATGTGGAGGAAAATGAGTTTGAGTCCTTTATGGGTATAAATAAACTCAGGGGTAATCCAAGAACCATTTTGTTGCTCTCTTGGAACAACTTGGTGAAGCCAATGACATGATCGAGGCTCACGAATATACTATCTCCAAGATGGAGGGGCATAGTCATGACTATGCCGATGAGATTTCGGATCTTTCCAATGCTCTTGAGGAAGAGCGTGGTCTTCGTTTGGCTCTTGAGGAGTCACACAATGTTGATCATGTTAAGTTAAAAAACATTTTGATCGTGCTCTTGTTGTCTCCCGTGTGCTAAACTCCGAGATGGCCAAGCTTGGGGTTGATCTTGCTAGACTCAAAGAGGAGTTTGATCTACTTGACAAGGCTCACAAGGTCTTGAAGGGTGCTCATGCTAGCCTCAAAGAGTCTCATGATCAACTTCAAGTAAAGCTAACCAATGAGAAAGCCACTTTTCCTCGTATGATGTTAATTGATAATGCAAATGCTACTAACCCATGTTGTGAGCATGTGCATCTTGTTGAGGAGAACGCTAAGCTAAAGGTGCAACTTGAGAAAGGTCTTGTGTCTTGCATACAAGGCGAGAAGAATGTCAACGACCTTTTGACCAACCAAAAGGGAGTTGTGGCCAAGGAAGGGATTGGGTACGTGCCTAAGTCCAAGAACAAGAAGAAGAATGACAAGCCCAAACGACCTCCTCCTCTCAAGCAAACTTTTGTGAAGGAGGGAGAGGGTGCTACTAAGGAGAAGGAGAAGAACTCCGTGAGGGGTAGTGATGCCAAGAAAGGCAACGCTTCCATTCCCAACAAAGCCGGCAACTTTAACCTTTCTTATGTGTTGTGTCGTGCTAGAGATGGGCATGTTTATGCCAAATTCGTTGGTTCTCCTTATGAGTACATTGCATGGTCTATTTGGGTTCCTCAGACCCTTGTGACTAACATCAAAGGACCCATTACAAAATGGGTACCTAAAACCAAGCATTGATCTCTTGTAGGTGTTTGCTTCCGGTGGGGGATCATGGTTTCTCGATAGTGGAGCTACTAATCATATGACCGAAAGCAAGGACTTGGTGGTGGACGTGCAAAAGATTCCATCCATGCCCACCAATGTCGAGTCGGGTGACGCCTCGTCCTCTAAGGTATTGGGACTTGGCAAAGTTGTCATTTCTCATGATCTTACGATCGAGAAGGTCATGCTTGTTGAGTCCCTTGCATACAATTTACTTTCCGTTCGTCAACTAGCACTTATGGGCTTTGCCACTTTCTTTGATATTGATACCGTGGCCCTCTTGTGGAGCAAGACTCTTAAAGTAGCCTTTGTTGGGCATGTCGAGAACGGTCTCTATGTGATTAACTTTTCGGAGCGACCCACTAAGACCGCGACATGCCTAATGGCTAAGGTTGACGTGGGATGGCTTTGGCATCGCCGTTTAGCCCACGTCAATATGAGATCTTTGCAAAGTCTTCTCAAGGGGGACCATGTCCGTGGACTAACAAATGTTAGTTTTGCCAAAGATCGTGCTTGCAGTGCTTGTATCGAAGGAAAGCTACATGAGAAGGCTCACCCTCCCACGACTATCATCTACTCGAAGAGGCCTTTGGAGCTCCTTCATTTGGATCTCTTCGGGCCTCCATCCTTTGATAGTCTTGGCGGTAGAAAGTATTGCTTGGTGATTGTGGATGACTATTCAAGATACACTTGGGTATATTTCTTCAAGAGGAAGAGCGAGACCCAACAAACCGTCATCGACTTTGCAAATGAAGCTCAACGACAACACAATACAAAGATCTTGACTATAAGAAGTGACAACGGCTCCGAGTTCAAGAACTACACCTTGGATGAGTTTTTGAGTGATGAGGGAATCAAGCATCAATATTCCGCACCTTATACCCCTCAACAAAATGGTGTAGCGGAGAGGAAGAACCGGACGTTGATGGATGCGGCAAGGACCATGATGGCGGAGTTCAAGTCTCCCTACAACTTTTGGGCCGAAGCCATCAACACCGCGTGTCATGCATCTAATCGGCTCTACCTCCGCAAAGGCTTGAACAAGACTCCATATGAGATACTCACCGGTAACAAGCCCAACCTCAAGTACTTCCGGGTGTTCGGGTGTAAGTGTTTCATTCTCAAGAAAGGTGTCTGTTTGTCTAAATTTGAGGCTAGAGCTTATGAGGGCATATTTGTTGGTTATGCTACAAACTCTCATGCTTACCGTGTTCTCAATAAGTCCACGGGACTTATTGAGGAAACGTGTAACGTGGAGTTTGATGAGAATAACGGCTCCCAAGTGGAGCAAAGTGGTACTTGTGGTGTAGGTGATGAAATTCCTCCCCAAGCCATAAGAAGAATGGGTGTTGGTCATATCCTACCCATTGAGGAACCCCTTGTGGCCGAAGGAGAAGGACAATGTTCCACTCAAGTGGAACCTTCACCAACCCAAGACCCACACGCTTCCGAAGAACAAAGTGAAGGCCCTCAACCTCAAGAACAAGACCAAGGGCAAGGTCAATCTCAAGATGGTGTTGTTACATCAAGTGATGCCCAAGGCCAAGTTCTCTCCTCCGAGCAAGTTCAAGATCAAGAGCTTCCTCGAGATCAAGAACAAGCATAAGATGGCGCTCAAGATGATCAAGTGACCACTCCACGTCTCACCCCCGAGGAGGAATTGGAGCGTCATGCCGCCAAGATTGCTTCCAAGCTCTCCACCAAGGATCATCTCATGACAAATGTGCTTGGAAGCTTAAGAAAGGGGGTAAGCACTCGTAGACAATTAGCAAACTATTGTGAACATCACGCGTTTGTCTCTTGTGTTGAACCCCAAAAGGTCTATGAGGCGCTCGAAGATCCGGATTGGCTCAATGCCATGCATGAAGAACTCAACAACTTCGAGCGCAACAAAGTGTGGAGATTGGTGCCAAGGCCAACGGAGAACCACAATGTCATTGGAACCGTGGATATTCAAGAACAAGCAAGATGCTCATGGGATTATCATTCGCAACAAGGCTCGTTTGGTAGCACAAGGCTACTCCCAAGTCGAGGGTATCGACTACGGTGAAACCTTTGCCCCCGTTGCTCATCTTGAATCCATTCGCATGTTGATTGCATATGCTTCTCATCATAACTTTAAGTTACAACAAATGGATGTGAAGAGTGCTTTCCTTAATGGTCCGATTAATGAATTGGTATATGTCAAGCAACCCCCGGGTTCGAGGATCCCTACTTTCCCGATCATGTGTATCAACTCTATAAGGCACTCTATGGCCTTAAACAAGCCCCACATGCGTGGTATGACCACCTTACCGAGTTGTTACAAGACCGTGGTTTTGAAGTTGGGCTAATCGACCCCACTCTTTTTACTAAGAAGGTCAAAGGGGAGTTGTTTGTGTGCCAATTATATGTTGATGATATTATCTTTGGTTCCCCTAACAAAGCTTTCAATGAGGAATTTGCCGCTCTCATGACCTCAAAGTTCGAGATGTCTTCCATGGGAGAGTTGAAGTTCTTTCTCAGGTTCAAAGTGAAGCAAAGAGAGAAGGAACCTTCATCAACCAAGCCAAATACACTCAAGACATGCTCAAGAGATTCAAGCTAAGTGATGTCAAGCCGGCTTCCACTACCATGCCCACCAGGTGCCAACTTGACATTGATCCCAATGGTAAAGTGGTGGATCAAAGGGTATATCGCTCCATGATTGGCTCCTTGCTTTACCTTTGTGCATCTAGACCGGATATCATGTTGAGTGTGGGAATTTGTGCATGGTTTCAAGCCGCACCTAAGGAAAGTCACTTTGTGGCGGTCAAGCGAATCTTTCGATATTTGGCTCATACCCCAAACTTTGGCTTATGGTACCCAAGGGGAGCAAACTTCAAGCTTGTAGGTTATTCGAACTCGGATTGGGCGGGAGACAAAGTAGATAGGAAGTCCACTTCCGTAGGGTGCCAATTTCTTGGTTGCTCTTTGGTGAGTTGGTCTTCCAAGAAGCAAAGTTGCGTATCTCTCTCGTCTATGAAAGTGGAGTATGTGGCTGCCGGTAGTTGTTGTGCACAACTTCTATGGATGAGGCAAACTTTAAAAGATTACGGTGTCATTTGTGACGAAGTGCCTCTTTGGTGTGACAATGAAAGTGCCATCAAGATCTCTCTCAACCCGGTGCAACACTTCAAGACAAAGCATATTGAGATTCGGTATCACTTCATCCGGGATCATATTAGGCGAGGGGAGATCGAGCTCAACTATGTCAACACTCTTGATAACCTTGCATATATTTTCACGAAGCCTTTGGATGGAGCAAGATTTCGCGAGTTAAGGCATGAGCTAAATATCATTGATTCAAGCAATGTGACTTGAACCCTTGCACTCTCCACCACACTCAACTTGTTGTCTAGTTTAGGTGTAGGCATGGACATAGGGGGACTGTTGTTCTCTCAATGAACTTTCCTCCCCCATAATGCATAAACTAATAAAACTCTTCCACATTAGCCATTTGTTATGATACTTGTGCTTCAAAGATGAGTGTTGGTCATGGGCCCAAGGTTAAAATCTTCGCAGCGCCATACCTCTGGACTCAAACATAGGTGGCCTCGGTCACCACCCTCTCTTGGAGAGGTTTGTCTTTGTCGGTTTGTGTGTGTGTTAGTTCTCGCTTTCGTTTCGATCTCTTTTTCTTGAGCTAAGCCTTTTGGCCAGTCCTCTTTGCGGTAGAGCGGTACTAACGCGACGTGCATGGTACTACCGCTGATAAGCGTCAAGCGGTACTACCGCGCAACCCAGCGGTACTACCGCTGCGGGGCGGGCAGGGGGGTTATGTCAGGGCAGGGGGAGTTGTTTTCTCCCCCATACCCATTCGCCCCCACTCGCTCGCCTTCTTCGTCGCTCCAGCGACGCCTCGCGGTAGGAAGGCCTTGGCCGGCCGCCGTCTTGTGCCGTCCCTCTCCATTTCCTCCGGTGGAGTCGATCCCCACCACATCCTCTAGCCATGGATGCCGGTATTGCCTCCGATCCCATTCTCTTTGCCTAGATCTTGCATCTAGTTTTTAGGGGCAATAGGCATTGTTTTACTCGTCTTTTGGCTAAGTCGAGGCTTGAGTAGGATGGAGATGGCTTCTAGGCCCTTTGGATTGAAGTTTGGTAGGCTTATTTTCAAATTTGGCATCTTCGGTAGTGCCGAATCTATCCACGGCAGTAAGGGAACCGCCGTTCCTCGCCTCGAGCAGTACTACCGTCCTCCTTGAGCGGTACTACCGCGCAAGCGGTACTGCCGCGGTTGGGCCGCGGTACTACCTCTCCATGCCCAGTTCCATCATTTCCTACCATGTTTTGATCCTTGTTGTTTTGTTTGGTGGCTTATGCTCTTTCTTTTGTGTTGTTTCTTCTGCTCGTGTGTTTGGTTCTAGGTGATGATCATCCTGAGCAGTAGGTCCGCCATGTCAACCCCGGTCGTGCAATGTCAAAGTGCTACCGCACATCTGAGTCAGCAGGTGGTTCCACTAGTGCTCCACCGCCGCCAGCGGGTGCTACCTCAAGTGCTTCACCGCCGCCTCATCTCACGAAGAGATCGGCAAGCAAGCCAAAGGCAAAGAAAGTGTCTGAGATGACTACCAAGGAATTTTGGGCAAAGCGTCGCTGCAACCCCTATGAGGAAGACCAAGATCCCACTTTGGTCAACCGCCCGTTCTGGAATCGCTTTCAGTTCGCCATCTTCTTTGTGATCAAGGCTAAGAAGAATCACTTTGTTGATGTTCGTTCCATCGACACCGATCCTATGGAAAAGGACCCTGAGTACTTTGGCGAAGCCCTTCAAATGTGCACTCAGTTGAACATTCTCAGAATCATGTAGTGTTGGGAAACGTAGTAATTTCAAAATTTTCCTACGCACACGCAAGATCATGGTGATGCACAGCAACAAGAGGGGAGAGTGTTGTCTACGTAACCACGCAGACCGACTGCGGAAGCGTTCACACAACGTAGAGGAAGTAGTCGTACGTCTTCCCGATCCGACTGATCCAAGCACCGTTACTCTGGCACCTCCGAGTTCTTAGCACACGTACAACTCGATGACGATCCCCGGGCTCCGATCCAGCAAAGCGTCGGGGAAGAGTTCCGTCAGCACGACGGCGTGGTGACGATCTTGATGTTCTACCGACGCAGGGCTTCGCCTAAGCACTACAACGATATGATCGAGGTGGAATATGGTGGCAGGGGGCACCACACACGGCTAAGGAACGATCTCAAGGATCAACTTGTGTGTCCTAGGGTGCCCCCCTGCCCCCGTATATAAAGGAGCAAGGGGGAGGCCGGCCGGCCCTATGGGGCACGCCAAGGGGAGGGGGAGTCCTCCTCCTAGTGTGAGTAGGACTCCCCTTTCCTAATCCAATTAGGAAACCCTAAGGGGGAAGGAAAGAGGGGGAGAGGGAGAGGGAAAGAGGGGCCGCGCCCCCCTCCCTAGTCCAATTCGGACTCCCCATGTGGGGGGGGCGCCACCTCCTAGGCCGCAGCCCTCTCTCTCCCCTAAGGCCCAATAAGGCCCATTACTTCCCCGGAGGGTTCCGGTAACCCTTCCGGTACTCCGGTTTTCTCCGAAATCACCCGGAACACTTCCGGTGTCCGAATATAGCCGTCCAATATATCAATCTTTATGTCTCGACCATTTCGAGACTCCTCGTCATGTCCGTGATCACATCCGGGACTCCGAACTAACTTCGGTACATCAAAATGCATAAACTCATAATAACTGTCATCGTAACGTTAAGCGTGCGGACCCTACGGTTCGAGAACAATGTAGACATGACCGAGATACGTCTCCGGTCAATAACCAATAGCGGGACCTGGATGCCCATAATTGCTCCTACATATTCTGCGAAGATCTTTATCGGTCAGACCGCATAACAACATACGTTGTTCCTTTTGTCATCGGTATGTTACTTGCCCGAGATTCGATCATCGGTATCCAATACCTAGTTCAATCTCGTTACCGGCAAGTCTCTTTACTCGTTCTGTAATACATCATCCCGCAACTAACTCATTAGTTGCAATGCTTGCAAGGCTTATGTGATGTGCATTACCGAGAGGGCCCAGAGATACCTCTCCGACAATCGGAGTGACAAATCCTAATCTCGAAATACGCCAACCCAACATCTACCTTTGGAGACACCTGTAGAGCTCCTTTATAATCACCCAGTTACGTTGTGACGTTTGGTAGCACACAAAGTGTTCCTCCGGTAAACGGGAGTTGCATAATCTCATAGTCATAGGAACATGTATAAGTCATGAAGAAAGCAATAGCAACATACTAAACGATCGGGTGCTAAGCTAATGGAATGGGTCATGTCAATCAGATTATTCAACTAATGATGTGACCTCGTTAATCAAATAACAACTCTTTGTTCATGGTTAGGAAACATAACCATCTTTGATTAACGAGCTAGTCAAGTAGAGGCATACTAGTGACACTCTGTTTGTCTATGTATTCACACATGTATTATGTTTCCGGTTAATACATTTCTAGCATGAATAGTAAACATTTATCATGATATAAGGAAATAAATAATAACTTTATTATTGCCTCTAGGGCATATTTCCTTCAGTCTCCCACTTGCACTAGAGTCAATAATCTAGATTACACAGTAATGATTCTAACACCCATGGAGCCTTGGTGCTGATCATGTTTTGCTCGTGGAAGAGGCTTAGTCAATGGGTCTGCAACATACAGATCCATATGTATCTTGTAAATCTCTATGTCTCCCACCTGGACTAGATCCCGGATGGAATTGAAGCGTCTCTTGATGTGTTTGGTCCTCTTGTGAAATCTGGATTCCTTTGCCAAGGCAATTGCACCAGTATTGTCACAAAAGATTTTCATTGGACCCGATGCACTAGGTATGACACCTAGATCGGATATGAACTCCTTCATCCAGACTCCTTCCTTCGCTGCTTCCGAAGCAGCTATGTACTCCGCTTCACATGTAGATCCCGCTACGACGCTTTGTTTAGAACTGCACCAACTGACAGCTCCACCGTTTAATGTAAACACGTATCCGGTTTGCGATTTAGAATCGTCCGGATCAGTGTCAAAGCTGGCATCAACGTAACCTTTTACGGTGAGCTCTTTGACACCTCCATATACGAGAAACATATCCTTAGTCCTTTTCAGGTATTTCAGGATGTTCTTGACCGCTGTCCAGTGATCCACTCCTGGATTACTTTGGTACCTCCCTGCTAAACTTATAGCAAGGCACACAATAGGTCTGGTACACAGCATTGCATACATGATAGAGCCTATGGCTGAAGCATAGGGAACATCTTTCATTTTCTCTCTATCTTCTGCAGTGGTCGGGCATTGAGTCTGACTCAATTTCACACCTTGTAACACAGGCAAGAACCCTTTCTTTGCTTGATCCATTTTGAACTTCTTCAAAATCTTGTCAAGGTATGTGCTTTGTGAAAGTCCAATTAAGCGCCTCGATCTATCTCTATAGATCTTTATGCCTAATATGTAAGCAGCTTCACCGAGGTCTTTCATTGAAAAACTGTTATTCAAGTATCCCTTTATGCTATCCAGAAATTCTATATCATTTCCAATTAATAATATGTCATCCACATATAATATCAGAAATGCTACAGAGCTCCCACTCACTTTCTTGTAAATACAGGCTTCTCCGAAAGTCGGTATAAAACCAAATGCTTTGATCACACTATCAAAGCGTTTATTCCAACTCCGAGAGGCTTGCACCAGTCCATAAGTGGATTGCTGGAGCTTGCACACTTTGTTAGCTCCCTTTGGATCGACAAAACCTTCCGGTTGCATCATATACAACTCTTCTTCCAGAAATCCATTCAGGAATGCAGTTTTGACATCCATCTGCCAAATTTCATAATCATAAAATGCGGCAATTGCTAACATGATTCTGACAGACTTAAGCATCGCTACGGGTGAGAAGGTCTCATCGTAGTCAACCCCTTGAACTTGTCGAAAACCTTTTGCGACAAGTCGAGCTTTGTAGATAGTAACATTACCATCAGCGTCAGTCTTCTTCTTGAAGATCCATTTATTTTCAATTGCTTGCCGATCATCGGGCAAGTCAACCAAAGTCCATACTTTGTTCTCATACATGGATCCCATCTCAGATTTCATGGCTTCAAGCCACTTTGCGGAATCTGGGCTCACCATCGCTTCTTCATAGTTCGTAGGTTCATCATGATCTAGTAGCATGATTTCCAGAACTGGATTACCGTACCACTCTGGTGCGGATCTCACTCTGGTTGATCTACGAGGTTCAGTAGTATCTTGTCCTGAAGTTTCATGATCATCATCATTAGCTTCCTCACTTATTGGTATAGGTGTCGCAGAAATAGTTTTCTGTGATGTACTACTTTCCAATAATGGAGCAGGTACAGTTACCTCGTCAAGTTCTACTTTCCTCCCACTCACTTCTTTCGAGAGAAACTCCTTCTCTAGAAAGGATCCATTCTTAGCAACAAATATCTTGTCTTCGGATCTGTGATAGAAGGTGTACCCAACAGTCTCCTTTGGGTATCCTATGAAGACACATTTCTCCGATTTGGGTTCGAGCTTATCAGGTTGAAGCTTTTTCACATAAGCATCGCAGCCCCAAACTTTAAGAAACGACAACTTTGGTTTCTTGCCAAACCACAGTTCATAAGGCGTCGTCTCAACAGATTTTGATGGTGCCCTATTTAACGTGAATGCGGCCGTCTCTAAAGCATAACCCCAAAACGATAGCGGTAAATCAGTAAGAGACATCATAGATCGCACCATATCTAGTAAAGTACGATTACGACGTTCGGACACACCATTATGCTGTGGTGTTCCGGGTGGCGTGAGTTGCGAAACTATTCCACAATTTTTCAAATGTACACCAAACTTGTAACTCAAATATTCTCCTCCATGATCAGATCGTAGAAACTTTATTTTCTTGTTACGATGATTTTCAACTTCACTCTGAAATTCTTTAAACTTTTCAAATGTTTCAGACTTATGTTTCATTAAGTAGATATACCCATATCTGCTTAAGTCATCTGTGAAGGTGAGAAAATAACGACATCCGCCACGAGCCTCAATATTCATCGGACCACATACATCTGTATGTATGATCTCCAACAAATCTGTTGCTCTCTCCATAGTACCAGAAAACGGTGTTTTAGTCATCTTGCCCATGAGGCACGGTTCGCAAGTACCAAGTGATTCATAATCAAGTGGTTCCAAAAGTCCATCAGTATGGAGTTTCTTTATGCGCTTTATACTGATATGACCTAAATGGCAGTGCCACAAATAAGTTGCACTTTCATTATCAACTCTGCATCTTTTGGCTTCAACATTATGAATATGTGTGTTACTACTATCGATATTCATCAAAAATAGACCACTTCTCAAAGGTGCATGACCATAAAAGATATTACTCATATAAATAGAACAACCATTATTCTCTGATTTAAATGAATAACCATCTCGCATCAAACAAGATCCAGATATAATTTTCATGCTCAACGCTGGTACCAAATAACAATTATTTAGGTCTAATATCAATCCCGAAGGTAGATGTAAAGGTAGCGTGCCGACCGCGATCACATCGACTTTGGAACCGTTTCCCACGCGTATCGTCACCTCGTCCTTCGCCAGTGTTCGCTTAATCCGTAGTCCCTGTTTCGAGTTGCAAATATTAGCAACAGAACCAGTATCAAATACCCAGGTGCTACTGCGAGCTCTAGTAAGGTACACATCAATAACATGTATATCACATATACCTTTGTTCACCTTGCCATCCTTCTTATCCGCCAAATACTTGGGGCAGTTCCGCTTCCAGTGACCAGTCTGCTTGCAGTAGAAGCACTCAGTTTCAGGCTTAGGTCCAGACTTGGGTTTCTTCTCCTGAGCAGCAACTTGTTTGCCGTTCTTCTTGAAGTTCCCCTTCTTCTTCCCTTTACCCTTTTTCTTGAAACTAGTGGTCTTGTTAACCATCAACACTTGATGCTCCTTCTTGATTTCTACCTCCGCAGATTTCAGCATTGCGAAGAGCTCGGGAATAGTCTTGTTCATCCCTTGCATATTATAGTTCATCACGAAGCTCTTGTAGCTTGGTGGCAGTGATTGGAGAATTCTGTCAATGACGCAATCATCTGGAAGATTAACTCCCATCTGAATCAAGTGATTATTATACCCAGACATTTTGAGTATATGCTCACTGACAGAACTGTTTTCCTCCATCTTGCAGCTATAGAACTTATTGGAGACTTCATATCTCTCAATCTGGGCATTTGCTTGAAATATTAACTTCAACTCCTGGAACATCTCATATGCTCCATGACGTTCAAAACATCGTTGAAGTCCCGATTCTAAGCCGTAAAGCATGGCACACTGAACTATCGAGTAGTCATCAGCTTTGCTCTGCCAGACGTTCATAACATCTGGTGTTGCTCCAGCAGCAGGCCTGGCACCCAGCGGTGCTTCCAGGACGTAATTCTTCTGAGCAGCAATGAGGATAATCCTCAAGTTACGGACCCAGTCCGTGTAATTGCTACCATCATCTTTCGACTTTGCTTTCTCAAGGAACGCATTAAAATTCAACGGAACAACAGCACGAGCCATCTATCTACAATCAACATAAACAAGCAAGATACTATCAGGTACTAAGTTCATGATAAGTTTAAGTTCAATTAATCAAATTACTTAAGAACTCCCACTTAGATAGACATCCCTCTAATCTTCTAAGTGATTACGTGATCCAAATCAACTAAACCATAACCGATCATCACGTGAGATGGAGTAGTTTTCAATGGTGAACATCGTTATGTTGATCATATCTACTATACGATTCACGCTCGACCTTTCGGTCTCCGTGTTCCGAGGCCATATCTGCATATGCTAGGCTCGTCAAGTTTAACCTGAGTATTCTGCGTGTGCAAAACTGGCTTGCACCCGTTGTAGATGGACGTAGAGCTTATCACACCCGATCATCACGTGGTGTCTGGGCATGACGAACTTTGGCAACGGTGCATACTCAGGGAGAACACATCTTGATAATTTAGTGAGAGATCATCTCATAATGCTACCGTCAATCAAAGCAAGATAAGATGCATAAAAAGATAAACATCACATGCAATCAATATAAGTGATATGATATGGCCATCATCATCTTGTGCCTGTGATCTCCATCTCCGAAGTACTGTCATGATCACCATCGTCACCGGCGCGACACCTTGATCTCCATCGTAGTATCATTGTCGTCTCGCCAATCTTATGCTTCCACGACTATCGCTACCGCTTAGTGATAAAGTAAAGCATTACATCGCGATTGTATTGCATACAATAAAGCGACAACCATATGGCTCCTGCCAGTTGCCGATAACTCGGTTACAAAACATGATCATCTCATACAATAAAATTTAGCATCATGTCTTTGGCCATATCACATCACAACATGCCCTGCAAAAACAAGTTAGACGTCCTCTACTTTGTTGTTGCAAGTTTTACGTGGCTACTACGGGCTTAAGCAAGAACCAATCTCACCTACGCATCAAAACCACAACGATAGTTTGTCAAATAGACTCCGTTTTAACCTTCGCAAGGACCAGGCGTAGCCATACTCGGTTCAACTAAAGTTGGAGAAACTGACACCCGCCAGCCACCTGTGTGCAAAGCACGGCGGTAGAACCAGTCTTGCGTAAGCGTACGCGTAATGTCGGTCCGGGCCGCTTCATCCAACAATACCGCCGAACCAAAGTATGACATGCTGGTAGGCAGAATGACTTATATCGCCCACAACTCACTTGTGTTCTACTCGTGCATATAACATCAAACCATAAAACCTAGGCTCGGATGCCACTGTTGGGAAACGTAGTAATTTCAAAATTTTCCTACGCACATGCAAGATCATGGTGATGCACATCAACGAGAGGGGAGAGTGTTGTCTACGTACCCACGCAGACCGACTGCGGAAGCGTTCACACAATGTAGAGGAAGTAGTCGTACGTCTTCCCGATCCGACCGATCCAAGCACCGTTACTCCGGCACCTCCGAGTTCTTAGCACACGTACAGCTCGATGACGATCCCCGGGCTCCGATCCAGCAAAGCGTCGGGGAAGAGTTCCGTCAGCACGACGGCGTGGTGACGATCTTGATGTTCTACCGACGCAGGGCTTCGCCTAAGCACTACAACGATATGATCGAGGTGGAATATGGTGGCAGGGGGCACCGCACACGGCTAAGGAACGATCTCAAGGATCAACTTGTGTGTCCTAGGGTGCCCCCCTGCCCCCGTATATAAAGGAGCAAGGGGGAGGCCGGCCGGCCCTATGGGGCACGCCAAGGGGAGGGGGAGTCCTCCTCCTAGTGTGAGTAGGACTCCCCTTTCCTAATCCAATTAGGAAACCCTAAGGGGGAAGGAAAGAGGGGGAGAGGGAGAGGGAAAGAGGGGCCGCGCCCCCCTCCCTAGTCCAATTCGGACTCCCCATGTGGGGGGGGGGCGCCACCTCCTAGGCCGCAGCCCTCTCTCTCCCCTAAGGCCCAATAAGGCCCATTACTTCCCCGAAGGGTTCCGGTAACCCTTCCGGTACTCCGGTTTTCTCTGAAATCACCCGGAACACTTCCGGTGTCCGAATATAGCCGTCCAATATATCAATCTTTATGTCTCGACCATTTCGAGACTCCTCGTCATGTCTGTGATCACATCCGGGACTCCAAACTAACTTCGGTACATCAAAATGCATAAACTCATAATAACTGTCATCGTAACGTTAAGCGTGCGGACCCTACGGTTCGAGAACAATGTAGACATGACCGAGACACGTCTCCGGTCAATAACCAATAGCGGGACCTGGATGCCCATATTGGCTCCTACATATTCTGCGAAGATCTTTATCGGTCAGACCGCATAACAACATACGTTGTTCCTTTTGTCATCGGTATGTTACTTGCCCGAGATTCGATCGTCGGTATCCAATACCTAGTTCAATCTCGTTACCGGCAAGTCTCTTTACTCGTTCTGTAATACATCATCCCGCAACTAACTCATTAGTTGCAGTGCTTGCAAGGCTTATGTGATGTGCATTACCGAGAGGGCCTAGAGATACCTCTCCGACAATCGGAGTGACAAATCCTAATCTCGAAATACGCCAACCCAACATCTACCTTTGGAGACACCTGTAGAGCTCCTTTATAATCACCCAGTTACGTTGTGACGTTTGGTAGCACACAAAGTGTTCCTCCGGTAAATGGGAGTTGCATAATCTCATAGTCATAGGAACATGTATAAGTTATGAAGAAAGCAATAGCAACATACTAAACGACCGGGTGCTAAGCTAATGGAATGGGTCATGTCAATCAGATCATTCAACTAATGATGTGACCTCGTTAATCAAATAACAACTCTTTGTTCATGGTTAGGAAACATAACCATCTTTGATTAACGAGCTAGTCAAGTAGAGGCATACTAGTGACACTCTGTTTGTCTATGTATTCACACATGTATTATGTTTCCGGTTAATACATTTCTAGCATGAATAATAAACATTTATCATGATATAAGGAAATAAATAATAACTTTATTATTGCCTCTAGGGCATATTTCCTTCATGTAGTTCAACAAGGACTTTGATGCCGATATCATATGCCAATTCTATGCCACTGTCCATCTTGGAACTGATGCAGAAAGGACTCTGACTTGGATGACAAATGGCAAGTTGCTCACTGTCATGTGGAAGGCCTTCATGGAGTTACTTGGGGTGGAAGATCACGGGCTTGAGAATCCAGTCGGCTTCCGTCCTCACCGCAATGTCACCTCCACTCACAAGTAAGCCCTCTGGCCCTACTGTTCTAAGAAGGTTAACCCCAAGACAAAGAAGGTAACCTATGAGCTGTCTACCTATCTGGACATCCTTCACCGTGTCTTCCGAGAGACACTTTTCCCGCGCATTGGGAATCTGGATATGGTCCACTCCTATCTCGTGGACATGCTTCTCTTCTGCCAGCATGAGAAGGAAGCAAACACTGGAGAGTCCCTGGACATTTGTCATGTTATGTGGTCTGAACTTCTTTCTTCCGTTTCTGAGCGCAAGTGCCCGATCTATGGTCCTTTCATCATGCGGCTCATTGAGAAGGCCTGGGCACATCACTATCCCAGGACTGCGCTGGAAACTGGAGAGTTGATTTCTCATGATATCAAGCGTCTGAGGAAGAAGGACAACTGGGGCACCCAGGCCCCTCGATCTGATGATCCACCTTCTGAGGCTGACATGGAGTGTGAGGATGAGGCTGAGGCCGACAAGGATGAGGACTATGAGCCCTCCGGTGTGGAGCCTTCATGGGCTAAAAGGATTAAGCGCAAGATGAAGAAACTTTTCTGCATGGAGTTTCATGGCCAGTACATGTCTCATGTCTTTGAGAAGAAGGCCCGCAGACGTCACAAGGAGCTCATGCACCAGTTGGGTGCCACTGTTAACAGCGGATCTGAGGAGAGGATCACTGATGAGGAGGAGTGGGTTCAGCAGCATTGCCAGTGGACCGATTCAAACACAGAGCAGTTTCCGACCAATGATGGAGGTGCAGACGATCCTGCTGGGATGTGATGTTCGAGATCCTCAGCTTGCTATCACCTGGAGCCGTAGCAACGCTCTTTGCCCTTTTGGTGTCTCGATGCCAAAGGGGGGGGGGAGAGTTTAGGGATTTGTGTTGTTGATGTTGCGAGTGTGTCTTTGTGGTTTGTGGTGTCGTTGTGTTTTCTCGCCGTTTGCTTTGTTTGGTTTTGTGCCAGTGAGACCTAAGTTCCAGACATATGGTGTGAGACATATGCTACCCTATCTTTATCTTATCATTATCTATGTCTATCTAGTACTTTGGTATCTTATGAGTTGCATGCTTATCCTGTTATATACCCTGCTCTCATGTATCCTTTGCTTAGATTGTTGGACTATAAAATATAGGGGGAGTGTTGATCCTAATGTGTGTGTCTTGCATTCCAAAGGCACTACTAACTAGGTGCACACATTCAGGGGGAGCCCGTCTATATTTTGTAGTTCTAAGTATCTTTACTTTCATGTCTTATCCCTGTGCAAATCATTGGTTGTCATCAATCCACCAAAAAGGGGGAGATTGTTAAGGCATATCTCTCTCGATGTAGTTTTGGTGATTGATCATGTTTGCGGACTAATCGTGTGCTTTGAGCATTTCAGAGATTCATCCTTTAGCACGAGACAATTTCTTTCCCCTCGAAGTGTTATTCAAGACGGTGTAGCTCTTTCGTTTCTTGTTTGGTGGACTAGTTTCGTAAGAGTCATCGTACTATCAAGAGGGGGTCCACTTTGGTAAGGCTTGGGTGGAATCAACACGTACACATCCTTTTCTCACCCTCCGAGCTTTTCCACTTCGTCTAGAGAGCTTGTTCCCTCTGCAGTTGTGCTATTTTGTGTCCGAGCGGTAGTACCGTGGTACCCAGCGGTAGTACCGCTTGTGGTTCTCAGCCGCAGTACTGCTGCGGTACTGGGCTACTACCACGTCGACTCGAGGGGGTCGCCTCTCGTGTCGGGTTGAGCGGCACTGTGCAGTGGTTGCAGTTGCGGTAGTACCGCTCGTGGGCGGTAGTACCGCCCTACCACCGCGGCAGTACCATGCTGGGCACGTTTCCTACTCTCTCTTATAGCCCTCCCAGGCTGGGCGGTAGTACCGCAAGGGGGAGCGGTAGTACTGCTGGGTCCAGCGGTAGTACCGCTGCCTCCTGCGGTAGTACCGCCCTGCGCGGGGCTGTTTTGGGGGTAACAGTTGGATGGGATCCCCTTCTATAAAAGGGGTCCTCTTCTTCGTTGACTTACCTCTTCCCCCAAAAGCTCCATTAATGCTCTAAGCTCCATTTTCGCCCGATCTCTCTCCCTAGCCAATCAAACTTGTTGATTTGCTCGGGATTGGTTGAGAAGGCCCCGATCTACACTTTCACCAAGAGAAATTTGATTCCCCCACCAATCCCTAGCGGATCTTATTACTCTTGGGTGTTTGAGCACCCTAGACGGTTGAGGTCACCATGGAGCCATAGTCCATTGTGGTGAAGCTTCGTGGTGTTGTTGGGAGCCTCCGATTAAGTTGTGGAGATTGCCCCAACCTTGTTTGTAAAGGTCCGGTCGCCGCCTCCAAAGGCACCAATAGTGGAATCACGGCATCTCGCATTGTGTGAGGGTGTGAGGAGAATACGGTGGCCCTAGTGGCTTCTTCGGGAGCATTATGCCTCCACACCGCTCCAACGGAGACGTACTTCCCCTCAAAAGGAAGGAACTTCGGTAACACATCCACGTCTTCACCGGGTCCACTCTTGGTTATCTCTTACCTTTATTTGTGCAAGCTTATTAGTGTTACTTCTCTTGCTTGCTTGTGTGCTCGTTGTTGTTGCATCATATAGGTTGCTCACCTAGTTGCACATCTAGACAAACTACTTTGATGCAAAGTTTAATTTGGTAAATGAAAGCTAAAATTGTTAGTTACCTATTCACCCCCCTCCCCCCTCCCTCTCTAGTCAACCATATCGATCCTATCAGTGGTGACGCTATATTTTCTTTAGAGGATTCACACGTGAGTTCCTTGGCTCCGAGGGCGGTGTTGTCTCGACCGGCCACCACATCGGTGACAACGGCAACCACTTGGTGTTATGCTTACTTCTTGCAATGGCTTCGCCCAGCTGGAGCACAGAGCTCATTGATCGGATGCACCATGGGATGTGTTTTATACCCAAGCATCCAATGCGACCTTCAGCAACGATCGATCAACGGTGCTTGCCTCTATGGCCGGTGTGTGCTGCACGGCTCCGACCAACCACGGCTAGGTACCTCAGGTGTGTCCCCCTTTATCTACGTTGCTTTTCTTGGTAGGGAGAGGTCTTATTCCAACACGCCATCACAGTCACCACCTCGTCGACGCCGTCAAGAAAAAAAGTGAGAAAAAAGAAAAAAATATTGGATGGATTCCCACTCCTCTTGCCGCCGACGAGTGCGCCTGATGAGGGAGATGAAGGGACCGAGGCAGCGGTGCCTAGGGTTGGGACTTCGAAACACACACTTTGATCCTTGGTCTAACATGAGATTGACGTACCCAGCCTTAACAGAGCTAACACGGTTTTTTTAGTTTGAAGGGGACTGGAAAAAAAATCAAAATACAAAACACTAACTGTATTGGAATGTAAATAGTTGTTTTTTCAGAAAAATTAATTGCTGGATTGTAATCACCTTAAAAAAGAAACAAAAAATAAACCGAGACATAGTGTGCCACATGTTCACGGCATGCATGAAGCAAGGGTTGAGTTGTGGTGAGTTTGGTGGTCTTTCTTACCTAATTAATGCGATACGTGTTCTTTGAAAAAGTAAATAATAATGCAATACCTGATCGACTCAAATTATACAAAGTTTTGCTTGTTTATTAAGAAGGATGAACAAAATTGTACTATATGTTTGAATAACTGGGAGAAGGGAAGGAAAACCACGAGCGCTTTACGATCCTGGTGTACGAGTGATGTGGCACCGCATTGATAGTACCTTGTACGGAAATTTTGCAAATTATCCCTCCTTGTCTTCTTCCTCGTCGACCTCACACCCCATAAACATTTCATCGAACAGACAACACCGTGCGCAGCTCTTCTCCTCCAGTCTCGGCCGCCAATGCAACTCACCTCGACGCCACACGTGGCGGCTCTACGAGAACGTGCACCTCCCCTCTGCCGTCCGTACGAGCGCGACTGCCTCCGGTCGCGCGGCACCGCGTCTGACATCCAAAGTAGCTTCTCGCCTGCTCGGGAGGCCGAGCTCGGGCAATGCACCCAGCATTCCGGCTATGGCGGCAGCGGATGACAAGTCTGCGCTACTAATCCCGTGAAGGATGCGGCAACGGGTGGCGTTGGTCGTCCTCCGTTAGGCCACGCATGAGAGGGCGGAGCGACGGCGCGCATTCTGCACGCCGCGGCCCTCCGGTGGGTGTGCTGCCTGTTGGCGCACCTCGATGTGTGACCTGACGGTGATCACCGGAGACATGGTCGGAGAGGAAGAAGACGCTCACAGAGAATTTTGTGGCGCACAAACACCTGCCGCTCGAACGACGTTTTTTGTATTTTCTCCTCTAGCACGAGCTCGAACACCACAGCTCAATAGACCGGCGGGAGTGGGGCTTTATACTCGCGTGCACAGACACGCTAGCCCGCGCCCATATGCACCCCCACTTGCACGATCTTCCGCGGCGAGCCGAGTAGCGCGTGTCCAGCTCCTGACGCGGTCTCATCGCCCCCGTATTTCGCCCCCGTATTCCGACCCAGACCGCACCAGGCGCACACGCACGCCGGTCGCCACCGGGAGGGCCACGGCTTATTCCTGACACTGCCGATCCCGCGACACGCCTCCGTGCACTAGAGCGCGGCGAGGACGACGCGCTTCAGCACCTCTGACGGTGGCGCCTCCGGCAGCTTCAGGTAGGAAAGAACCACGGCAAAGACAGTTGACCTCCGCGTCACGGCAGAGCCGCTTGATGGGCCTTCGTCACGGTGCCGTCGCTCAAGACCTTGCTCGGCTCTTCGTCGAGGATCAGCCTGACCTGGCCGACCTTGGCGTCATCGAGGAGCATGCGCGCGTCAAGGTCTCAAGGAAGGCGACAACGCGGGACGCGGAGCCGACGCTGATCATTGGGGTGACGGTGGATGTAAGGAGCCGTCCATTGCTGAATGGCTGTGTGCCGGTGAGCAGCACGACGAAGCTATTCAGGTGATCAGGTCGCTCTTCCTGGTGAGCACGCCAGAGCGGACGTAGTGCGGGTCAACGCAGCCGGGGCAGCTCCAAGCGGCGGGCGCACGGTCAGCGAGAACCCTGCGCGCGCGGAGTCGAATTCACAGAGACTGGTGTCCATGGCCACGTCGAGCAGCACGCACCACCCAGGGCTCGCAACGACAGCCCGCCGCACGCATGTCATCGTCATGGAGGTAGTTGTGCAGGTTGCCGTTGGGCGCGAACTCCGGCACGAGCACGCCCTCGTCGGCTTCGCGCTCTTCGCAGAAGGCGAGGAGATGATGTGTGGATGGCGGACGCGGACGAGCGCGTCGAGATCCTTGTCGAAGGCGCGTCGAAGGCACTCGTTGCTGCGGTGCACTTTGACGGCGGTGAGCTGGGAGCAGCCGGCCGCCATGGAGTCCACCACCACCAGCGCCCATGACCAAACGGTTGCAGGGGACGTGGATGAGCTCCCAGCGCTGCTTGAAGGCTTCAAGCGCCACGTCCGGCTGGCCGCCCGGCTGCTCGCGCTTCGCCATCACGGCCAGCTTTGTCATCTGCCGCAGATCGAGATGATGGCAGCGACCGGCGCATGCGGTGTGGCTATTCCCTCTTAAACAGGAGGATGCATGGGCTATTTAAAGGAACTTTCTATAAATTTAAGGCACTTTAGCTAATGACAGTGGACTGAATTTGAAATTAGGGTCAGTCGACTTTTGGGAGTTCGCCGGAGTGACCTTGATGGAAGGAACGAGAAGGTAGGGGCTCGCTGGAGAGCTACCCCATTATCTATTTTAGGTTTTAGGGTGGGGACAGGGATGCACTTCGCCGGAGAAAAAACCCAAACGCGGGCGACTTAGAGGGATGACGGGCTAGGCCGGTGGTTGGGGCGGTTTCGGGGAGGATGGGGCGGCGAGACCGTGCGGGAGCGCCGCCGGCATCAGTGGTGGTCACAGACGGTTCAGCCGGCGGCCTGGGCGGCGGTCTGAAGAAGAAGAGGAGAAGCCAGATGAAGAAGAAAATCCAGGCGCCATTGAATGTACATCGGACGTTTTAAATTGACCAACTGACCCAATTTTAAAAAACAATGTACCCTAACCCATTTTAAAGGCAAGTTGTTATTTAGAAACTCCCTCCGTAAACTAAATATAAAAATGTTTAGCTCACTATTTAGTAATATAAACCCTCTTATATTAGTTTACAGAGTAAGTATTCGTTAGGTTGTTTTGGCTGACATGGATAGAGTGCACACCGTCGTACACTGACCGAAGTACTTGGTTGATGCACTCTAATGGTTTTGTATGCTGTACTCTCTCGTCCCATAATAGTATTGATTAAAAATGAATTGTAAAGTATATTTGTGTTACACCTAAGGCTATAGGCCCATCTTCGCCATTACACGGACCATAGATTGACGACCATATACAAACGTTCAAAAATGTGACCAAATTGCTGAGGCTAGGGAGTGCCGCCAAATTTTAAAAAAAAAGTTGGTGCTTTCCCGCGCGCCAACGGTCGACGCGGAATAGCTTTGTGGCTGCTGGGACTCACCGGAAGGCACAATTATTCTAGGCCGAAGGAACCGAAGTTTGGAAGTGAAATGCGACCCCTTTTCTTTATTCCAAAGCCTACTTTTTTCTAAAAAAATGTACAAAACATGGTATTTGGAGTATGTACCAGTATTAAGGGTGTGTTCAGGCATACTGCAACGACCAGCTCTGTCAACTTTCTCGACGGAGCCAGGCTGAACGGTCGAAATCAACAAAGCTGGATCTGATTGGAGGTTCCTCGCAACACATAAATGAGGAGCAACATATTCCTGGATCCGTAGTGCTGCAAACACGGAGTTCATATTTATTACCGGAAGTAGCCATTACTAAATGGAAGGAAACTTTTTTTTTAAACGGAGACAAAAGATTTGCCCCATCGATTAAATGAGAGGAGAATAAAGTTACAGAGTGTTACAGAAGACCGAGAGAGCGGCATGACAATTACTCACTTAATACAATTCTCCCTAATTTCTTAGCCCGTGCGGAAACCCAAAGATTGGCCTCATCCACGATAAGCTTTAGTAGGATTGACGGCGGTGCATTCTTGTGGCGAAAAACCCGAGAATTCCTCTCGTTCCAAATTGTCCATGACACAACCATGGTAATAGAGGCCATGGTGCGTCGATCGGGGTTGCTCGAGTAGGTTTGTGTATCCCACCACTCCAACAAAGACGGCGTAAGATGCCAGTCACTAGTGTCCATGTGCACAAGACCATACTTATCAATGATCAAATGCCAAAGCCTAGTAGTGACACAACATTTGACAAAGAGATGGATGCCTGTCTGTTGCTCTTGTTTGAAGAGGGGGCAAAGGCCACAGTTAGCCCAACCACGCCGCTCAACCCGGTCGGCGATCCAAATCTGATCTTGCAAGGCCAACCAGATGAAGAATTTTACTTTCGGGGGCACCCACACCTTCTAGACCATGAAGTCCATGGGGAGAGCGTCAAACCGCAAGGAAACGTTTTGATTCACTCTTCCTTCTTCCGTTCTTCCCCAACCACGTGTACATAACTAATTGCTAGCTCTCTCCACCCTCCAACACAATAGCTTGTCCTCCCTCTCCACCCTTGCGATTGTGCTCACCCTCACCATCCAGGCACTCTCCCCAACCTCACCACTATTCATGGGATAGAGCTCGCACCATGAATTGCGTGCAGAGGCTGGAGTAGACCGCCTTTCAACGTCGATGACAGAGGCGAAGACACATTATTTTGATTATGTACCTTACATGAGGCATCCTTTTTGACCCCTAAGTGAGGTTGTCGGTGTTTTCACCTCATATGAACTCTCGTTTACCGGCTTCCCTTTTTTACTCACTTGATTATGTCATCGTACCAAATTAATCAATTTTTTATGGTCATTCGCTTGAGCAGATCGATTTGCCAGGACGATGAAGATACAGTGAGACGTGTATTGTGATACCACTACTGCTCCCTTGCTTGCACTATGGTGCGAGAGGTGGAGGGGAAGCCAAACACGTCATGTTCGAACATTATCTACAACTAGCAATGTGGTAGTGCGTTGCAGCAGATGTAAAGTAGAACAATACATGTTCACAAACTTAAAACAAAACACTCTAGTTTTGATATACATATATCACTAAAAAAATTATGCTTCACTTAAAATATATTTCTCGGGCTGTTTTGATAAGGTGAGGGAGGGATGTGGTTTGTTCCAAGATACTAAGGGGTTTTCTATAAATTGGAGCAGATACGTGGGCTATTGTTCAAAAAGGTCACAACTTACCTCACAGTCGTTAGATACAGATCTAATGATTAGAAATGACAGATGATAGACACACCATCATCACCAACCGAGTCTTTTATAAGAGTAGAGATATTGTATTCGTCTGTGAAGATTTACCAGATTGCTCACTAGTGTCAAAAGCGCTCTTATATTACTTATTTATACTTTTTGATTATTTTCTTCATAGTTCAATATTGCACATATTGTTTTTCAAGCTATTCAGATAAAAGTTTCTATTATTATAAGAAAAATGAACCCTCACTTAGTGACCAATCTAGCAAAACGGTGAGCTTAAATTCACATATGGAAAGAAATCCGGTGTTTTTTGTTTTGGCCACTAGGAGCCGGGCGACTCGGGGGAAACCCCAGCCGCCGTCGGCTCGGCCCCCACCTCCCGCCCATGCCCGCGTCCCCGTCGCCGGAGGGCCGGCCGGCAAAGCCGCGCCGGGCCCTGGGATGGAGGCGGCGGGGCCTTTCTCCACCAACCCCCTCCCTCCACCAGCACCCCCCCCACCCCTGGATCTGGTGCCTGCGGCGGCGGCGGCCTCCTCCGGCGATGCGGGCGTCCCCTCCCCCGACGGCTCCGGCTTGCTGGCCGCGCTGGTGCCCACCCCTCGCCCCGCGGGCTGCGACTTCCTGCGGCTGCTCCGTCCGGCCCCGGATCCGATCTGGGAATCCATGCCGGCTGGCTGTGGTGCTCACCGGCCGGGCGCACTCTACCAACTGCGTACCCCTCCTTCGACCCCCCCTCCCTTCGAGCTCCGGGCCGGCCTCCTCGTGAGGCAGTCTTGGAGGCAGCTGGCTGCGCCAGCGGTGTCGGTTTTTTGCTAAGCTTCATTCGGATTTTGGCTGTGCGCGAGTCCCCCTCGTCTTCCACCCGGCAGGAGCGGCTTCAGCCCGGTGGCCATGGACCTGCGCCTCCTCCTGTGCTCCTGGCAACCGGCGCGGCTTCGGACCCGGCGTGCCCTAGAAGCCGCGCTTTCCGGCTCCCTTGGCTCGCTGGCTCCTCAGCGTCTCCGCTTCACCACCACCCTGTCGGTACCTGGTTGGCCGTCCATCCCGGCGCATCTTTGCCTCCGGTTTGCTTCAGGAGCTGCGTCCCCTTCCGGCTCCTTTGGCATGCTGGTGTCCCTGCTGTTCCGGTCCCGGCGGCCTGTATCTGCGCTCCCTTCCAGATCATGGCTCGTCCGGGGCTCCGGCCACCGTCACATCCCTGCCACCCTTCACTCTGCTCAGCCTCGCAGCCTTGTCCTCCTCCGAAGCTCGCGCGTCCAGCGGCACCCGGTGCCTCCTTCGGCGTCGGGCGCGGCTCCCCTTCCTGCGGTCGCTACTCTGCGTACGCCTGACTGCCTCATTTCCGATCTGTGCTCCGACGGCTTGGGATTGCTCGGAATTTGGCCAGGGCGAAATCCCTGCAGGTTATGCTGGCAGCGACGACATCTGTGGATGTCGTGCCCTTCTTGAAGGCGCTGCCATGGCCATCTTCTACGCCCCTCTTTGAGCTTCAGGGGAAACTCTAGGTCCGTTTTTTTGGACCGGACGACGACGGCGTCTCGGTGTCGTTCTCCTTGGTGAAGATGTTGTCTTGTTTTGCTCGGGGCGTCCTCGGTGCTAGTTTTGGAGAATTTGTAGCATGGTTATTAGCTGGATAGCTTCTCTAGTCGGAGAGTTTTGTTGTGTTCTTCTTTGTTTGGGTCGAGCATCTCCTGTCTTTACTCATCGGGCACCATGTTCACGCCCATTGTGCTCGTGTCATGTGTTGTACCATATCATGTACTCATTCTATCTTCTTCTATCAATGAAATGATACGCAATCTTTGCGTATTCACCAAAAAAAAAAAGAGATTGAAAAGAGATGACACGGTAGAAGATAAACAGTATGACGTGGCAGTGAAATGAGAGTCAAACATGTCAAACCCGGTTAGTTAAGAAAAATAAATATTGCGAATGGTTTTTGGAGTCCAGGGGTGTGATTTGAATCATAGCAAAGGTCAGGTTTGTAGAACTTCATACAGAGAGTAGGACGGCGATGAACAGTTGCAGCCGTGCGTTGCCTCTAAACAGTGAACTGAATTATTATTTTTAACGGACTAACCTAATGTCTAAATGGGCCAATCCAAACAGCTGGGCCTGATGGGAGATAGCGAGGCGCGCCAGAACGAACGAATGGATCCCTGGTTTTGAGCCGTGTGACTGCGAGTGGGGGCCACGCGCTGAAACATGAATTTGCACGCTTCAAATGTTGCCGCCAGAAGGAAATGTGTCATCTACTCATCTTCACACGTTAATAATATTTGTTCATAAAAAGCATATCCTTATTCATCAAAGTCTAGTGGAATTGTTTTCTGTGAGGCGAAGACCCAGGTGGCTCGCACTAGGGTTTCCTCGGTCTCTCGCCGGGAGCTGTTGGTCCGCCTCGTCTCCTATGGTCCTCGGACCATGGAGATGTGGCGGATCATGGCCCTTGCCTGTGAGATGGCTCCGTTTTTAGGTATTTTTTCGGTCTCATTAGGGTTTGAGCCATGTCTAAGAAGACGAGACGGCGTCAGCTTTTTAAAGATGGAATAAGATTCTTTCCGCCTATCCTCCGTCTCGGTGGTGCTTCTAGCGTTGTCGGAGGGCGTGTGGAGGTGTGTCTCCGGCGGATCCCCTGGGATTCCGTCGGTGTTTGTCGAAGGTGGATCCTCTTGCACCACTAGGAAAAAGCTTATACACAGGATCTTACCAGCAGTGAGTTTTAAATTAAGGCGCTGCTGCAATGTAGCAGTAGCGCGCTCCGGCAGTACTCGCTGCTGAAATAAACGTAGCAGTAGCGCGCCTCCTCTAAGCCGCGCTACTGCTATAATTCCCACGACCCCGCCGCGAAGCTAGTTCTAGCAGCAGCGCGTTAATTCGGAGCGCGCTACTGCTACGTAGTTTAGCAGTAGCACCTTTGCCTTTAGAGCGCTACTGCTAAAACTAGCTATCTCCCACCCCCCACGCTCTCCTCTATCCCATCCACACTCACACTCATACTCACTCCCCCTCACCCCCCCCCCCCGCCGGCCGCTGTCGCCTACCCCTCTTCCCTTTATGCCATCGTTAACTCCTCCTCCTCACTGGACTCGGTACCGCCCTCCTCCTCCGTCCTCCCTCGACTCGCCGCCAGCCAGCCCCTCCTCGCTCCGCCTTCCTCCTCCGTCCTACTCTCTTCTCCCTCCTCGAGTCGCCCCTCCTTCTCCCTCTTCACTGCTACATTTTGATTTAGTAGGCTAGTTCATATGCAACATTTTGATTTAGTTGATTTAGTAGGCTAGTTGATTTAGAACATTTTGATTTAGTTGATTTAGTAGGCTAGTTGATTTAGAACATTTTGATTTAGTTGATTTAGAACATTTTGATTTAGAGTATTTCGTATGCTAGGGGATTTAGTAGGCTAGTTGATTTAGTATGCACCATTTTATTGTTATTTTTTCTGTACATGGATAGGTAGATGCTTTTGATTTTTTGTAATAAGTTATTTTTTGGCAAAATGTAGGTGCCAATTTAGTTAAATTTGCCACTTGTTCTTTTAATCAATTATCTTAGGCAATAGGGGCCAAATTAGATGAAATGTCTTGGTAGGTGGTACCCTTATTTGGTAGATATTTGTGAAAAGTTTTTTTGGCAATAGGTGCCACCGAAATGCTTTATTAGGTGGTACCTTGTCATCTAATATGTTACTAGATCTTAGGATTATAATTGTCCACAAAATTGCTTCTCGCGGAAGAACCAAAAATATCACATGCTACTGTTTTTCTTTCCTGTGAAGTGGATCGTTAATTCTTTGCTCATATTGCTTTAGGAAAATGGCGCCACCACCACCACCACTATGTCGACTGTGCAAGTCAAGGTGCGCTAGCAGCCTTGCAACTGGCAAGCTATTCGACATCTACTTCCAGCCGAGTTTTCGTCATGCGGCGGTAAGAAATTAGATGAAATGTAACAACTATTTTATTTTTAGTGTTGGCATTACTGCATTGTGTCATTTTTCTTCTTTTACACAGATTTGTCCCATGCAATGTGAGGTTGAAATTCAACAAGCTGACATGATACACTGTGACATTTGAGGCTCCTGGGGGGCCGTACACTATGGAAGTTGAGAAAGGACGCAATATGTCGCAGATTGGAGGAGATGGGTGGGCCTGTTTCCTCGCCCACATGCGTCTTACTGGTGGTGAGTTGATCAGCTTCTCCTTCAGAGCAGAAAGACCCAAGCTGGCTGTCATTTATCTCAACCTGGTGAAAGATGATGAAGATGACGAAGATGACGAAGATGACGAAGATGATGATGACCCACTCGATGAAGATGATGAGAACCCACTTCATGAAGCCATCGTAGCTCAATGAATGAGGCTGAGCGAGGAGGAGGTGTGCAACCTATGAGACATAATTCCGCCACATGATGACTTTGTCGGGGTGCCATTCCTGACCCGCCTGACAAGTACCATGGTCGATCGGCATGAAATGGTATGTTATACTGACTGTAGTAATTTGATGATATATATATATATATATATATATATATATATATATATATATATATATATATATATATGCTTTATTGTTATACTTAC
The DNA here is from genome assembly GCF_018294505.1 of Triticum aestivum. Taxonomy (NCBI): domain Eukaryota; kingdom Viridiplantae; phylum Streptophyta; class Magnoliopsida; order Poales; family Poaceae; genus Triticum; species Triticum aestivum. The sequence continues at coordinate 20,450,039 of NC_057806.1, forward strand.
AAATGCAAATTATCCGATGATATGCTTAGTGTAGAGTCCAATGATATGCTTTGTGGAATCTAGTTGATGATATGCTTTAGTGTAGAGTCTGGTCACATGCTTATTAGTGTAGAATCCAAGAAACTATTAATAGTGTAGATAATCCATATATACTTATTAGTAGAATTCATGATTAATTAGTACAAATACGTAGTACTATGTCTTTTGATAGTGTAGAAATCTAGACTTAATAGAAATATATTTGCAAGAGTTTGTGCGAGGCTATTTATTAATTGATATGTTTTTCTTATTCAGAAATGTCAAAGAATCTATGTGTGAGTTGTGGTATCGAGCCTGATGAAGAAGGATCAGCTGGACTACGCCTTACCGCAAGGGGCTCCGTCACCACATGTACTTACCGCATGGACACAGACGGTCGCACACACTTAAACTCGGTTGAGTGGAAGAGATTCCTCGTTGGCAAGAATCTTCGTGTTGGACAGGCCATCCTAATTACTATCAGGAACACCCACCGCCCAGGCTTGAGGATGATGATCGTCGTCGATATCATCTAGAACTACATATGTGTGTGTGGCTATATCATCTAGAACTACATATGATGATCATCGTCGATATCATGTAGAACTACATATGATGATCGTCGTCGATATCATCTAGAACTACATATGATGATCATCGTCGATATCACCTAGTACTGCTTGAGGATGCATGTTGAGTATATATGAAACTATTATCTAGTACTCTTTCTGTTCCAAATTACTCGCTGTGGTTTTAGTTCAAATTTGAACTAGAACCACGACGAGTAATTTGGAACCGAGGGAGTACTACCTAGTACCTATAATGCTTTATGAAATTGATATCTAGTAGTACCTAGTATCTGAAAATTGCAGTTTATTGAAGCTGAAACGGGGTAGGAAGCCGGGGGGAAATGATGAAAAATATAGCAGTAGCGCGGAGCCAGAAAATCGCTACAGCTAATTAATAGTAGGGCGTTCCGGAAAAGCGCTGCTGATATAGTCAATAATAGTAGCGCGGGTACAGACCGCGCTACTACTAACAGTTAGCTGTAGCGCCTTATCGGTAGCGCGGCTGCCCGCGCTACTGATAGCCTCAAAACCCGCGCTACTACTATGGTTTTCTCTAGTAGTGTTGGATCCGATCTTAGTTCGTCTGCGCTGTGTGTATGCAAATTGGGTGCTTCCGATCTACGGTTCTCTTTATCGGCGGTTGCTGTTTTGGTGCGCTGGTCCTATGGGACCTTAGCACGATGACTTCCCAACTGTCTACTACCACAAGATTTGCCCAGTTCCAATGAGGGAGGGGTGATGATGGCGGCGTGCCTTCGGCTCGCTCCAGTGCTTGTAGTCGTCGCTAGGAGGTCTACGAACCTGAATGTAATTTTTACTTCTAGTGTTCTTTGTAATACCATGAGAGTTTATGAATAGATCGGAAGTTTTCTCGCAAAAAATAATAATATTTGTTCATAGCAAAAAATACATAATTCAAACATAATTTTTTTCCAAGTGCACAATACAAGCATTAAACTTCTTGGCCTCATTGTGGGTCCATATATACTCTAAAAGATCATTTAGTAGTTGCAGGTGCACGTTTTAATCTCAAGGATTTCAATGCATCTCTAGAAAGTTCACAATATGCTATGCATCTTTTTCTGGGAGGCGGACTTGTACTCCGGCTTGCTCATATGGAAGCGTCGACGAAAAAACAAGGGTTTGTGCATACGGAAGCGCCAGTGAAAAAAGTTTCAAGGAATCTTGTCCTAGGTTGGAAGTGATACTTGTAGAGCGACCCTGCACCAGCGACCCTATCCCGGTTGAGAACTCTACTCCCTTTGATCAAACACTTGAAGTTTAGAATGTGCTTCACTTTCCTCCCCATTTTCTCTTGGATTCTGATCATCATCTTCAACTCTATATCTTCATCAATCGAATCTGACGAATCGATGGACTCTTTTTGGATGAATTCATCAAGCTCCTTGTTTCGATACTCCTCATCTGACGAACCCGATGAATCCCTCGTTTTACCTACAAAATAATAAAAATTGCTTGGACATTTTGTTGAACATATAGATGGCAAGGTGTCTGACAGGAGGAGCGGGATGTATCGCCGTGGCATCTACGGCGGGAATGAACGTGAGGAGTTCTGCGGTGGTGACGGCGAGGTCGTGGGCTCAGGACGACAGTGGAGCTAGGGTGGTGGCGAAACTAGGGGAGGATCGTCGCCGATGATCGAGGAAGAAGGGCGGAAAGGAAAAGGACATGTCCGGCTAGGTCGAGGGTGATTTGATGAAATTTAGGATGGGTCGGGTCTGTCGTGGCAGACGCGCCCGGCCGCTTCCCCATATCCGCCTTAGATATGAACTAGATATGAGGGGTGCCAGTCAGTTCGGGACATATAGGGTCGGTTCGGGGGAGGCTAGGTTGCGATTTTTTGACTGGGTCATTTGCCTGGGTGTATAGTGCCAATATAAATGTGTTGGGTTGTTACATGCTCTAAGTTTTTCATTGGACATTCAAAGTATTAAATTCATTTGGATCTAACCAAAAAATAGCTCGCTACAAGATATAGCGTGACCCTTCTCTGGATGCTACACAAGTTATAGCATGCTATATTTTAAAATAGCATCTTCAAAAATATCAAACATATCACATAATTCAAAGATTTCAATAGCTAAATAATTGTCCAGAAGCAATACATGCATTACCAGTTAACCACATACAAGAAGCAGTGTCCTCGTGCTCCCCATCTCCTCCACTACCGCACCCCCTCGTCTCCTTTGATGGTAGATGCAAGAAGTAGCCACAACCTGGTCAAGTCGCTGCTCCTCCCCAGTCACCGGCAGTAGCAGGAGCACGCGACACACGCATGAGCAAGCAGCAACATGAGCTCAACAAGATGGAAGAAGTTCAAAAAGGTATTACCTGGTGTTGCACTGTTGCCGCCATTGCCGGATGCGTGGCTGATGTCGTCTTTTCCGGTGTTGTCTGGAGTCGAGCTGGAGGAAGCCACCGAAGCCGCTGGTGCTCAAGCTCATATGGGAAGGGTGAATGAGCTGGGGTTGATTGTCCATTAGGTCTGATCATCTAAGATTGAGAATAAGAGGGGTGTGGACTGTGTTGTTGACGAACCCTAAACCCTAGCTCTAACCCTCTCTCACTCAGTTGCACCTCGCTCACTCTCTGCGCTCGAACGACAGATGAAGGAGGAGGAAGGAGAAGGAGACAGTGGACACGGTGGAGCTCCCGGTGCACGAACGCCCGCCGCGCAGACGGCCTTGTTCTCCCTCGAGCACGAACTCGAGCTCACTCCACACCCATTACAACGAACACCATACAGGTTTTATACCCTGGACAGCGTTGGGCACGACCCGCACACCTCCACTCCCCCGAGCCCATGTTCTGGCCCGGTCTGGCCGCGGCCACCTCGCGCATGCACGCGCCTAGCTCGCGGCGAGCCCTCAACAGAACAGCTCAGTGACCCGGTCCAGCTCGCCAACAGACTCCTAGCCCTACGGTGCGATGTGCACACGCCACGCCCGCACCCTAGCCTTACATGCGCATGCACACACGCACGCCTTCACCGCGGTCCCGACGCGCCCAACACGTCCAGCTCGCGCCCATACACGCGCTGGACGAGCCCGACGCATCGCCACAGCTTATTTGCCCTACACTACACCGCCTAAGCCGCGGCTCAGAGCAGGCCGCCGTCGATCCACCATCAGCGCGTGCTCTGCCGCCTGTGCCTTCCGAAGCTGGGGCACTCCCGCTTGAAGTGGCCGCGCTCGCCGCACTTGTAGCAGCGGCCACGCCTATTGCCACCGTAGCCCGACGCCACGCTCCGCCCGTCGTCGTCGTCCTGAGAGTCGCCGTGCTTCCGCTCCCGTGCCCGCCACTGCGCCGCCGTGTACATGAGGTGTCCATCATATCGCTCGCCGCCCGCCTGCCCACGTCGTCGTAGCCGCTCGTCGAAAGCCTTCAGGCGACCCAGGGCATCCTCAAATGCCATGGTGGACACATTGCGGAACTGCTCGACCCAGCCACCACCGCATACATGCGGTCCGACATGGAGTCGAGCAGCTTCTTCACCAGCGTGGCGTCCTCCAGAGTTGATCCAAGCCCCGCGAAGCGCGCCGCCATGTCACCGAGCTTGCCGGCGAACCCATCCAGCGTGCCGCCATCCGCCATGCGCAGCAGCTCAAACTCTCCGCGGAGCGTGCCCAGCCGCGCTGCCCGAACTCGATCCGCGCCGATTCAGGCCCAGACCTCCGCCGCCGTCTTCTTGGACGCCACCTACAATAGGAGATCCTCCGCCAGCGCCCCGAGCAGATACACCCGTGCCGGCTTGTCCTTCTTCGCAATCACTGCCGCCGCTGCATCCTCCGGCAGCACCACCGCCTCTCATAGCCTGGCCGCATCGAGGTTGGCCTCGACCTTGATCGCCCACACGGTGTAATTCTCACCGGTGAGCATCGGCAACGGCTGAGGTAGCGAGCTCCCTGCTCCGCCGACGTACGGGACGAGGGACATCTCCGGCGATCGCCTCCCACAACGAGGGTCTGATACCAAATGTTGTTCACGAACCCTAAACCCTAGCTCTACCTCTCTCTCTCTCTCTCTCGTTGCACCTCGCTCACTCTCTGCGCTCGAACGACAGAAGGAGGAAGCAGAAGGAGACAGTGCACGCGGTGGAGCTCCCGGCGCACGAATGTTCGCCGCGCAGACAGCCTTGTTTTCCCTCGAGCTCACTCCACACCCATTGCAACGAACACCACATGGTTTTTATACTCTAGCTGCGACCACCTCGCGCTTGCATGTGCCCAGGTCGCGGCGAGCCCTCAACAGCACAGCTCAGTGACCCAGTCCAGCTCGCCAACAGACTCCTAGCCCTACGGTGCGACATGCACACGCCACGCCCGCACCCTAGGCTTAGAGCATCTTCAGCCGCCCCCAGGAAGGCCTCCCCAGTCGTTTTTTTCGCGCCGACGCAGAAAAATCGACCTAGTCGCGCCCCCATGAGCCCGATTTTCGGCGGCCTGGGCCGAATTTAGCGCCGGCGGACCCAGGCCGAACTCGGCGTGCTGGGGGGCGCTCGGGGTCGCCGGGGTGAGCGATTTTGGCGCGAAAGAGCCACGGGCCCGCCGCGTCAGCGACACCGCGCGTCTTCTTCCCCGAACACATCGGTTTCCCGTGGGGAATCAATGGCAAGGCCGCCGCCGGTCAGCCTTACCATTGATTCCTCACGGGTGGTGCGTCACGGGGCGACGCGCTGACGCCCCCCTCCCTCGCACGTGTACACACGGGGCGCCGCCGCTATATAAGCCGGTGGCCTCCCTCATCTCTTGCCACACCAGCCACACCAGCCCTAGCCCGCGGCTCACCGTCGACGCGACGGGCAATGGTTGCCCAGGAGGTTCGGCGCCTCCTCTTCTTCCTCCTCCTCCCGCTCTTCCTCACACTCGTCTGGCGCTCCGGCGCTGCTCGGCGTCAAGGCCGAGCCCGCAGCGGAGACGCCGCTCGGCCGGCGCACTCGCAGCGCCGGCATCGTCATCAATGAGGGCGGCCGGCGCGCCTACTCGTCGGCTCCTCCGCGCTTCGTCAAGCCCAAGACGGAGCCGGGCCTGGCGCCGATGAAGATGGAGCCGGGCCTCCCCGCGGTGAAGACGGAGCACGGCGGCCACGTCGAGCTCGACGACGACGCGGCCCTAGAATGGGCGCGCGCGGACTCCCTGAAGATGGCGAGGGAGCGCCAGTGCGCCGCCCTGCGGCGATTCGCGCAGCGCCGCCGGGGCCGCGACGAAGGAGGAATCGTCGTCATCGAGGACAGCGACGACGCCGCCGCGCCGCCGCCACCAGCCCGCACAGACGACGCCGGTCAGGGGTCCATCAGGGACGGCCGCGTCAAGGAGGAGAAGCTGGACGACGACGACGAGGGCGACTACTTCGCTTTTAACCAATTCCTTTTTTAATTATATATATTATGTAATAAAAACCCGCTTTTTAATGTAATATATGCCGAACTTTGAACTTTGCTATATTTTTTTAATTTTTTTTGAACGCGCCTGGGGATGGCCCTGTGGCCGGCGGCTGAGGACCAACTCGCCCCAGACTGATATTTTGCACCGGCTCATCCACAGGGGGCGATATTAGGCGCTCACTGGGGGCCAACGGCTGGAGATGCTCTTACACGCACACACACCTTCACCGCGGTCTTGACGCGCCCGACACGTCCAGCTCGCACCCTTACATGCACTAGACGAGCCTGACGCATCGCTGTGGCTTATTTGCCCTACAGACTGTGGACCTGTGGCCGGCCGAGGGGTAGTTTTGGGCCGCTGGGGCTCGACCGTTGTTTCTCTCCTTCAGGCTTTGGCATGACGTTACAACGCTATAACGCTACAACTTTTAGCATGGAAATAGCGCGCTATAACGCGATTAGCGCCGTAGCAAGCAAAATTGCTCAAACATAGCAATGGCCCGGGCAGATACGCTATAGCGACGCTATAACGCTGAAATAGCGTGCTATTTTTTTTTCGTTGTTTGTATCACATATTACAATTGTTTTTTTAGTGGATATATTGCAGTTGTTAAATTTAAATTGTTTTTTTAGTGGATATATTGCAGTTGTTAAATTTAAGAGGGATTTTGTAAATAAACTCCGAAGTATGCTGTTGATTTGTCACGCTACGAACACACAAACACAGAGGTAGTGGCAACAAGTAGTCTATCTACTAACCTGGTGCAGGATGTTTATAGAGCAAACCTGTACCCGCTTCTTCAGAGATTCTAACTCGAAGCAATTTTCTTCAGAACAGAGCAATCTTTTACTATGGATACCCACTTCTTGAGAGAAAACATGCTACTAAGAACCTACTAGAGCAATCTTCAGGGATTACTCATAATGCGCAACTGCAAACCAAAGAATTCGAGGCGCAGTTAACATTGTTCCGGGTTCAGAAGCCATTGTTCTCGTGTCTCCTCTCCTGTAGCATACTCTCTCCGTTTCAAATTACTCGTCGCAGAAATGAATGTATCTAGAACTAAAATACATCTAGATACATCCATTTCTGCGAAGAGTAATTCGGAACGGAGGGAGTAGTTGTGAATCAAGTTTACAGCAGAAACCTGCATCTATCTATATTCTGAACCAGAACTGAAACAAGTCTACTTTGACGAGCAGCAAATCCAAAATCGGATGAGGGAGCTGCTTGACCTGTACTCTGACCTGCATCTATGCGAATATACATGTCTATCTATGTAGAAGCCAAAGAACAGAGCAATGTTTATAGAGTAGACCTGTGCAATTTTCAGAGATTACAACTGAAGCATTTTTTTCCAGAACAGAGCAAATGTTTTCTTCAGAACAGATACCTACTAGTATAGTGGATAAACCAGAGAATCTACTTTGGATAGCCACTTCTTGAGAGAAAACATGCTACTAAAGAATCTACTAGATCAATCTTCAGGGATTAATCATAATGCGCAACTACAAACCAAAGAATCCGAGGCGCATCTACCATAGTTCTGAATCCTACTTGACCCGCGAGGCCAGAACAGCAAAATTGATCAAGTTTACAGCAGAAACCTGCATCTATCTATATTCTGAACTAGAATTGAAACAAGTGTACTTGGACGAGCGGCAAAGCCAAAAACGGGCGAGGGATCTGCTTGTCCTGTATTCTGAACTTGCATCTATGTATCCATATATGTCTATCTATCTATAGGCAAAAGTAGGTGTTCATTTTTGTTGTGGTTGCGTCGGAGGCGGCGAAACTTCTGAGATTATGAACTTCCTGTCGCCTGCATCATCCGTATCCTGGCGTCGCAGCTTCTCTAGGCTGCCTGCATTTGTACAAAACTAGTCAGAAAATGCAGCTGACCAACAAGCCAGTCAGACTAAATTGTCCGAATTCTGAATCAAAACAGACGAACTAAATTCAGTTTACAAATCCTCTCAAGCTTAATTCAGACAACCTTTTCAAGCTTAAATTCAGTTAGCACAAGCAGCACAACCAAAAACGTCTAAAACAGAATTCAGAGCCTGATCAACTGCATTTTCGCGAAATGCATGATCAACAGCCCTTTGTTGCACTGAAACTCAAGTAGTCAACAAATAGCAACAGCCGCGAAATTGTCACATCAACAAGTTCAGAAGAACCTGCAACTATCTATCTATTCTATCTACAGGCAAAGTAAAAGACGCATCCAGTTCTGCTGCGAATTGTGATCATATCCCGTATGGCATTGGGAACTCACCGCGTTGCCGGTGGGGGAAAGGACGAGGTGAGCATAGGCGCTGCTGGGTGCGGTGCGGCCAAGGCTCCCTGCCAAGATGGGGCGCTGCTGGGTGCCGCCATGGCTCCCTGCGAAGATGGGGCGCTGCTGGGTGCCGCCATGGCTCCCTGCCAAGAAGCGGCGCTGCTTGGTGCGGTCATGACACCCTGGGAAGATGAGACGCTGCCACGAAAAAAGAATCAAGAGCAAGAATCTCAAGCAATAGGGCAAGAATCCGCAACCGCAAGAATCCCACATACGTACCTGCGGGTGTACTGCGGCGCAGTGGCGGCGCCAGGAAATGAAGGCTGGGTATTCATCCAAACTTTTTTGGGCTCCAAATGTAGTATATGAACCAAACAACACAACACTAGCAATATATGAACAAAACAACACTAGCATAACGGCAATAGCAATATTTCAATGCATCAGACGATAACAACATGAATACATAAGTACCTTTTGATTAATAAAGTGATGATATCCTTCTTACAATATATTAAATCCCTTCTTCACAAAAGCATCTCCACCGGGACATCTTGTTTTATCCTTGAACAAATAGCAAACGAAGCAGAAAGCGGCTTCTTTGTCCACACTATACTCAAGCCACTTGTAATCCTTAAACCAAGAAGGAGAAAAGCGATGCTGTAATCCACTTATATCTCTATACTCAAAATTATGATTCTTTGGTTGACATGCCCCCAACTCGATGTATCTCCTTCTAACTTTATCCTGGTCATTGACATTGTACCTAGAGATGGGGATCTGTTTCCCAGGATCAGACTCAAGTGCTTCCAAATCTACTTCAAATTGAACTTCATCATTTGCTTCATCATCTTCTACAATTGGGGTTGGGGAGCCAGCTGCACTCTCAGGTTCTGGGTGGCCATCATCAGGTTCATGTGCTTGCACAAGTGCCAGTTATAGATTGCTCTCAATAGTAGGAGGAATGATACTACTGTTCTCAACTTCAACATCAGGAGGATTTGGTGTAGATGTCGAAGTTCTTTTATTTGCATTGGAAGCTCTTTCCCACAATGCAACAATACTAACACCCTTCTTCTTCATCTGTGATACAAGATCAGAAAAAAAATACATTAGCAATCTAGTAATCTACGAAGTTGGTCGTGTAGCAAACTAGTGTTCGGATTATTCTAAACAAATGAATATGAATGCATTTTACAGCACAAGCAATTTGTCCTGACATAGAAAAATCATTCTACAACATCATGAATAGCAGAGGAGTTGTACCGAATTATTCAACCAATAATATGTTCGCGCACTCAGTAGGCAGTAGCAGAGTGATGTACATATTTGACAGCAACACAAGCAGCAATTTGTCCCCAAAACTTTAACCCGGAATACCCACCTTAGGCAGTAGCTCGTTGCATTCAAATCCAGCACTAGCAACAATTTGTCCAATTTGACTGCACTACCAATCCACCTACAAATAATAGAACTAGGAATTAGGAATTGGGAGCATGTGATTTGACTAGAAACTGGGAATTAGGAATTGTGAACTAGGACAAATCCAGCACTAGCTCGCTCTGTGATGCTCCAGGCGCTGTTACAATTTGACCAGGCGCTGCCGCATAAGCCCATAGGAATTAGAACTAGGAGAAGAGGAAAATAGAACCTGGTCCGCTGCTGGCCTGCCGCTGGTCGCCCGTTCAGCGGCTCCGCTTGCCGCTGCTTGCAATCAGTACTGGTCGTCGCCGCTGGCCGCTACTCGCCGCCGCCACCGCCGCTGGCCGCAGTCGCTAGGTTAGATTGGGGACTTGGGAAACGGCCGAGTCGGGGTTGGATCGAGTGAACGGGACGAGTGTAGCCGGTATCCTGTGTGGGCTATGGGCTATGGGCCGTTAAATAAGACATGTATTAATTTTTTGGGGCCAAATCTTGGGTATTCATATGAATACACGTGAATACCCCTGGCGCCGCCGATGCTGCGGCGGCAGCGTGCCCGTCGAAGCGCTGGCTCCACGCCCACGGAGGTCGTCGTGCCCTGGGTCCGCGGGGCACCAAGGGCAGGGTCATGAGGACCAGGTGCCGCCGTGCCGACGGCGGAAGGCGCGCGGTGAGGACGATCCCCTCCTCCTCGTCGGCGTCGGTGCCCGACCTCGTGATAATGTACAGCAGCAGCGCCACCCCGAGTAGTGCCGCCAGCGTGAGAGCGTCGGCCCTCCGAGCCAGCCACTCGATCAAGTCGCGCAGGTCGGGGAAGGACGGGGTGGCGCACGCGAGAAGGCATTTCTTGATTCTCGACGGAGAGCTGGCCGTGAAGCGACTCATGCCCTCCGTCAGCTTCTTCCCCTTCTTCAGCCAGCCGTAGACCCTCGCCAGCCACCTGACCACCTCCTCGTGCTCCTGGTCCGACATGGCGTGCGGCGGGAGCCTGGCGGCAAGAAGGAGCGGGACGCGGGGAGGAAGCGGCAAGAGTACCGGTGGGCGGCGTGGAAGGGGGAGGAAGACGCGTGCCGCTTCCATGGCGGCAGGCGCGGAGGAGGGTGGAGGTGGGAGGTGGGAGGAGGATGGAGGGGGCACGGAGGTGGGGGGCTGAAGGGTGGAGGTGAGAGGAGGCGGCAGGGCCGACCAAGCCGCCGGTCACTTTATAGGGGTATGCAACTAGCGGTTACGCTGATTGTTCAAGAACCCTGAAGCCAGGCGGAGCGGGCCGACGAAGTGCGAGTGTGGCTGCATTTTGTCAAGCAACTTGTATGCGCCGCAGTGCGCCCAACCATATTGGAATCCAATGTTGGAATTTTGCTAGTAGGCCTTTGGCCCAAAGCCCAACTAAAATTCTGAAATTCTCTTGGCCCATTCATGCACACATGTGAGTGGAGTGAGTGAGAGTTGCACCTCTTTATAAGGTGAGCTCTTCTACCACTTGTATGAGCATGAGAAGAGGAGACCTACACGCGCGCTCCTGCTCCTTGCGCGTTTCTAGTATGTGCCCTAGATGTGATATGTTCATCTGCTATGCTAGTTTGCATGATTAGTTTAATCTCTACTGCTGTGGTCATGATTTATATTCTATTTATTCGGATTAAATCTCGTAGTAATTTGCTCATATTTCCAACATTCAAGAAGAAGGAGAACCAAATTGGAACACCAATCCAGCCTAAGAAAAGCTCTTCTCAATTCCGTCGCGACTGCTGTCCCGGCGTCCATGGCGCCGACGTACGGTCGGGCGTCCTAGCAGTTTCGATAATAGGGACTTTGCCAAAAAATGGTCGACTTGGTTTCTCTGCTCTGGCGGTTGGTTCGATCGTCCATCTCCAACAGGTTGTGGGTTCGACAACATGTTGATATTTTTGTTTTGATTCACCCGAATCATCTTTCTTCTCATCCTAAAAATCTACGGAATCAATAACTCCCGAACATACCGCATTTTTGGACCTTGGTCCAAATGCCTCCTGCGCCATCAAATTTTCAGCATGAGGCCTCTCCTTTGGTTTGGAGAAATTTTATAGGATTTTTATAAGAAAAATTCCTATAAAGCTCTTTGGTTTGTAGGAATGAAATCTTATTTTATGGACGAAATCTTCATACCCTTTATATTTTATAGAAAAATAAATGTTAGACTAAACTCAATGAAAAAAAATCCTATGTTGTGAAACAAAGGACATGTCCTTTCCTATTTCTACTTATAGAATTTGAGATACATGTCATCTCATTTTCTATGATTTTTTTATTCCTATAATTCCCTACCCTGTGAACCAAAGGAGGCCTGAATATTAAAGCTACGAGATTATCCACGTCGGCGTTTTTTTGTTCGGAGAAACTGCGCGTCGTCGCAAACGCAACCAGCTGCACGCCTCTTATCCATTCAGCCCCTCATCACTATGCAGTATGCAGACCCCCGCCCACCACTCTCTCCACCTCCCCCCCACACACATACACACACTAATGCCGTCGTTGCCGCGCGACGAGGCCAGGCGGCCGTGGATCTGGGAACAAGGGGCGGTGCACCCTGCCACAGCTGCCCCACGCCGCGCCATGCATGTAGTTGCTCCGCCCGCATCGGCGGCGCATAGATGGGCACTGTAACATCCCAAAATTTCAATTTGGAATGTTATACATTAGATTATCATGCATATCATATTTTATTTTGCATTTTTGGTTGATCCTAGAAATTCTACGCAACTCAATGACCCACGGAGAGAGTTGGGGATTTCGTTATTTTCATATTTGAGTTCTCTCAAATTTTGAGAATAGGATCATTTGATTTTATTTATTTTATCATCAATTATTTCTATTACAAAAATATGTGAGAGGGAATAAAATGACTTTCCCAAAATAAAGAAATATTGAGGATTTAATAATAAAATCAAATAAAATTTTATTTCGGAGTTTTTCGGTGTTTTATTTGAATTTAGGAAAAATGTGCGTTTTTCAAAATTGCATTTAGGGCCCAAATAAATGTTCACCTTGTGCAGCTTCGTTTTAGAAGTCCGTGAAAATTTATTTCGAAATTTTTGGAGTCCGTTTAGTATTTCTTTTTATTTTTCTTCCGAGCGAAATAATTAAAAAAAACGAACCAACTTCGGGCCGTACCCGAGCGGGACACCGCCCGGGGGCAGCCTTTAAATAGCGCCGCCCCGAGCCGCCCCAGCCCACCAGCCCTGCCTCGATCCGCGCACGTCGCCGGAGCCGCCGCCGCCGACGACGATCCCGCCGCCCGAGGTTCGCCGCGCCTCGTTTTCCGTGCCAAAAAAATAAAAAAAATCGGCGTTCGTTATTTTTTTCTCGGATTAAATTCGCTATTTTTCTAATCGCGATTCCTGATCCGATTTTCGTTTTAGTATAACTTTTCGCTCGTTTATTGGAATCAGGCGATTCAAGCGCCTAGGGATTCGTCTCGAAACCCTCTATCTGTTTAACCAACTTAAACAAGGTTTTGCTACTGTAAAAATTGCCCTAGATCCAGATTACTAGAACGAAGTTGTTTTCTTTCGCCGTTTGTCTTTCGTTGCTTCGTCCAATTTGATTTTGTTTGCCAACCGGAGTTCTTAAGTTGAACCTTCTGGTTAGATCTTTTATTTGAGTTTTACCTGTGCATTAGATGAGTACTTATTGTATGCTTTTGTTTGTCTGCGATAGAATACCCGGAGTGCGCCGCCTGTTACTTCGAATCGTTAGGTTTCGTGGATCATCAACAAGGTAAGTAACACTTTGATCATACCTTTTTTACTACCCAGTTTTGTTATATTAGATCAATCCTCACACATTGCATGATTAGGATCTAATTAAATTGTGGGATGGAAAGTAGATGAGGTAGTACCTATTACCTGTTTATTATCAAACCTTTGGGAGTTACCTCTACGTTTGCTTATTATGCCATGCTATGCTAGTAGACGTGGATTGGGTGAGTGATATCCATGACAGATGTGAGATTGTTAATTAATGGTTTATCTAAGGTGGCAACTTAAACACACATCTGGGTGGATTGAGGCACCTCGGTATTCCAGGACTTGCCTGTTTTCTTTTGGACCGCCATCCAGGCTCAAAGGGATCATGAGACTATTCATACTAGAAACTTCCGTGTGCAGCCACAAGCTATTATGGGCTCTAGCATAGTTGACTAAGTTGTGCGAACTCTTACAGTGGTAGACTAGCAGATGTAGGGGATGTAGGTGGTACGGTCTACCCGATCGTAAGGTGCTAGCGCTTCTGAAAGACTATGTCTCGGTCATCCGTCTTCTCAAACACCCTGTAGTGCAAGAAACCAAACGGAGGCGATCAAGTCTTGTGGGGAAAAGTGCGCAAACCTCTGCAGAGTGTAATAAACTAATCATGGTTAGCCGTGTCCCCGGTTATGGACATCTTGAGTATCTAGTACCTGGATTTTCATGTGAATCTCAACATGTTACTCTAAATTAATTTTGTTGGGTTATGTTTAATGATGATGCTTAATTGGGATTGAGAATGTTGTCAACCATTCTCAATGTTTAACAACCACCATGATAGTAATTAAATTTTATTCCTTTGAAGTAGGGAAAAATTGGCTTTACGCAAAACTGTAACCATAGAGCTTTCCACCAGCCAAATATGCATATAGTATAGCTGTTTCATTCCATTACTCTCCATGTGTTACATTGCCAGCATATTCCATGTGCCGACCCGTTTAGGGCTGCAACGTTAATGTTGCAGACTTTTCAGGCGACGATTAAGGAGTTTTTAGGTCGTGGTTCTATACTCAGTGATGCCGTTGGAGTTGATGGAATGACTTGTCTTCCAAGCCTTCCGCTGTTATCGTTATTAGATGGCCTTAAGCCATACTTATTATAATAAGTTCTCTTTTGAGACACTCGATGTAATAAGTGTGTGATTGCTACTCTGTTATAAATCCTCCGAGTACTGTGTGGTGTCAGCATTACTGATCTAGGGATGACAGCGGAGCACAGAGATCAGACTGTTTGAGGTCTGGTCGCTACAGGCACCTCGCGTCGCAGCTGCCCTGTTGCGCTGTACGTGGAGGTGCTCGGTCGACCCGCATTGTCCGCGTAAGCAGGAGCACGAGGAGGCACCCTAGTGTGGCCGTGCATCGATGGGCAACTCACCATCGTGGCTTCTCCCATCGCCTCACGCGTGGACGACGGCCCGTGTCGGTCCTGCGAACAGAAGCACCAACGAGCCGCAGCGGCTGCGAATGGTGGGGGCGAGGGTTGGGCGCTCCTAGCGTCATGCGAGTTGTTGAGCGGAGCCGACGACTATGGAGCACGTCGAGCGGTGGTGGAAGCCCTTCTAGCTTCCATGCGTGGCCTCCCATCCTATCCCGTGCAGGCTGGTCACCGGCAAGACTGAGCCCCCTCGAGGCGATGCGTCGTTGATGAGAACCACCACCACGCCGGTGAGAGGGGTCTAGCCCTGCACTGGATCCCGCTGCTGGGAGGAGTCGCGGTGGAGGTACTGCTCCTGGGGGAGCGACGACCTGCCTCCCATGAATTCGCCAGAGCGGTAGGCGGTACACGGGAGTCGGGGTCGCGGCGATGGCTTGCAGAACCTCTGAATTCTGGGCAATTTTTGTCACAAGGCTGAATTTTTGCCCTGCTGATTGAGTTATTCGTTAGGTAGCAGTATGCATTACATGTTTTAGTGATTTCCACTAGTGCAGAATCGGAATTTAGCACCGGTTTGTAAGGGCCTTTAGTGCCGGTTCTGTAACCGGCATTAAAGGGTGGGGACTAAAGGTGCCCCCTTTAGTACCGGTTCGGCACGAACCGCCACTAAAGTGCCACCACGTGGCACGAGCCAGGCCCGGGTGCGGGGAGACCATTAGTACCGGTTGGTAACACCAATCTGTACTAAATGTTTGGGGTGGTTTTGGTTTTATTTTTTATTTTTCCTTTAATTTTGTGTTTTCAATTTAATTTACAGATTGTTTTTACATTATAATGAGTTGTTGAATCATTAGGTGAAAGTACCGCAGATTAGTTTCGACTGGATGCATCACCTAAGTGATCAAAGTAATATGGATATGGCATATACTTGATCACTTAGCTAGGATCCATCTAGTTGAAACTAATCTGCGATTTCTTTCATAAATAATATAATAACTCACCATCATCATCATCATCATATTAATATAAAAATTCTTGCATCATATCATCACCAACAACAGTATACTAGCTAGCTGAAAATCATCATATATAGTCGTCATTACCTATTTAATCATCATAGTCATTGCCGCTATCTAATCACCACCAACACTAGCTTAAAGAAGAAACATTCACTTGTACCAAAAGCAAAATATCATCGAGTTCAACATGGTCATGAGATTATAAGCGTTCATAAGACCACGAAAGCAAATCACTTTTTGAGATTAAGTTTAGGATGAAGAACACAGATATGAGAGGACAAGTACTAAGAGCATGAACTAGCTAATCACTCCTGCTACTCTCTCTGAGGTAAAATAACATAGAATATGTATAGCTCTCCTGATTCATCATATTGGAGCATGCAGATGAACCTGTCTCCTAATCGTGGGCTGCGCTTCTGATTGCTGCCCCCTAGTACTTCTCTGCGGTCGTTAACAGTTTTGCTCCAATATTTCACTATTAAGCATTCCTCGCTTTTAGAAATCCTGAATGCACTCATGTGCATTGTAGGATGTCTTGGCCGTAAGCTAACCATTGACATGCGACCTTTAGTACCGATCCACTGAGACACAACTGTCATCGGGAGTCCCTGTTGAAGAACATCCTATAGTAACATTACTTAGCAATGAAGTTTCGCTTAGAAAATAATGTATGCAAAAGATGCACTGAGAACAAATAGTAAAAATCTTACCATCTTTCCTAAATAGATGTGGTCGTAGTTCAATACGATCACTATTGGTCGCACGTTTTGAGTACTAAGATTTTCAAATTCAAGAAAATAATTTGTCTTGACAGCATCAAGATCCTCAAGCCATGAAACATTATGACTTATCTCCTTGCAGTTTAGTTCAGCCCCGGGATAGTGGACGGTCCTATCTACCAAGTACCCAGACATGTTTGCTTGAATGGAAATAAGCTGTCAACAGAAATTAGTTGTCAACTATTTTTGAATAAACAATATCGAAGACATAAATATGGTTGAGAAAACTCACATAATGGTAGAACTGAATGTGTCTGCACATCGACCCAAATGTCTCTATTACCTTCAATATCATCTTCGGGATGAATATCAAAGGTGATAAACATATCAGGCTCAAATGCATAAGCCTTGCATAGTGCTTGCCAAGTTTTGTATTCAAAATAGGTGTAGGTGTCTGCATTGTATAATTTGGCGTTGAAGGTATTACCATGCTCGGTCTTCAAGTAAACTCTCTTTACCTCCATAGTTTTGTTATGACTGAAACATATCTTATCCAAGACAAAAATTCTTGCATGGCAGGGGATACACTAGTAGAATGGTGAAAACTTAAAATTATAAGTTGAAGCAAATGAAGCATAAGTCATGCTTAATTACAAAAAAAGACTTGTCGTTGTGACTTACTGTATCCACTTCGAAAGTCTCATTCAGCTTCATGCTGAAGCGCCTATCATCAACTAGGAAATTTATGTCACACAGGTCGCGCTGGTCTTCATAGTATTCGCAAATAATGAAATTTTTTACGTCGTCAGACGACATTACCTATGTTCATAGGTGAAATATTAAACATTTATTAGTTCTATTAATTCAACTAGTTCTATTAATTAATTCAACTAGTTCAACTAATTCAACTAGATGATCAAATCTCATATACCTAGAAATAAAATAGCTTGTTCTATATAGTAAAACTTTAATTAGATGATCAAATCTCATATACCTAAATTTAATGTATATCTAATTCATCTAGTATTAATATATCTAATTCACCTATTAATTCAACTAATTCAACTAGTTCTATTAATTCAAATAGTTCAACTAATTCAACTAAGCACTTACTAAACATAAACTAGTTCTATCCAATTCATCTAACATTTGACATTAATCTAACATTCTTATCTAGCTAATTCATCTAATTTCGATCATCCAATTAACAATTTGACATGCATTAATCTAATTCATTTAGCTAGCTAAAACTTTGACATTAATCTAAAAAACAGTAAACATAAAATAAGTAAAAGAAAGTGTGTGTGTGTGTGTGTGTGTGTGGGCGCGCGCGTGTACGTGTGTGTGTGTGTGTACGACCGGCCGTGCTCGACCGGCGCGGCGACGGGGCAGTGGCGTAGGGGGGGGGGCGACGCGAGACGTACAGCGACGACGGGGACGGAGACGATGCGTCGGGGCGTCGACGGGGACGGTGGCGGCGGCGACGGGGACGACGACGGTGATGGCGCGCGGCGGGGGCGGCGACAGGGACAGCAACGGGCGACGACGCGGGACCGAGGCGGCGTACGAGCCGGCGCCGATGTCGAAAGAGATTGGAGAAGTCAGAGATGAAACTGATTTTTTTGAAGTGTTGTATATATAGGATGAACCTTTAGTATCGATTGGAGGCACCAACCGGTACTAAAGGTCAAATTTGGCCAGGCCAAACGGCGAGAAGCGACCCCCTTTAGTACCGGTTCGTGGCTGAAACCGGTACTAAAGACCCCCCTTTAGTACCGGTTGGAGCCACGACCCGGTACTAAAGGTGGTGCGCTCCCATCCCGCGGTGCACAAAGTTTAGTCCCACCTCACCAAGCGAAGGGCAACCGCACTGGTTTATAAGGCAAATTTGATAATTTGCCACCCCTTACCTCCCCCTTTCATAATTTGCCCCCCCTGAGAATGACAGGTGGGGCCCAGGCCCGCCCGTCATTGAGACAATGGGTGGAAAATTGTGAAAGGGGGAAGTAAGGGGTGGCAAATTATCAAATCGCTCGGTTTATAAACCCAGCCGCGGCTGGTCCTTCGAGCTCCTCTCTAAAGCAGGCTTCTGGGCCTAACTTTTCCGTGCTGCTCTGTGAGCCTGCTGGGCCTGCATATCCACGCCCAAGGCTGAGCAGGCCCACTGGGCAGTGCCGAAATATTTTTTATACAGTTTTTTTCTTTTCTGCTTTATATATTTTTCTATTTATTTCTGAGTAGTTTTTGCTGTATTTAGAGTTTCTTTGTGAATATTTTAAATAGTTTAAATTTGAATTATTTGAAATTGGTGTGAATCACTAGTTTGTATGTAGTATGGAGATAGAGGCAGATCGCATTGGAACCTTGCTACTTAGTGCTGCTGGTTTCCATCCACACAATGCCCTTGCATTCATTGGGACGGCAACTGAAATTGTAGGAGATCATACTATATGGAAAGAGATCCTAGAAGCTGATCATCCTCACCCCAAGAGATGGTTGCAGCTTTTATCAGACGCCAATACAATGGAGGAAGCTCTGGAACTGTACAGAGAAGCTATTGCCATGGATAAAGTAACTGAAAAATATTTCATCAACCCTGCCATGTAAAGTTATACCATTTTGGGTGAATTCTACAAAAAGTTGGGGCAAATGGTATTTTACATTTTAAAAAGGGAATTTCATGGGGCAATATATATAGTACCCAAAAGGGGATGTATTATCTGGGTGATCCAACGGTTGACACAATTTGGGCCGTGTTAAAGCCCAAGGCCATAATTTGTCCTATGAAGAAATTCAAACCAACTATAATTAATTTAATGAAAATTATGTAGCGTTTAATTATAGTTAAATGAAATCTATTAGTGTGTCTATTTAAATTTGGGTTAGCGGTCCTTCTTCTCCATACACCATGTCAACCTCACTTGTCGTCGCATTCCCTCCTCCTCCCCCTTACACACCCCATAATCCACCTCCCACGCACATGATCCCCCTTGGGTTCTGCGGCGCCAAATTCACATACTCCACATGGGCAGTTGAATTCTTGCATTGCATGAATTTTCTTAGAATTCTTCCAACTCTTTCCATACTGGATGCCGAAGCCCATCTCCTAGTTGTATAAATTGTAGAAATTATATCCCTTGGTGATAGTACTGAAGCATGTTCAGATAGATGGGCACACAATAGTTTTTGTTGTCCATGTTGAATAGGCATATAATGATTTTTGAAGAGCACAAAACTGATAATTGTTTGCTGGCTGAACATGTGGAATCGAATTGTCATGTGACCTGGTAAAACATTTGATAGAAATATAGAGGCCAAAATTTATAAAATCGTGACAACAAATTTGTGGGAAGGTAGAGGATTTACATATGAGTGTAGGTGCATGTTGGCTCCAATCGGCATCAATTTCTTTCATCTATTGGCATAGCAAATTTGTAGGAAGTCCTAGAGAAGCTCACCATTGGAATCGATGAGGGCACCACAACTGTGGCTGGTTTGGTCATGTTAACAAAGGGAATGGTCTTCAGGGTTGTTTTCAAAAATCAAGTAGACCGACTCCTACCTGCATCTACTATTATTACTCCACACATTGACCTCTATCTAGCATGCATCTAGAGTATTAAGTTCATAAAGAACGGAGTAACGCCTTAAGTAAGATGACCCTCTCTACTTTTTTGCACATGCTATGCGGGTGAAATGATGACACCATGCCAAGTCTCAACCTTTTCAGAGTTCATTTGTAGTGCTTTTCAATTTCAGAGCCATTTAGCTCAAAACAAATCAGTAAATGCATTAAAAATAGCAAATTATGTCAAAAGGCTTGAAAGTTGATGACGTGGCTTTGAATGGTGCATGCTTAATGCAGAAAAGTCCGGAGTTGTAATAAGTTATTAAAATTTTGAATTACCGGTGTAACAGATGAGTTTTCGTCCGAAACCCTGATACTTCGAAAGAGATTGTCCAGTTTGTACATTAAGTGCATCCAGTTTTTGCCGTGACCCTCTTTACTTTTTTGCACATGCTATGCGGGTGAAAGTGATGACACCATGCCAAGTTTCAACCTTTCCAGAGTTCATTTGTAGTGCTTTTTAATTTCAGGGCCATTTAGCTCAAAACAAATCAGTAAATGCATTAAAAATAGCAAATTATGTCAGAAAGAGTTAAAAGTTGATGACGTAGCTTTGAATGGTGCATGCTGAACACAAAAAAGTCCAGAGTTGTAATAAGTTATTAAAATTTTGAATTGCCGGTGTAACAGATGAGTTTTCCTCCGAAAGCCTGATACTTCGAAAGAGATTGTCCAGTTTGTACATGAAGTGCATCCTGTTTTTTGCCGTGACCCTCTCTACTTTTTTGCACATGCTATGCGGGTGAAATGATGACACCATGCCAAGTTTCAACCTTTTCAGAGTTAATTTTTAGTGCTTTTCAATTTCAGGGCTAAGTTTCAACCTTTTCAAAGTTCATTTTGCACATGCTAAGTCAGGATAGAGTGAGAGGCGACCGGCGGGGGAGGACCGGTGCGGGGGGGATTGAGGGGGGACACCGAGTGAGTGTGAGTGTGAGTGGAGAGAGGTGAGAGTGAGGGTGTAAACATGTAAAAATATACATCAAAAATACATTGATCATCAATGATCTTTTTGTGTACAAAGTGAATTGTCAATATGAGTCATCAACGGTTTAGAAACCGGTAAAGACTCATATTGCGGCCGCAAATTCTACACATAGAGTTCAATGAAGACCAAGTGCTTGTGATAGTTTGAGAAGTAATATATTTAAGGTGATAAAAACCCTGTTAGAGGAGCAAGGTGGGACTAAAAACAGCCTGCCACAACCTCTTTAGTACCGGTTCATGCCAAGAACCGATACTAAACAGGCTGGTCGGGCCCCAGCCTGACAACAGCCAGCCACTACCTCTTTAGTACCGGTTCGTGGCATGAACCGGTACTAAAGGTTCGCCACGAACCGTTACTAATGAGCGCCGACCGCCTAGCCGTTGGAACCGGCACTAATGGTCACATTAGTGCCGGTTCAGTTGCAAACTGGGACTAATGTACTTCACATTAGGCCCTTTTTCTACTAGTGTTCGAAAGCCTCCTCACTAAAGTTGTTGCACGATTCTAAATTCTTATATATATGTTGCAAATGTGTGAGATTCGACATCGCAGTTTTAGTGTGGAAGATTGTGATTTACATAGTTGAAATTCCAATATGCCATCAAATTTAGATAGTTCATTTTCACATGGCAACTTTGATGTTCATTTGTGTGCAAGCTGTGGACAATGAACCCACTAGGATTTTTATGTGTCATGGGAACATGACAATTTTGTAGTAGTCTAAACAACAATGTTGAATTTACTTTTTTACATGGCAATTATATTTGTGTTTTTACTTGTGTTCACTTTGTGTGCAAGATGTGGAAGATGAATCCCTTTATGATTTTTGTGTATCATGGCAATTTAAGTTCACGGAAGAGCAACATTTTTTCAGTTTTAAAATAGTGAGGGAATATATCTTTGAAGATTATCTCAGATGCAGTGGCTAGACAAGGACGCAAAATATCATGGTAGTTACACCATGGCAACTTTCTTACTTAGTTGGCATTTTTCCCTATGGACGGGGTTGGCAAATATTGGAGGGGTGAGATGGTTGTTTTAGTGTAGGCAACACCACATTTTTTGAACGTGGCAAATATTGTTTTGGTTCATAAGCAAATTCATGTTTGTTTTAATGTCACCACTACTACTTTTTCCATGCCACATTATTTTACCATGGTAAATTTCTAAGCCTTTTGCCATTGTAAAAAAGTTTAGCATTGTTTTTGCAATGCCAAAATTTTCTCATAGTCATTTGCCATGTCTCTATTATAGCCTTTTGCCATGTCGGCACTATAATTGTTTTGCCATGCCATCACATTATATGGTTACTTTAGTTTAGTATTATCAAAATAGGATGAAAATTCATTTTTTTTACCATTAAATTTTACTTTATAGCCATGGCAATTTGTGCCTTTGTTTTTTCCATGACAAATCTACCTAAATTCCCATGGCAATATTTAACTTTTGCCATGGCAAGCTTTTACTATTTATTTGCCATGGAAAATTTACCTTTATTAACATGGAAAATTTACCTAAATCCCCATGGCAACATTTAACTTTTATTGCCATGGCAAGATTTTACTATTTTTTCCCAATGACAAATTTACCTTTATTAACATAGCAACATTTAACTTTTATTGCCATGGCAAGTTTTACTATTTATTTGCCATGGCAAATTTACGTTTATTAACATGAAAATATTTAACTTTTATTTCCATGACAAGTTTACTATTTATTTTCCATGGCAAATTTACCTAATTCCCCATGGCAATATTTAACTTTTATTGCCATGGAAAATTTTAGTATTTATTTGCCATGGCAATTTTACCTAATTCCCCATTGCAATATTTAACTTTTATTGACATGGCAAGGTTTACTATTTATTTTCCATGGCAAATTTACCTTTATTAACATGGCAAATTTATCTAAATCATTATGGCAATATATGTAAATTTAGTTAAAATTACCATGCATTTCTTTTGCTATGAATCTGCCATGGCAATTATTTTTGTTTGTACGATGGAAATTGCCACGACTTTTTTCTTGTTTTGGGGTTTTGTTAAAATATAATCTTTTTTATCCATGGCAATTTTCTGTGTTTGAAAGTTGATGCATATTTTTACTTTACAAAGCAAAAAAACTAGGAATTTTTGTCACTGCAAAAAAATCTGGGATTTTTCTTCTTTTTTTTTCTTGTTACTAGTCGTTTTTTAAATTTTGGGATGTTAGGGGCTGGGGAGGCGTTCACATTGGAGGGCTTCTCCTCCCGAACGAAACCATTCGGGAAGGGTGAGATATCGTACCGAAGTACACGTTCGGTATGGGATGTCCCTAGACGGAACGATCGGGAGTTATTGAGGTCCAAAATCTATCTACATTATTGCAGCCAAATCCTCCTCACACCATTCACCACTACTTGTGTTTTTTCTCTCAACAAAGTGGAAAAAAACTTTGCGTTGATATATGCTATGCACGCAATAGTCGAAAGCACATCTGCTAGTCCCCACCGACAGCAAGTGCCCGGCCCTGATTTTGACCATGTCAACCAAACGAGCTAGACTGAGTTAAGCATCGTGTCAACCTTGGGAGATTAGTTTCGCTACACGACTACTCATCAAAGCTTTCTTTCCCTTTGATCCGAATAAACTCGCTTTAGCAGATGTTCATAGCGAGAATGTCCAACCTGTAAAGAGGCTCAGGAGCTGTATTTCTTTAGAAACCATGAAGCAGGCTCTCGAGAACAAATGATAGCAAGCTAGCAGAGGTCTAGAAGGACGCGAATGCGAAGGCTAAAGCGGCCAAGCGCTCGCTGAAGTTAGTCGAGAAGCTCAAGGAGGAGAGCAAGACCCTAAAAGCTTCTGCTGAGGTGATGAAAGGCGAGATCACCAAGCTCAAGAAACAGTACGCCGAGTGGGAGATGAAGTGCAATACCCAGGCGAGTGCTTTCGAGGAGGAGAGGAAAAAGCTGAGCGACCAGGTTGCCGAGCTCCTCAAAAAGAAGGCTGAGCTCGAAGAGTACGTCGAAGACTTCGGCGAGGAGATGAGCAAGAAGCTCGAAGGTATGATGTTTAGCCAAGTGATCTTCATTTACTTCGGGATCTCTGGAGATGTTAATCTTCAATTTGTTTTCGTGTGCAGAATTCTATGTTGATGCCGAGCTGGAGACCGAGAGGATCAAGAAATAACTAAATCCTTCAAGGCTGCTCCTGAAGGACAACGCTGGATTGGCGATTCTCTGGTAGGACGAGCGCATCAACAATGTAGTGACTTACATAGAGCGTCTGAAGCTCGCCAGGGGGAAGATCGACGAGGAATTGCTTCCAGAGGAAACACTTCTGACCATTACCACTTCAGGCCCCCCGCGTCGCCCCAGCTCGGGCGACTCGGGCGGGATCTAAAACCCTAGCCGCCGGGGGTCCCCATCCGTCCTCCCCTCCCTCCGCCGCCGCCGAAGCACGCCGTCGGCTATAGCCCGGGGCTGATGGCGGTGGCGGGGGTCTTTCCTCTTGCCTGCGCCGTGCGGGCGGTGCCGAGCCCCGCGGTGTGGGTGGCACGGCCGATCTGGCCTGGCGGCGCGGCGGACCTGCCTTCCGGCGGCAGCTGCCTCGGCCAAGGGCGGCGATGGTGGGGTGCAGCAGCCGGCCCTGCCTCGGGCTGCATGGCGGCATCTGGCGGCGGCGGCCGGGTCTGCGGCGACACAACATCTGACCTTGGATCGGCGGTGGCGGCATAGAGGGCCTGGTGGTTGGGTCGGCACCATGCGGGTTGTGAACTCCGGACAGATTTGATCTGGCCGGTGCGGCCTGCTCCATGTGCAGCGGCTCAGATCGGCGGCGACCCGTGCACACAGTACGTGATGAAGGTTCTTCGAGCGGATCCGGGTGAAAACTTTGTGCTCGGCTTGATGCCAAGACCGGCGTTGGTGGCACCCTGTGGTGTCATTACCTTCTTGAAGGCATCGCCGTGGAGAAGCTCTAGACCTCTATCCGCTACCTCCGGGGGAAACCCTAGATCAGTTGATCGGATGACGGTAGCGCGTTGGTGTCCTTTCCTCCTTGGGGGCGTCATTCTTGGAGGCGTACATGGGTTCGAGGGACCAGCGGGCGCCTTTTTTGGTGGAGCGGTACTTCATCCTTCACATTGATGATGGCGGATCTCGGCGGCGTGGTGCAGTGGAGACTCGGAGCCCGATGCGCGGTGATGGACTCGTGCAGGTGGAGGTAGTTGTCTGGCGTCAAGGTGGCATCGATGGCGGCGTGGCCTGACAAGGTAGAAGCCTCAATATCTGCTCTGAAGACGGACCTATGGAAGATGGCGGCGATGACACATGTGAGTGCGTCAGACCAGTTTATGCCCCAGACCCGGTATGTGGCTCGGCTGGGGCTTCTGACTTTTGATGATAGGCTTAGGTGAGTATGCCGGGTATTTGGCCCAGGTAGCACCCCTTCATCATATAGATAGGAGTAGTGGCATATGTTGCCAAGATGGCGGATTCAGGCATTTTGTTGTAATACTTTGTAAGGTCCTCGTGAATAATCAATAAAATGGCCGTATGCATGTCCCAGATGCAGAGGCCGGAGGTCATCCTCCTTTTCTAAAAAAAAGAGGAGACACTTCAGAGTGGCCTGGATTCCATGATGACCAGACTGAAGAGGATCCCAAGCCGAGTGCCATCATCAAAGAAGTTTGTGGCTCGATGCGGAGTCAACGTGGCGCTTTCACTCATCCGTGTCCACTGCAAGGATGTGGACAAAGAGAAGCTGAAGTCCTCAAGGCTACCAACAAGAAAAATTTCAGGTTCAAGGACTTTTTGGAGACGTTCATCAAGGCCGCCACTTGGATCGCAAACGACATCGACTTAGACACATTCGTTGGTCTGCCCAGCCCTACGTCGACGCGTAACTAAAAAACTTTTAATACCGAATGAATTTGCCTTGGCATCCCAAGAGGTTTTATGTAGGTTTTATGTAACCGCTAAACTTTAATGAGCTTGGAGCTCACGCACTTGATCTTTTGCTTTGACAGCTTTGGACAGATCAAAGTTTTAGTCGGATGTTTGAATCCTTGCTTTATTTGCTGATGTGTTTTTGACTTAGGCGAGTTTTCGTTCGCGGCTAAGCCTGTCCCCACTTGGATGAGTTTTTAACTTAGGCGAATTCTGATTCGCGGCTAAGCTGAGTGAGGATGATGTTCCCACTCGGATGAGTTTTTAACTTAGGCGAATTCTGGTCTGCGGCTAAACCTCGGAGTGAGGATGATGTTCTCACTCGGATGAGTTTTTAACTTAGGTGAATTCTGATTTGCGGCTATGCCCTGGAGTGAGGATGATATCCCCACTCAGATGAGTCTTACTTTTGTGTAAGTAATTTTTCTTATCGAAGGGTGGCCGAAGCGGAGTACGAGTAGAAGAACAAGAAGGAGGAGGAGAAGGAGGAGGAGGAGGATGAGAAGGAGGAGGAGGAGGAGGAGGCTGGCTCCTCGAGGGTGATCGAGATCGATTTGGAGGACGAGGTGAACATTGAGATGACAAGTCGGGCTCCCACATAGACCGGGACAATCTCTAAGTAGTTCGCAGTAGTTTATAGCCGAACTATGTATCCGAACTATGTTTAAGTTTGTGTGCTTAAAACTTAAAAAATCAGGTGATTTAAAAATCAGACGCCAGGGATGCCTCGGCTGCCGCGCCGCGCCTAAGATAAGCTCTCCACAAATCCTAGCGGTTGTCACTAAGAAAAGCCCCCGTTGCGCTGCCGTCGAGGTGCTCGGTCGGGAATCAATGCGAAGGCTGTCGCGCTGCCGCGCCGGTTAGCCTTCATTGATACCTCACAGGCGGCGTAGTGAAGGCGTCGCGACGCGCGTCTCGCCCTCAACCGCCACGTGTCGCCCGGCTTGCAGCCCGTCACCGCTATAAAAGGCGACCTCCCCGCCAGTGGACGCCACAACTGTCATTTCCACCCTCTTCGACGCAGAAAGCCACACTCTCCCCTCTTTCCGCCAACGAACAGATGGCCGAGAGGTTCCCAGGCGAACGACTTCGGCCGCCGCCACCTCCAAGAGCTGGAGGCGCGCCTGCTCTACAAGGCTGAGTACCCGACGCCCTCGGACATGCGAGTGCCGGGGACGTGGAGGCTGAGCGCCGGCGGTGTCCCGGTGTCACCGGTGCCCGAAGAGGCGGTCCGACGGGCCGAGATCACCCGCATCTGCTCGTGCCTGACAGAGGAGTAGCTGAACGAGCTGCGCTACGCCGCCGACAGCCATACCCTCTGGACCATGTACTTCCAACGCCGCCGCGAGGAGCAGATCGCCTCCACCAACGGCGTCATCCCCCGCGGCTGCCTTAACACCGACGGATGGCGCGAGTAGTGGGGCGTGCCAGGCCGCACCCTTGAGGCCGTCCTCGACCACATCGAGACCGGCAATGTGTCGTGCCTCGAGTACCTGTCGCAGCCGTCCTTCTCTCGCCGCCGTGGTAGCTCTTGGACGCCGCGGCGGATGGAGCTTGGTGAAGGAAATATGCCCTAGAGGCAATAATAAAGTTATTATTTATTTCCTTATTTCATGATAAATGTTTATTATTCATGCTAGAATTGTATTAACCGGAAACATAATACATGTGTGAATACATAGACAAACAGAGTGTCACTAGTATGCCTCTACTTGACTAGCTCGTTAATCAAAGATGGTTATGTTTCCTAACCATGGACAAAGAGTTGTTATTTGATTAACGAGATCACATCATTAGTTGAATGATCTGATTGACATGACCCATTCCATTAGCTTAGCACCCGATCGTTTAGTATGTTGCTATTGCTTCCTTCATGACTTATACATGTTCCCATAACTATGAGATTATGCAACTCCCGTTTACCGGAGGAACACTTTGGGTACTACCAAACGTCACAACGTAACTGGGTGACTATAAAGGAGTACTACAGGTGTCTCCAAAGGTACATGTTGGGTTGGCGTATTTCGAGATTAGGTTTTGTCACTTCGATTGTCGGAGAGGTATCTCTGGGCCCTCTCGGTAATGCACATCACATAAGCCTTGCAAGCATTGCAACTAATGAGTTAGTTGCGAGATGATGTATAACAGAACGAGTAAAGAGACTTGCCGGTCACGAGATTGAACTAGGTATTGGATACCGACGATCGAATATCGGGCAAGTAACATACCGATGACAAAGGGAACAACGTATGTTGTTATGCAGTCTGACCGATAAAGATCTTCATAGAATATGTAGGAGCCAATATGGGCATCCAGGTCCCGCTATTGGTTATTGACCGGAGACGTGTCTTGGTCATGTCTACATTGTTCTCGAACCCGTAGGGTCCGCACGCTTAAGGTTACGATGACAGTTATATTATGAGTTTATGCATTTTGATGTACCGAAGGTTGTTCGGAGTCCTGGATGTGATCACGGACATGACGAGGAGTCTCGAAATGGTCGAGACATAAAGATTGATATATTGGAAGCCTATGTTTGGATATCGGAAGTGTTCCGGGTGAAATCGGGATTTTACCGGAGTACCGGGAGGGTTACCGGAACCCCCCGGGAGCTATATGGGCCATAGTGGGCCTTAGTAGAAAAGAGAAGGGGCTGCCCTAGATGGGCTGCGCGCCTCCCCCTTCCCCTAGTCCTATTAGGACTAGGAGAGGTGGCCGGCCCCCTCCTCCTCTTTTCCCCCTCCGCGAATCCTATTCCAACTAGGATTGGGGGGAGGGGGGAATCCTACTCCCAGAGGGAGTAGGACTCTCCTGGCGCGCTAAGCTTGGCCGGCCAGCCTCCCCCCTCTCTAGTCCTTTATATACTGAGGTAGAGGCACCCCAGAAAGACACAAGTTGATCCACGTGATCTATTCCTTAGCCGTGTGCGGTGCCCCCAGCCACCATATTCCTCGATAATACTGTAGCGGAGTTTAGGCGAAGCCCTGCTGCTGTAGTGCATCAAGATCGTCACCACGCCGTCGTGCTGACGGAACTCTTCCCCAACACTTTGCTGGATCGGAGTCCGGGGATCGTCGTCGAGCTGAACGTGTGCTCGAACTCGGAGGTGCCGTAGTTTCGGTGCTTGATCGGTTGGATCTTGAAGACGTACGACTACTTCCTCTACGTCGTGTCAGCGCTTCCGCAGTCGGTCTGCATTGGGTACGTAGACAACACTCTTCCCTCTCGTTGCTATGCATCACATGATCTTGCGTGTGCGTAGGAAATTTTTTGAAATTACTACGAAACCCAACAGTGGTATCAGAGCCTAGGTTATTTATGTTGATGTTATATGCACGAGTAGAACACAAGTGAGTTGTAGGCGATATAAGTCATACTGCCTACCAGCATATCATACTTTGGTTCGGCGGTATTGTTGGATGAGACGACCCGGACCAACATTACGCGTACGCTTACGCGAGACCGGTTCCCCCGACGTGCTTTGCACACAGCTGGCTTGCGGGCGACTGTCTCTCCAACCTTAGTTGAACCAAGTGTGGCTACGCCCGGTCCTTGCAAAGGTTAAAACATAGTCTATTTGACAAACTATTGTAGTGGTTTTGATGCGTAGGTGAGATTGGTTCTTGCTTAAGCCCGTAGCAGCCACGTAAAACTTGCAACAACATAGTAGAGGACGTCTAACTTGTTTTTGCAGGGCATGTTGTGATGTGATGTGGTCAAGACATGATGCTGAATTTTATTGTATGAGATGATCATGTTTTGTAACCAAGTTATCGGCAACTGGCAGGAGCCTTATGGTTGTCGTTTTATTGTATGCAATGCAATCGCGATGTAATGCTTTACTATATTACTAAGCGGTAGTGATAGTCGTGGAAGCATAAGATTGGCGAGACGACAACGATGCTACCATGGAGATCAAGGTGTCGCGCCGGTGACGATGGTGATCACAACGGTGCTTCGAAGATGGAGATCACAAGCACAAGATGATGATGGCCATATCATATCACTTATATTGATTGCATGTGATGTTTATCTTTTATGCATCTTATCTTGCTTTGATTGACGGTAGCATTATAAGATGATCTCTCACTAAATTATCAAGAAGTGTTCTCCCTGAGTATGCACCGTTGCCAAAGTTCGTCGTGCCCAGACACCACGTGATGATCGGGTGTGATAAGCTCTACGTCCATCTACAACGGGTGCAAGCCAGTTTTTGCACACGCAGAATACTCAGGTTAAACCTGACGAGCCTAGCATATGCAGATATGGCCTCGGAACACGGAGACCGAGAGGTCGAGCGTGAATCATATAGTAGATATGATCAACATAACGATGTTCACCATTGAAAACTACTCCATCTCACGTGATGATCGGTTATGGTTTAGTTGATTTGGATCACGTGATCACTTAGAAGATTAGAGGGATGTCTATCTAAGTGGGAGTTCTTAAGTAATATGATTAATTGAACTTAAATTTATCATGAACTTAGTCCTGGTAGTATTTTGCAAATTATGTTGTAGATCAATAGCTTGCGTTGTTGCTTTCGTATGTTTATTTCGATATGTTCCTAGAGAAAAATTGTGTTGAAAGATGTTAGTAGCAATGATGCGGATTGGATCCGTGATCTGAGGTTTATCCTCATTGCTGCACAGAAGAATTATGTCCTTGATGCCCTGCTAGGTGACAGACCTATTGCAGGAGCAGATGCAGACGTTATGAACGTTTGGCTAGCTCAATATGATGACTACTTGATAGTTTAGTGCACCATGCTTAACGGCTTAGAATCGGGACTTCAAAGACGTTTTGAACGTCATGGACCATATGAGATGTTCCAGGAATTGAAGTTAATATTTCAAGCAAATACCCGATTGAGAGATATGAAGTCTCCAACAAGTTCTATAGCTAAAAGATGGAGGAGAATCGCTCAACTAGTGAGCATGTGCTTAGACTGTCTGGGTACTACAATCGCTTGAATCAAGTGGGAGTTAATCTTCCAGATAAAATAGTGATTGACAGAATTCTCTAGTCACCATCACCAAGTTAGTAGAACTTCGTGATGAACTATAATATGCAAGGGATGACTAAAGTGATTCCCAAGCTCTTCGTGATGTTGAAATCGACGAAGGTAGAAATCAAGAAAGAGCATCAAGTGTTGATGGTAGACAAGACCACTAGTTTCAATAAAAGGGCAAAGGGAAGAAGGGGAACTTCAAGAAGAACGGAAAGCAAGTTGCTGCTCAAGTGAAGAAGCCCAAGTCTGGTCCTAAGCCTGAGACTAAGTGTTTCTACTGCAAAGGGACTGGTCACTGGAAGCGGAACTACCCCAAGTGATTGGCAGATAAGAAGGATGGCAAAGTGAACATAAGTATATTTGATATACATGTTATTGATGTGTACTTTACTAGTGTTTATAGCAGCCCCTCAGTATTTGATACTAGTTCAGTTGCTAAGATTAGTAACTCGAAACGGGCGTTGCAGAATAAACAAAGACTAGTTAAGGGTGAAGTGACGATGTGTGTTGGAAGTGGTTCCAAGATTGATATGATCATCATCGCACACTCCCCTATACTTTCACGATTAGTGTTGAACCTAAATAAGTGTTATTTGGTTTTTGCGTTGAGCATGAATATGATTTGATCATGTTTATTGCAATACGGTTATTCATTAAAGTCAGAGAATAATTGTTGTTCTGTTTACATGAATAAAACCTTCGATGGTCATACACCCAATGAAACAAGTTCATTGGATCTCGATCATAGTGATACACATATTCATAATATTGAAACCAAAAGATGCAAAGTTAATAATGATAGTGCAACTTATTTGTAGCACTGCCGTTTAGGTCATATTGGTGTAAAGCACATGAAGAAACTCCATGCTGATGGGGTTTTGGAATCACTTGATTATGAATCACTTGATGCTTGCGAACCATGCCTCATAGGCAAGATGACTAAGACTCCGTTCTCCGGAGCGAGCAACTGACTTATTGGAAATAATACATACTGATGTATGCGGTCCGATGAGTGTTAAGGCTCACGGCAAGTATCGTTATTTTCTAAACTTCATAGATGATTTGAGCAGATATGGGTATATCTACTTGATGAAACATAAGTCTGAAACATTTGAAAAGTTCAAAGAATTTCAGAGTAAAGTGGAAAATCATCGTGACAAGAAAATAAAGTTTCTACGATCTGATCGCGGAGACAAATATTTGAGTTACGAGTTTGGTCTTCAATTAAAACAATGTGGAATAATTTCACAAACTCATGCCACATGGAACACCACAGCATAATGGTGTGTCCGAACGTCATAACCGTGCTTTATTGGATATAGTGCAATCTATGATGTCTCTTACCGATCTACCACTATCGTTTTGGGGTTATGCATTAGAGACAGCTGCATTCACGTTAAATAGGGCACCATCTAAATCCGTTGAGACGACACCATGTGAACTATGGTTTGGCAAGAAACCTAAGTTGTCATTTCTTAAAGTTTGGGGTTGCGATGCTTATATGAAAAAGTTTCATCCTGATAAGCTCAAACTCAAATCGGAGAAGTGTGTCTTCATAGGATATCCAAAGGAAACTATTGGATACACCTTCTATCACAGATCCGAAGGCAAGACTTTTGTTACTAAATTCGGAAACTTTCTGGAGAAGGAGTTTCTCTCGAAAGAAGTGAGTGGGAGGAAAGTAGAACTTGACGAGGTAACTGTACCTGCTCCCTTATTGGAAAATAGTACATCACAAAAAACTGTTTCTGTAACACCTACACCAGTTAGTGAGGAAGCTAATGATGATGATCATGAAACTTCAGAACAAGATACTACTGAACCTCATAGATCAACCAGAGTAAGATCCGCGCCAGAGTGGTACGGTATTCCTGTTCTAGAAGTCATGCTACTAGATCATGATGAACCTACGAACTATGAAGAAGCGATGGTGAGCCCAGATTCCGCAAAGTGGCTTGAAGCCATGAAATCTGAGATATGATCCATGTATGAGAACAAAGTATGGACTTTGGTTGACTTGCCCGATGATCGGCAAGCCATAGAAAATAAATGGATCTTCAAGAGGAAGACAGACGCTGATAGTAGTGTTACTATCTACAAAGCTAGAATTGTCGCAAAAGGTTTTCGACAAGTTCAAGGTGTTGACTAGGATGAGATTTTCTCACTCATATCTATGCTTAAGTCTATCCGAATCATGTTAGCAATTGCCGCATTTTATGAAATCTGGCAAATGGATAAACAAAACTGCATTCTTTAATGGATTTACTAAAGAAGAGTTGTATACGATGCAACTAGAAGGTTTTGTTGATCCTAAAGGTGTTAACTAAATATGCAAGCTCCAGCGATCCATCTATGGACTGGTGCAAGAATCTCGGAGTTGGAATATACGCTTTGATAAGTTGATCAAAGCATATAGTTTTATACAGACTTGCGGTGAAGCCTGTATTTACAAGAAAGTGAGTGGGAGCACTACAACATTTCTGATAAGTATATGTGAATGACATATTGTTGATCGGAAATAATGTAGAATTATTCTGCAAAGCATAAAGGACTGTTTGAAAGGAGTTTTTCAAAGAAAGACCTCAGTGAAGCTGCTTACATATTGAGTATCAAGATCTATAGAGATAGATCAAGACACTTGATAAGTTTTTTCAATGAGTACATACCTTGACAAGATTTTGAAGTAGTTCAAAATGGAACAGTCAAAGAAAAGGTTTCTTGCCTGTGTTACAAGGTGTGAAGTTGAGTAAGACTCAAAGCCCGACCACGGCAGAAGATAGAAAGAGAATGAAAGTCATTCCCTATGCCTCAGTCATAGGTTCTATAAAGTATGCCATGCTGTATACCAGATCTATTGTATGCCCTACCACTGAGTTTGGCAAGGGAGTACGATAGTGATCTAGGAGTAGATCACTGGATAGCGGTCAAAATTATCCTTAGTGGAATAAGGATATGTTTCTCGATTATGGAAGTGAAAAAAAAAGGTTCGTCGTAAAGGGTTACGCCGATGCAAGTTTTGACACTAATCTAGATGACTCTAAGTCTCGGTCTAGATACATATTGAAAGTGGGAGCAATTAGCTAGAGTAGCTCCATGCAGAGCATTGTTGACATAGAAATTTGCATGCGGATCTGAATATGGCAGACCCGTTGACTAAGAATCTCTCACAAGCAAAACATGATCACACCTTAGTACTCCTTAGGTGTTAATCACATAGCGATGTGAACTAGATTACTGAATCTAGTAAACCCTTTGGGTGTTAATCACATGATGATGTGAACTATCGATGTTAATCACATGGTGATGTGATCTAGATTATTGACTCTAGTGCAAGTGGGAGACTGAAGGAAATATGCCCTAGAGGCAATAATAAAGTTATTATTTATTTCCTTATTTCATGATAAATGTTTATTATTCATGCTAGAATTGTATTAACCGAAAACATAATACATGTGTGAATACATAGACAAACAGAGTGTCACTAGTATGCCTCTACTTGACTAGCTCGTTAATCAAAGATAGTTATGTTTCCTAACCATGGACAAAGAGTTGTTATTTGATTAACGGGATCACATCATTAGTTGAATGATCTGATTGACATGACCCATTCCATTAGCTTAGCACCCGATCGTTTAGTATGTTGCTATTGCTTCCTTCATGACTTATACATGTTCCTATAACTATGAGATTATGCAACTCCCGTTTACCGGAGGAACACTTTGGGTACTACCAAACGTCACAACGTAAGTGGGTGATTATAAAGGAGTACTACAGGTGTCTCCAAAGGTACATGTTGGGTTGGCGTATTTCGAGATTAGGTTTTGTCACTTCGATTGTCGGAGAGGTATCTCTGGGCCCTCTCGGTAATGCACATCACATAAGCCTTGCAAGCATTGCAACTAATGAGTTAGTTGCGAGATGATGTATAATAGAACGAGTAAAGAGACTTGCCGGTAACGAGATTGAACTAGGTATTGGATACCGACGATCGAATCTCGGGCAAGTAACATACCGATGACAAAGGGAACAACGTATGTTGTTATGCGGTCTGATCGATAAAGATCTTCATAGAATATGTAGGAGCCAATATGGGCATCCAGGTCCCGCTATTGGTTATTGACCGGAGACGTGTCTTGGTCATGTCTACATTGTTCTCGCACCCGTAGGGTCCGCACGCTTAAGGTTACGATGACAGTTATATTATGAGTTTATGCATTTTGATGTACCGAAGGTTGTTCGAAGTCCCGGATGTGATCACGGACATGATGAGGAGTCTTGAAATGGTCGAGACATAAAGATTGATATATTGGAAGCCTATGTTTGGATATCGGAAGTGTTCCGGGTGAAATCGGGATTTTACCGGAGTACCGGGAGGGTTACCGGACCCCCCCGGGAGCTATATGGGCCATAGTGGGCCTTAGTGGAAAAGAGAAGGGGCTGCCCTAGATGGGCTGCGCGCCTCCCCCTTCCCCTAGTCCTATTAGGACTAGGAGAGGTGGCCGGCCCCCTCCTCCTCTTTTCCCCCTCCGCGAATCCTATTCCAACTAGGATTTGGGGGGGGGGGGATCCTACTCCCAGAGGGAGTAGGACTCTCCTGGCGCGCCAAGCTTGGCCGGCCAGCCTCCCCCCTCTCTAGTCCTTTATATACTGAGGTAGAGGCACCCCAGAAAGACACAAGTTGATCCACGTGATCTATTCCTTAGCCGTGTGCGGTGCCCCCAGCCACCATATTCCTCGATAATACTGTAGCGGAGTTTAGGCGAAGCCCTACTGTTGTAGTGCATCAAGCGTCACCACGCCGTCGTGCTGACGGAACTCTTCCCCGACACTTTGCTGGATCGGAGTCCGGGGATCGTCATCGAGCTGAACGTGTGCTCGAACTCGGAGGTGTCGTAGTTTCGGTGCTTGATCGGTTGGATCATGAAGACGTACGACTACTTCCTCTACGCTGTGTCAGCGCTTCCGCAGTCGGTCTGCGTTGGGTACGTAGACAACACTCTCCCCTCTCGTTGCTATGCATCACATGATCTTGCGTGTGCCCTCGTCATCAACGAGGATGCCCGGCCCTCCCCACGCGGCTCCCTCCGCCTGGTCCGGCCGAAGCCCAAGCTGGGGATGCTCCCGATGAAGCCCGAGCATGTCGAGATGGCAGCCCCCGACGACGAGTCCGCCCTCAAGTGGGCGAAGGAGGACTATGTCTGGGAGCAGGTACGCCGCCAGCACCGGGCGTACACGGAGCTCCAGGCCTGGTGCCGCGGGCACGAGGAGGGCGGCGTCATCGTCCTCGACAGCGACGAGGAGGACGAGGCCGGTCCGTCCAGCGCCCCACTGCGCATCGGCGATACTGGCCAGGGCTGCAGCAGGGACGTCAGCGGCACAAGCGAGGCACGCGACGACGACGACAATGGCGACGGCGGCGACTACACCCGCTTTTAGAGGCTTTTCGGCATGTAGACGACGGGCAGCGGCGGCGGTGGCGGCTAGGCGTAGTTTAGCGTAGATTAGGCGTAGTTTGCATATTTTTATGTTTTTGCACAAATTTCAATGAAGTTTCACCGAGTTCGTGCCAAAATCGCCGAGTTTGTATATATTTGTACGGAATATCGCCGAACCCGGGGCGACCTTTGGGCCGACGACTGGAAACAAATTCGCCCACACGCACCAATCTAACGCCGGCTCACCCCCACGTGGCTCTTTTTCGGCGCCCGGGGGAGAGGGGGGGAGGGGGGGCGAACTGCTGGAGATGCTCTAAGAAAAGCTCTCCTCAATTCCGTCGCGATTGCTGTCCCGGCTGTTGGGGAACGTAGTAATTTCAAAAAAATTCCTACGCACACGCAAGATCATGGTGATGCATAGCAACGAGAGGGGAGAGTGTGATCTACGTACCCTTGTAGATCGACAGCGGAAGCGTTAGCACAACGCGGTTGATGTAGTCGTACGTCTTCACGGCCCGACCGATCAAGCACCGAAACTATGGCACCTCCGAGTTTTAGCACACGTTCAGCTCGATGACGATCCCTGGACTCCGATCCAGCAAAGTGTCGGGGAAGAGTTCCGTCAGCACGACGGCGTGGTGACGATCTTGATGTACTACTGTCGCAGGGCTTCGCCTAAGCACCGCTACAATATTATCGAGGACTATGGTGGCCGGGGGCGGCGCACACGGCTAAGAATATGATCACGTGGATCAACTTGTTTGTCTCCGAGGTGCCCCTGCCTCCGTATATAAAGGTTCAAGAGAGGAGGAGGCCGGCCGGCCCCTATGGCGCGCCAAGGAGGAGTCCTCCTCCTAGTAGGAGTAGGACTCCTACTAGGAGGGGGAAAGAAGTGGGGAGGGAGAAGGAAAGGGGGGCGCCGCCCCCCCCCCCCTCTCCTAGTCCAATTCGGACCAGGGGGGAGGAGGCGCGCGGCCCACCTTTGGCTGCCCCTCTCTCTCACCACTAAGGCCCATATGGCCCATTACTTCTCCCGAGGGGTTCCGGTAACCCTCCGGCTCTCCGGTTTTCTCCGAAATCATCCGGAACACTTCCGGTGTTCGAATATAGCCGTCCAATATATCAATCTTTTTGTCTCGACCATTTCGAGACTCCTCGTCATGTCCGTGATCACATCTGGAACTCCGAACAACCTTCAGTACATCAAAACGTATAAACTCATAATATAACTGTCATCGAAACCTTAAGCGTGCGGACCCTACGGGTTCAAGAACAATGTAGACATGACCAAGACATGTCTCCGGTCAATAACCAATAGCGGGACCTGGATGCCCATATTGGCTCCTACATATTCTACGAAGAGCTTTATTGGTCAGACCGCATAACAACATACGTTGTTCCCTTTGTCATTGGTATGTTACTTGCCCGAGATTCGATCGTCGGTATCCAATACCTAGTTCAATCTCGTTACTGGCAAGTCTCCTTACTCGTTCTATAATACATCATCTCGCAACTAACTCATTAGTTGCATTGCTTGGAAGGCTTAAGTGATGTGCATTACCGAGAGGGCCCAGAGATACCTCTCCGACGATCGGAGTGACAAATCCTATTCTCGAAATACGCAACCCAACATGTACTTTTGGAGACACCTGTAGAGCACCTTTATAATCACCCAGTTACGTTGTGACGTTTGGTAGCACACAAAGTGTTCCTCCGGCACACGGGAGTTACATAATCTCATAGTGGAACATGTATAAGTCATGAAGAAAGCAATAGCAACATACTAAATGATCGGGTGCTAAGCTAATGGAATGGGTCATGTCAATCAGATCATTCACCTAATGATGTGATCCCGTTAATCAAATAACAACTCTTTGTCCATGGTTAGGAAACATAACCATCTTTGATTAACGAGCTAGTCAAGTAGAGGCATACTAGTGACACTCTGTTTGTCTCTGTATTCACACATGTATTATGTTTCCGGTTAATACAATTCTAGCATGAATAATAAACATTTATCATGAAATAGGGAAATAAATAATAACTTTATTATTGCCTCTAGGGCATATTTCCTTCAGTCTCCCACTTGCACTAGAGTCAATAATCTAGTTCACATCGCTATGTGATTAACACCAATAGTTCACATCTTTATGTGATTGGTTCACATCTCCATGTGACTAACACCCAAAGGGTTTACTAGATTCCATAATCTAGTTCACATTGCTATGTGATTAACACCCAAAGAGTGATCATGTTTTGCTTGTGAGAGAAATTTAGTCAACGGGCCTGCCAAATTCAGATCCGTATGTATTTTGCAAAATTCTATGTCTACAATGCTCTGCACGGAGC
This sequence comes from Triticum aestivum, assembly GCF_018294505.1. NCBI lineage: Eukaryota > Viridiplantae > Streptophyta > Magnoliopsida > Poales > Poaceae > Triticum > Triticum aestivum. Next base: position 20,488,966 of record NC_057806.1, read on the forward strand.
TACTCTAGCTAATTGCTCCCACTTTTAATATGTATCCAGATTGAGACTTAGAATCATCTGGATCAGTGTCAAAAACTTGCATCGACGTAACCCTTTACGACAAACCTTTTTTGTTACGTCCATAATCGAGAAACATATCCTTTATTTTACTAAGGATAATTCTGACCGCTGTCCAGCGATCTACTCCTAGATCACTATTGTACTCCCTTGTCAAATTAGTGCAGGGTATACAATAGATCTGGTACACAGCATGACATACTTTATAGAACCTATGGCCAAGGCATAGGGAATGACTTTCATTCTCTTTCTATCTTCTGCCGTGGTCGGGCTTTGAGTCTTACTCAACTTCACACCTTGAAATACAGGCAAGAACTCTTTCTTTGACTGCTCCATTTTGAACTACTTCAAAATCTTGTCAAGGTATGTACTCATTGAAAAAACTTATCAAGCGTCTTGATCTATCTCTATAGATCTTGAAGCTCAATATGTAAGCAGCTTCACCGAAGTCTTTCTTTGAAAAACTCCTTTCAAACACTCCTTTATGCTTTACAGAATAATTCTACATTATTTCCGATCAACAATATGTCATTCACATATACTTATCAGAAATGTTGTAGTGCTCCCACTCACTTTCTTGTAAATACAGGCTTCACCGCAAGTCTGTATAAAACTATATGCTTTGATCAACTCATCAAAGCGTATATTCCTACTCCGAGATGCTTGCACCAGTCCACAGATGGATCACTGGAGTTTGCACATTTTGTTAGCACCTTTCGGATTGACAAAACCTTCTGGTTGCATCATATACAACTCTTCCTTAATAAATCCATTAAGGAATGCGGTTTTGTTTATCCATTTGCCAGATTTCATAAAATGCGGCAATTACTAACATGATTCGGACAGACTCAAGCATAGATACGAGTGAGAAACTCTCATCGTAGTCAACACCTTGAACTTGTCGAAAACCTTTTGCGACAATTCTAGCTTTGTAGATAGTAACACTACTATCAACGTCCGTCTTCCTCTTGAAGATACATTTATTTTCTATGGCTTGCCGGTCATCGGGCAAGTCAACCAAAGTCCGCCCTTTGTTCTCATACATGGATCCCATCTCAGATTTCATGGCCTCAAACCATTTCGCGGAATCTGGGCTCACCATCGCTTCTTCATAGTTTGTAGGTTCGTCATGGTCTAGTAACATAACCTCCAGAACAGGATTACCGTACCACTCTGGTGCGGATCTTATTCTGGTTGACCTACGAGGTTCGGTAGTAACTTGTTTCAAAGTTTCATGATCATCATCATTAACTTCCTTACTAATCGGTGTAGGCATCACTGGAACTGATTTCTGTGATGAACTACTTTACAATTCGGGAGAAGGTACAATTACCTTATCAAGTTCTACTTTCCTCCCACTCACTTCTTTCGAGAGAAACTCCTTATCTGGAAAGGATCCATTCTTAGCAATGAATGTCTTGCCTTCGGATCTGTGATAGAAGGTGTATCCAATAGTTTCCTTTGGATATCCTATGAAGACACATTTCTCTGATTTGGGTTCGAGCTTATCAGGTTGAAGCTTTTTCACATAAGCATCGTAGCCCCAAACTTTTAGAAACGACAACTTTGGTTTCTTGCCAAACCACAGTTCAGATTGTGTCGTCTCAACGGACTTAGATGGTGCCCTTTTAAACGTGAATGCAGCTGTCTTTAATGCATAACCCCAAAACGATAGTGGTAAATCGGTAAGAAACATCATAGGTCGCACCATATCTAATAAAGTACGGTTATGACGTTCGGACACACCATTACATTGTGGTGTTCGAGGTTAGTGAAACTATTTCACATTGTTTTTAAATGAAGGACAAACTCGTAACTCAAATACTCTTCTCTACGATCAGATCGTAGAAACTTTATTTTCTTGTTACGATGATTTTTCACTTCACTCTGAAATTCTTTGAACTTTTCAAATGTTTCAGACTTATGTTTTATCAAGTAGATATACTCATGTCTGCTCAAATCATCTGTGAAGATCAGAAAATAATGATACCTGTCGCGAGCCTCAATATTCATCGGACCACATACATCAGTATGTATGATTTCCAACAAATCTGTTGCTCGCTCCATTGTTCCGAAGAACAGAGTCTTAGTCATCTTGCCCATGAGGCATGGTTCGCAAGCATAAACTGATTCATTTTCAAGTGATTCCAAAAGCCCATCAGCATGGAGTTTCTTCATGTGCCTTACACCAATATGACCTAAACGGCAGTGCCACAAATAAGTTGCACTATCATTATTAACTTTGCATCTTTTGGTTTCAATATTATAATTATGTGTATCACTATGATCGAGATCCAACGAACTATTTTCATTGGGTGTGTAACCATATAAGGTTTTATTCATGTAAACAGAACAACAATTTATTCTCTTACTTAAATGAATACCCGTATTACAATAAACATGATCTAATCATATTCATGCTCAACGCAAACACCAAATAACACTTATTTAGGTTCAACACTAATCCTGAAATTATAGGGAGTGTGCGATGATGATCATATCAATCTTGGAACCACTTCCAACACACATCGTCACTTCACCCTTAACTAGTCTCTGTTTATTCTGCAACTCCGGTTTCGAGTTACTAATCTTAGCAACTGAACTAGTATCAAATACTGAGGGGTTGCTATAAACACTAGTAAAGTACACATCAATAACTTGTATATCAAATATACTTATGTTCACTTTGCCATCCTTCTTATCCGCCAATCACTTGGGGTAGTTCCGCTTCCAGTGACCAGTCCCTTTGCAGTAGAAGCACTTAGTCTCAGGCTTAGGACCAGACTTGGGCTTCTTCACTTGAGCAGCAACTTGCTTGCTGTTCTTCTTGAAGTTCCCCTTCTTCCCTCTGCCCTTTTCTTGAAACTAGTGGTCTTGTCAACCATCAACACTTGATGTTTTTCTTGATTTCTACCTTCGTTGATTTCAGCATCACGAAGAGCTTGGGAGTTGTTTCCGTTATCCCTTGCATATTATAGTTCATCACGAAGTTCTACTAACTTGGTGATGGTGACTAGAGAATTCTGTCAACCACTATCTTATCTGGAAGATTAACTCCCACTTGATTCAAGCGATTGTAGTACCCAGACAATCTGAGCACATGCTCACTAGTTGAGCGATTCTCCTCCATCTTTTAGCTATAGAACTTGTTGGAGACTTCATATCTCTCAACTCGGGTATTTGCTTGAAATATTAACTTCAACTCCTAGGAACATCTCATATGGTCCATGACGTTCAAAACGTCTTTGAAGTCCCGATTCTAAGCCATTAAGCATGGTGCACTAAACTATCAAGTAGTCATCATATTGAGCTAGCCAAACGTTCATAACGTCTGCATCTGCTCCTGCAATAGGTCTGTCACCTAGCGGTGCATCAAGGACATAATTCTTCTGTGCAACAATGAGGATAAACCTCAGATCACGGATCCAATCCGCATCATTGCTACTAACATCTTTCAACACAATTTTCTCTAGGAACATAAACACAAGGAAGCAACAACGCGAGCTATTGATCTACAACATAATTTGCAAAATACTACCAGGACTAAGTTCATGATAAATTTAAGTTCAATTTAATCATATTACTTAAGAACTCCCACTTAGATAGACATCCCTCTAATCCTCTAAGTGATCACGTGATCCAAATCAACTAAACCATGTCCGATCATCACGTGAGATGGAGTAGTTTCATTGGTGAACATCACTATGTTGATCATATCTACTATATGATTCACGCTCGACCTTTCGGTCTCTGTGTTCCGAGGCCATATCTGTATATGCTTGGCTCGTCAAGTATAACCTGAGTATTCCGCGTGTGCAACTGTTTTGCACCCGTTGTATTTGAATGTAGAGCCTATCACACCCGATCATCACGTGGTGTCTCAGCACGAAGAACTTTCGCAACGGTGCATACTCAGGGAGAACACTTCTTGATAATTTAGTGAGAGATCATCTTATAATGCTACCGTCAATCAAAGCAAGATAAGATGCATAAAAGATAAACATCACATGCAATCAATATAAGTGATATGATATGGCCATCATCATCTTGTGCCTGTGATCTCCATCTCCGAAGCACCGTCATGATCACCATCGTCACCGGCGCGACACCTTGATCTCCATCGTAGCATCGTTGTCGTCTCGCCAATCTTATGCTTCCACGACTATCGCTACCGCTTAGTGATAAAGTAAAGCATTACATCGCGATTGCATTGCATACAATAAAGCGGCAACCATATGGCTCCTGCCAGTTGCCGATAACTCGGTTACAAAACATGATCATCTCATACAATAAAATTCAGCATCATGTCTTGACCATATCACATCACAACATGCCCTGCAAAGACAAATTAGACGTCCTCTACTTTGTTGTTGCAAGTTTTACGTGGCTGCTACGGGCTTAAGCAAGAACCAATCTCACCTACGCATCAAAACCACAACGATAGTTTGTCAAGTTGGTGCTATTTTAACCTTCGCAAGGACCGGGCGTAGCCACACTCGGTTCAACTAAAATTGGAGAAACTGTCACCCGCAAGCCACCTATGTGCAAAGCACGTCGGGAGAACCGGTCTCGCGTAAGCGTATGCGTAATGTCGGTCCGGGCCGCTTCATCCAACAATACCGCCGAACCAAAGTATGACATGCTGGTAAGCAGTATGACTTATATCGCCCACAACTCACTTGTGTTCTACTCGTGCATATAACATCAACACATAAAACCTAGGCTCGGATGCCACTGTTGGGGAACGTAGTAATTTCAAAAAATTTCCTACGCACACGCAAGATCATGGTGATACATAGCAACGAGAGGGGAGAGTGTGATCTACGTACCCTTGTAGATCGACAGCGAAAGCGTTAGCACAACGTGGTTGATGTAGTCGTACGTCTTCACGGCCCGACCGATCAAGCACCGAAACTACGACACCTCCGAGTTTTAGCACACATTCAGCTCGATGACGATCCCCGGACTCCGATCCAGCAAAGTGTCGGGGAAGAGTTCCGTCAGCACGACGGCGTGGTGACGATCTTGATGTACTACTGTCGCAGGGCTTCGCCTAAGCACCGCTACAATATTATCGAGGACTATGGTGGCAGGGGGCGTCGCACACGGCTAAGAATATGATCACGTGGATCAACTTGTTTGTCTCCGGGGTGCCCCTGCCTCCGTATATAAAGGTTCAAGAGAGGAGGAGGCCGGCCGGCCCCTATGGCGCGCCAAGGAGGAGTCCTCCTCCTAGTAGGAGAAGGACTCCTACTAGGAGGGGGAAAGAAGTGGGGAGGGAGAAGGAAAGGGGGGCGCCGCCCCCCCTCTCCTAGTCCAATTGGGACCAGGGGGAGGAGGCGCGCGACCCACCTTTGGCTGCCCCTCTCTCTCACCACTAAGGCCCATATGGCCCATTACTTCTCCCGGGGGGGTTTCGGTAACCCTCCGGCTCTCCGGTTTTCTCCGAAATCATCCGGAACACTTCTGGTGTCCGAATATAGCCGTCCAATATATCAATCTTTATGTCTCGACCATTTCGAGACTCCTCGTCATGTCCGTGATCACATCTGGGACTCCGAACAACCTTCGGTACATCAAAACGTATAAACTCATAATATAACTGTCATCGAAACCTTAAGCGTGCGGACCCTACGGGTCCGAGAACAATGTAGACATGACCGAGACATGTCTCCGGTCGATAAGCAATAGCGGGACCTGGATGCCCATATTGGCTCCTACATATTCTATGAAGATCTTTATCGGTCAGACCGCATAACAACATACATTGTTCCCTTTGTCATCGGTATGTTACTTGCCCGAGATTCGATCGTCGGTATCCAATACCTAGTTCAATCTCGTTACCGACAAGTCTCTTTACTCGTTCTGTAATACATCATCTCGCAACTAACTCATTAGTTGCATTGCTTGAAAGGCTTAAGTGATGTGCATTACCGAGAAGGCCCAGAGATACCTCTCCGACGATCGGAGTGACAAATCCTATTCTCGAAATACGTCAACCCAACATGTACTTTTGGAGACACCTGTAGAGCACCCTTATAATCACCCAGTTACGTTGTGACGTTTGGTAGCACACAAAGTGTTCCTCCGGCACACGGGAGTTACATAATCTCATAGTCATAGGAACATGTATAAGTCATGAAGAAAACAATAGCAACATACTAAACGATCGGATGCTAAGCTAATGGAATGGGTCATGTCAATCAGATCATTCACCTAATGATGTGATCCCGTTAATCAAATAACAACTCTTTGTCCATGGTTAGGAAACATAACCATCTTTGATTAACGAGCTAGTCAAGTAGAGGCATACTAGTGACACTCTGTTTGTCTATGTATTCACACATGTATTATGTTTCCGGTTAATACAATTCTAGCATGAATAATAAACATTTATCATGAAATAAGGAAATAAATAATAACTTTATTATTGCCTCTAGGGCATATTTCCTTCACCGGCGTCCATGGCGCCGCCGTACGGTCGGGCGTCCTGGCAGTTTTGATAATAGGGACTCCGCCAAAACATAGTCGACTTGGTTTCTCAGCTCTGGTGGTTGGTTTGATCGTTCATCTCCAACGGGTTGTGGCCTGTGGGTTCGACACCATGTGGGCTGTTTTGATTCACCTGAATCATCTTTCTTCTCATCCCAAAAATTCATAGACTCAATAACTCCCGAACATATCGCATTTTTGGACCTTGGTCCGAACGCCTCCCGCGCCGTCAAATTTTCAGCACGAATATTAGAGCAACGAGGTTATCAACATCGGCGTTTTTTTGTTCGGAGAAACTGCGCGTCGTCGCGAACGCAGCCAGCTGCACGCCTTTTATCCATTCAGCCCCTCATCACTATGCAGACCCCCGCCCACCACTCTCTCTCCTCCTATCCCCCGACCCCCACGACTAATGTCGTCGTTGCCGCGCGACGAGGCCACGTGGCCATGGATCCGGGAACAAGGGGCGACGCACCCTGCCACACCTGCCCCGCGCCGCGCCATGCATGTAGTTGCTCCGCCCGCATCGGCCGCGCATAGATGGGCACCTCGCATCAGAGCTGCCCCGTTGCGCTGCACGTGGAGGTGCTCTGTCGACCCGCATCGGCCACGCAAGCAGGAGCACCACGAGGCACCCTGGCGCGGCCGTGCATCGATGGGCAACTCACCGTCGTGGCTGCCCACATCGCCTCACGCGTGGAAGACGGCCCGCGTCGGTCGTGTGAACAGGAGTACCAGCGGGCCGCGGCGGCTGCGAATGGTGGGGGCGAGGGTTCGGCGCTCCCGGCGTCACGCGAGTTGTTGAGCGGAGCCGACGGCTATGGAGGACGTCGAGCGGTGGTGGAAGCCGCTCCAGCTTCCATGCATGGCCTCCCATCCTATACTGTGCAGGCAGGTCGCCGGCAAGACTGAGCCCCCTTGAGGAGATGTGCCGTTGACGAGAACCACCACCACGCCGTCGAGAGGGGTCTAGCCCTCCACTGGATCTCACTGCTGGGAGGAGTCGCGGTGGAGGTACTGCTCCTGGGGGAGCGACGACTTGCCTTCCATGAATTCGTCAGAGAGGTAGACGGTACATGGGAGCCGGGGACGCGGCGATGGCTTCTACAACCTCTGAATTCTAGGCATTTTTTGTCTTCAAGGCTGATTTTTCGCCTGCTGATTGAGTTATTCGTTAAGTAGCAGTATGCATTACATGTTTTAGTGATTTCGCTAGCCTCACTGAAGTTGATGCACGGTTCTAAATTCTTATATATGTATATATATATATATGTATATATATATATATATATATATATATATATATATATATATATATATATATATATATATATATATATATATATATATATATGCTAAACTAAGCGTGCGCGCAAAACATCTTATTCTACGCGCTGGCCAAATCAGGTATCCCGTACCAAGTCAGCCAACTACCCTCTAATCTGGATGTGCGCATGTTCCAGCCACCTATACCCATGATTGAACGTAAAACATGTGTATATTCTAGTAAACCGGTTGCCCCCGTTACTACACACACTCATAGACAAATTTGATCGTAAAATTATTGGGAAAAGTAGTAAACTTCTTGTATCTCTCGTAATAGGACACCACATATGGACAGGAAATATTAAGAAAGTAAAACTAGGACTAGTGTAATAAATTCATCGCTAGTTATATGCATGTGAACATAGGTGTTTACAACTATAGTAAAATATGATCAATTTATGGTAATTGTTAAGGGAGAAATAATTAACATGTTTAACTTTCTATCTAGCCTGCCATTATAGAATATAATCAATATATGGTAAATTTTGAAGGAGAATTATAATGTCTAACTTGCTCAACCATTTGGGTTAAATTGATAAAACAATTATGACTCAAATCTGCAGGAGATCTGATAGTAAACACTACCATGTGTTTTCTAGTAAACATGTCAGACACTATCACACCTTCCCTTGAGTGGAGATCTAGTGGTAATATACTTAGTGTTTGGTAGTAAAAGCATTACGAGCCGCCAGGAAAACTTGATTACTAAGTTCATTAACTCATTACTAAGTGCAAATTGACCTAATCATAGTAGTCGCGGGAGGCGTGTGTAATGATTTTAGTTCCATTACCATATATGCTTATATTTTTTACCATGGAAAATGGTAAGAGCCATGGGTAGTAGTGTGGTTGCGTCCAATCTGGTAAACCTACTTTTCCTATTACCATATTTGCTATCTGTTTTACCGTCATTAGCAAATACATCCCCACGGGACGGAGCTAGGGCACTACCAGCAGTAACAGAATTAAACCCGTTACTATTTTTGTGCAAGTGTTTTACCATAAATTGCTAAAATGCGGGACTGGTGGCGTTGGACTTGCGCCGAACGGGTAATTGGGGCGGCCGCAGCGTACGATTACTGGTTTTACGCGCTCGCTTAGTTGAGCGCCATCGTAATTTTACTATCAATGCACCGTAATTTTGCGTTCCGTAAGTTTTGTCTTATTTCCGACGCAAAAAGAGACCGTAAGAAAATATATAATCGCCGTAAAAAATATTTTATGTTATGTAAAATTACAAACGTAAAAACATAGTCTAAAGTACAGATAAAATTACGATGCATTGATGGTAAAATAGAGAGAGGGTGAAGAATAACTATTCCTCATCCAGGGTGGCCGCGCTATTCGTCACCCTGAGTGAGGAATAGTTATTCTTCACCCCCCTCTATTTTACCATCAATGCACCGTAATTTTACGTTCTGTAAGTTTTATCTTATTTCCGACACAAAAAGGGACCGTAAGAAAATATATAATCGCCACAAAAAAATATTTTATGTTATGTAAAATTACAAACATAAAAACATAGTCTAAAATACACATAAACTGTAAATTTTCTTGTCTTATGACCTATATTTTTATTTTCTTATGTCAAATTTTACGTAGTGAATCAATAAAAATGTAACTATTTGAATTCGAAATATAATTTAATTATGAAATGATCGTAAGATTACCTCGGATGAAGAATAACTTATTCTGCAGCCTGGGTGGATATGGGGCACCTAGGTGCCTGGGCACCTAAGCCCGCTATAGTAAGTCATATTCGTTGTTGCATGATGTTTAATCCATGACATGATGGCTTTCCAAGTTTTATTTGCATGCACTACAACCATCATCGATCAATCATTGCTTTCCAAAAAATAATATACTACCGGTTCCAGCAATGGTTACTTTCCAAATGAAAACCAGGTATTGTTTTTTCTATATTAATGCACTGTATTATTTCAGTCCAAACATATGGCGTGCCCACATATGTACCCAACATATTTCTGGTTATGTATGTATATACCTAATGAAAGAGAAAAGATAAGTACATAACCTCTAATTTCTTAAGATACCAGAATGACCTAATAATACGAAACATCGTCCCATAAGATTTGTACATATAGTTAGGATGTTCTCATGTCTTTTTCTAATATTTTACATTTCGACGTATCTAGTATTTTTTTAAAGGTAGGGTCACACTTTTTGACGACTATTTTTCCTATACAAATTAAGTTGATCAAATAATATAAAGTGTGATCCTAATTGTTTTTTACTTTTATTAAAATGTATGATGCATACCGATACTCACACACAATTTTTTACTTTTATTAGAAATATACAACATACTCACATAATCCCATAGTATATACCCAACGAACTTAAAAATAAAACAGTATACCTAAAAATAACTCACTAACATGTAAACTTAAAAAATGGTATATCCAAGTCCCAACGTACTTATTACCCGATTAGAACATACGATATTCCTATAAATGAAATAACTCAAGTGCAAATATACCCAATGTGTATGCACACATATATACCCGGCTATGTGAAAAAGGGTACGAAAATGTTAGGTATCTTGTCAACGTATATAAAGTAAAACATGGCTACGTATATACCTGGCTACATGAAATATAGCATCCATAGGTATGTGGTACCCAATGTGTATGCACTGGTATATACCCGGCTATGTGAAAAAGGGTACGGAAATGTTATAGATATCTCGTAAACATATATACAATAAAATATGGCTACGTATATACCTGGCTACGTGAAATATGGCACATAGGTATGTGATAGCCAAAGTTGTAAGATGGTTGGGAAAGAAATAGTATCTTAATTTGAAATAATAAAAGTGTTGTACGTATCAACCCAATGTGTACGCACACATATGAAAAAAATGTACATATACCCAACGTCATGGACTTTAAGATACAATAATGAGTCCTTAATTTCTAGTTTTCTCTCTCCTATTTGTACCACTAACGTCTCTCAATAAGGAACGGTAGCATGCATGGCATTATTTTTCTTTCCAAATAAATGTTACCATGCATGGCGTGTTGGACCATAGCATTGTTTCCAAATTATGTAATTATTTCCAAATCAGTAACTTGTGATGGATTGACCCGTAATGCAATCGGATGGTTGAAAGGCAAGGAGCCTGGGCACCTAGGTGTCCCATATGGCAGTTTTAGTGTGGAAGATGATAATTTAGATAGTTGAAATTCTAGTATGCCATCAAATTTAGATAGTTCATTTTCACATGGCAATTTTGATGTTCATTTGTGTGCAAGCTGTGGAAGATGAACCCGCTAGGATTTTCATGTGTCAATGGAAGATGACAATTTTGTAGTAGTCTAAACATTAATGTTGAATTCACTTTTTACAGGGCAATTTTACTTGTGTTTTTACTTGTGTTCACTTTGTGTGCAAGATGTGGAAGATGAATCCCTTTATGATTTTTGTGTTTCATGGCAATTTAAGTTAACGGAAGAGCAACATTTCCAGTTTTAAAATAGTGAGGGAATATATCTTTGAAGATTATCTCAGATGCAATGGCTAGACAAGCACGCAAAATATCATGGTAGTTACACCATGGAACCTTCTTACTTAGATGGCATTTTTCCCCTATGGACGGGGTTGGCAAATATTGGAGCGGTGAGGTGGTAGTTTTAGTGTGGGCAACACCACATTTTTTGAACGTGGCAAATATTGTTTTGGTTCATAAGCAAATTCATGTTTGTTTTAATGTCACCATTACTACTTTTGCCATGCCACATTATTTTACCATGTTAAATTTCTAAGCTTTTTGCCATTGTAAAAAAGTTTAGCACTGTTTTTGCAACTGCAAAAAAGTTTGGCACTGTTTTTGCAATGCCAATTTTTTTCTAATAGTTATTTGCCATGTCTCTATAGCTTTTTGCCATGTTGGCACTATAAATTTTTTATCATGCCATAAACACATTATATGGTTACTATAGTTTAGTATTATCAAAACATGATGAAAAATTCATATTTTGTTGTTTTTCCATTAAATTTTACTTTATGGCCATGGCAATTTGTGCCTTTGTTTTTGCCATGGCAAATCTACCTAAATTCTCAAGGCAATATTTAACTTTTGCCATGGCAAGCTTTTACTATTTATTTGCCATGGAAAATTTACCTTTGTTAACATGGCAATATTTAACTTTTATTGCCATGGCAAGATTTTACTATTTATTTGCCATGACAAATTTACCTTTATTAACATAGCAACATTTAACTTTTATTGCCATGGCAAGTTTTACTATTTATTTGCCATGGCAAATTTACCTTTATTAACATGGCAATATTTAACTTTTATTGCCATGACAAGTTTACTATTTATTTTCCATGGAAAATTTACCTTTATTGACATGGCAAATTTACCTAATTCCCCATGGCAATATTTAACTTTTATTGCCACGGCAAATTTATTATTTATTTGCCATGGCAAATTTACTTTTATAAACATGGCAAATTTACCTAATTCCCCATGGCAATATTTAACTTTTATATTGACTGGCAAGGTTTACTATTTATTTTCATGGCAATTTACCTTTATTAACATGGCAAATTTATCTAAATCATTACGGAAATATATGTAAATTTAGTTAAAGTTACCTTGCATTTTTTGCTATGAATTTGCCATGACAATTATTTTTGTTTGTAAGATGGAAATTGCCACGACTTTTTCTAGTTTTTGGATTTTGTTAAAATATAATCTTTTTTACCCATGGCAATTTTCTGTGTTTGAAAGTTGATGCATATTTTTCACTTAACAAAGCAAAAAACTAGGAATTTTTGAAAGTTGACCTTTTCTTCTTTTTTTACTAGTCGTTTTGTTTTTAATTTTGGGTTGTTAGGGGCTGGGGAGGCGTTTGCATTGCAGGGCTTCTCCTCCCGAATGACCGTTTGGGGAGGGTGAGGTATCGTACCGAACTAAAGTTCGGTATGGAATGTCCCCAGACGGAACGGTCGGGAGTTATCGAGGTCCAAAATCTATCTACATAATTGCAGCCAAATCCTCCTCACACCATTCACCACTACTTGCTCTTTTTCCCTCAAAAAAGTGGAAAAAACTTTGCGTTGATATATGCTATGCGACGCAATAGTCGAAAACACATCTGCTAGTCCCCACCAACACCAAGTACCCTACCCTAGTTTTGACCATGTCAACCAAACGAGCTAGACTGAGTTAAGCATCATGTCAACCTTCGGAGATTAGTTTCGCTATCTGACTACTCATCAAAGCTTTCTTTCCCTTTGATCCGAATAAACTCGCTTTAGTAGATGTTCATAGCGATAATGCCCAACTTGTAAAGAAGCTATGGATATGTATTTCTTTCGAAACCATGAATCACGCTGTGGAGGACAAAGGATAGCAAGCTAGCCGAGGTCTGGAAGGACGCGAATGCAAAGGCTAAAGCAGCTGAGCGCTCGCTAAAGTTAGTCGAGAAGCTCAAGGAGGAGAGCAAGACCCTAAAGGCTTCTGCTGAGGTGATGAAAATGTGAGATCGTTGAGCTCAAGAAACAGTACGCCAAGTGGGAGACGAAGTGCAATACCCATGCGAGTGCTTTCGAGGAGGAGAGGAAAAAGCTGAGCGACCAGGTCGCCGAGCTGCTCAAAAAGAAGGTTGAGCTCGAAGAGAGATGACCAAGAAGCTCGAAGGTATGATGTTTATCCAAGTGAGCTTCATTTACTTCGGGATCTTTGGAGATGTTAATATTTGCTTTGTTTCCGTGTGCAGAATTCTATGTTGATGTTGAGCTGGAGACCGAGAGGATCGAGAAATAACTGAATCCTTCAATGCTGCTCCTCAAGAACAACGCTGCATTGGCAATCCTTCGATAGGAGGAGAGCATAAAAAATGCAGTAACGTAAATAGATCGTATGAAGCTCGCCATGGAGAAGATCAGCGAGGAATTGCTTCCAGAGGAGACGCTTCAGAGTGGCCTAGAGTCCATGATGACAAAATTGACGGCGATCCCTAGCCGAGTGCAATCATGAAATAAGTCCACGGCTCACTGTGGAGTCGACGTGGCGCTTTCACTCATCCGTGTCCACTGCAAGGATGTGGACGAAGAGAAGCTGAAGTCCCTCAAGGCCGTCAACAAGAAAATTTCAGGTTCGAGGACTTCATGAAGACGTTCATCAAGGCCGCCACTTGGATCACAAACGACATCGACTTAGAGACATTCGTTGGTCCGCCCACGCGGGGTTGGAAAATTTTTAATCCCGACTAAATTTGCACTAGTAGAAAATCAACTTTACGTGAGCCCCATTAGTCCCGGTTTGATAATGGCCCGGTACTAATGTGACCAATAGTCCCGGTTCCAACGGCTAGGGCGCGGACATTATTAGTCTCGGTTTGTGGTGTACGTATAGTCTCAATTTGTGTCACAAACCGGGACTAAAGGGGTGATGGCCGGCTGGTGTCAGGCCGGGGCCCCCCGAGCCCCTTTAGTCTCAGTTTGTGACACAAACTGGGATTATAGATTAGACCTTTAGTCCCGGTTTGTGTCACAAACCGGGACGAAAGGGTTCTAACCTTTAGTCCCGGTTGGAGACACAAACCGGGACTAAAGGGCAATTTTCAAACTCTACACCCCCTATTGTCATTTCAATTTTGAAAAAAAAAACAAAAGAAAATGATCAAAAATTCAAAAATTAAAATCCTTCGAGATGTAATTATGTTACTACATCTACTAGTTAGGGAAATTTAAAAACATAAATTTAGACATGTTTTGCAAAAAAGTGTTATAAAAAAGTAAAAGACTATAACTTTTGCATACGATGTCGAAAAAGAACGTTAATATATCAAAATGTTCAGCATGAAAAGCCGGTTCCGACTTGACCACCGTAGGCCATTTTGCAAATTTTTTGAATCCTCAAATTCTGAAAGGAAAAAACGTTATGCTCAAATTTCAGTTTTTTTGAATTTTTGTTAAATCTGGTTAAACGGTGGTCAAACTACTTATTCAAGAAATATTAGTGTTACTAAATAATTATTCAAGAAATATTAGTGTTACTAAATAATTATTTCAGTTTTTTTAAATTTTGGTCAAGTCTGGTCAAACTGTGGTCAAACTACTTATTCAAGAAATATTAGTGTTACTAAATAATTATTGTTTTTTAGAATAATAGTTTCAAACTCAAACGGTAAAACGTGTGATTTCATGCTCAAGCTAAACTCCTGAGGGTTAATAGGATTGACAACTTACTATTGTGAGGAAAACAACAAGTGCAGACTTGGAAACTAGGGGGACAAGAACTCGAAAGTTAAGCGTGCTTAGGCTGGAGCAGTGAGAGGACGGGTGACCGGTCGGGAAGTTAGATGATTTTGAAGGAGTGCTCCACCTTGAGCAGTGATGAGTGGTGACTAGAGATTAAATTTTCAAAAAATTCAGAATTTTGAAAATCGAAAAAACACAAAGTTTTTTTTTCAAAAAAATCAATTTTTTTTT
This sequence comes from Triticum aestivum, assembly GCF_018294505.1. NCBI lineage: Eukaryota > Viridiplantae > Streptophyta > Magnoliopsida > Poales > Poaceae > Triticum > Triticum aestivum. The sequence continues at coordinate 20,504,311 of NC_057806.1, forward strand.
AAATCCGTTAGTCCCGGTTGGTGTTACCAACCGGGAATAAAGGTCCCCCAGCCCCCTGCGCGGGCTCGTGCCACGTGGTTGGCCTTTAGTACCGGGCCATGATGAACCGGGACTAAGGGGTGGGGGCTTTAGTCCCCACCCTTTATTCCCGGTTCCTGAACCGACACTAAAGGCCCTTACGAACCAGGACTAAAGCCCGATTTTGCACTAGTGTTGCCTCGGTATCTTGCTACTTCTTGAGCTTTCGTTGGTTTTTTCCTTGAAGAGGAAATGGTGATGCAGCAAAGTAGAGATAACGATTTTTGTTAGTTAAGAACCAATGTATCAGTCCAGTAGGAGAAGAATGCACAAATCACCAATGCCTGCATAAACAATCAAACACTTGCACCCAACGGGATAAAGGGGTTGTCAATCCGTTCACAATCACTTGCAAAAGTGAGATCTGATAGAGATAGATAAATAAAACTAAACAAAAGATAAAATATTTTTGGGTTTTTTGGTTTATAGATCTGAAAATAAAAGATTACAAAATAGTAGATCGAAAACTAATATAATGGAAAATAGACCCAGCGGCCATAGGTTTCACTAGAGGCTTCTCTCATGAAGACAAATAATACGGTGGGTGAACAAATTATTGTCGAGCAATTGATAGAAAAATGCAAAGTTATGACGATATCCAAGGCAATGATTATGCAATATAGGCATCACGTCTGTGTCAAGTAGACCGACTCCTACCTGCATCTACTACTATTACTCCACACATTGACCGCTATCCAGCATGCATCTAGAGTATTAAGTTCATAAAGAACGGAGTAACGCCTTAAGTAAGATGACATGATGTAGATGAATAAACTCATGCAATATGATGTAAACCCCATCTTTTTATCCTCGATGGCAACAATACAATACGTGCCTCGCTACCCCTACTTTGTCACTGGGCGAGGACACCGCAAGATTGAACCCAAAGCTATAAGTACCTCTCCCACTGCCAGAAAAAACAATCTAGTTGGCCAAACCAAACCGATTATTTGAAGAGAAATACAAAGACACCAAATCATGCATAAAAGAATTCAGAGAAGATTCAAATAATATTCACAGATAAGTTGATCATAAATCCACAATTCATCGGATCTCAACAAACGCACCGCAAAAGAAGATTACATCGGATAGATCTCCAAGAACATCGAGGAGAACATGATATTGAGAATCAAAGAGAGAGAAGAAGCCATCTAGCTACTAGCTATGGACTCGTAGGTCTGTGGTAAACTACCCACGCTTCATCGGAAGGGCAATAGAGTTGATGTTGATGCCCTCCATGATCGAACCCCCCCCCCCCCCCCCGCCCCACCCGGCAGGATGCCAGTAAAGGCCCCAAGATAGGATCTCACAGGAACAGAAGGTTGCAGCGGTAGAAAAGTGTTTTCGTGGATGCTTCTAGTGGTTTGGCAATATATGTGAATATATAGGACGCAGAACTAGTTCAGGGGAGTCACCAGGGGCCCACAAGGCAGGGGGCGCGCCCTACCCCCCTGGGCGCCCTCCCCCTTGTCGCTGCCTCGTGGCTCTTTCGACTTGAACTCCAAGTCTCGTGGGTGTCTTCTGGTCCAAGAAAAATCATCGTGAAGGTTTTATTCCGTTTGGACTCTGTTTGGTATTCCTTTTCTGCGAAGCTCAAAAACAAGGAAAAAAACAGAAACTGGCACTGGGTTCTAGGTTAATAAGTTAGTCCCGAAAATATATAAAATAGCATATTAATGCATATAAAACATCCAAAACAGATAATATAATAGCATGGAACAATCAAAAATTATAGATGCGTTGGAGACGTATCATATCCCGAGAGGTTGTATGTAACCACTAAACCTTAATGAGCTTGGAGCTCACGTACTTGATCTTTTTCTTTGACAACTTTGGATAGATCGAAGTTTTAGTCGGATGTTTGAATCCTTGCTTTATTTGCCGATGTGTTTTTGACGTCGGCAAGTTTTGGTTCGCGGCTAAGCCCGTCCACACTTGGATGAGTTTTTAAGTTAGGCGAATTCTGGTTCGCAGCTAAGCCCCCGAGTGAGGATGATGTTCCCCCACTCGAATGGGTTTTTAACTTAGGCGAATTCTGGTTTGTGACTAAACCTTGGAGTGAGGATGATGTTCTCACCGGATGAGTTTTTAACTTAGGTGAATTCTGGTTTGCGGCTAGGCCCTCGAGTGAGGATGATGTCCCCACTCGGATAAGTATTTTTATCTTAGGCGAATTCTGGATCGCGGCTAAGCCCCCGAGTGAGGAGGATGTCCCCAATTGGATGAGTTTTATAAACTTAGGCGAATTCTGGATCATGGCTAAGCCCACCCGTTGGGAGTGTATTAGTCTCCGAGTGTCTTGTGTCACCAGCGTGAGTCAGAGCATGTAGCCAAATTCGATGATATACAGGAAAAGTAAGACTTTAGTTCATCGAATGTCACTCAGATAACTATTACAATGCGAAAGTTAATCTAAGTAAAAAAAAATTGCGAAGCAGGTTCGCATTCCAAGCCCGGGGCTCTTCTATGTCGTTTGTCAGCAGGACTCCCGCCATTACTAGGCCAAGCTCATGCACGATGGCGGACGCTCGACACGTTTGACTCACCGGACACTATCGCTCCCACCTTAGACATCACGTGAGTAGGCCCTTCGTATCTTTCTGTGACCTCCAAGACGGAGCCAGGCAGATGGGCAGAGCAAGAGCTCTTAAAGTCTAGCCGGGCTAGCTTCTTCATTCTTCAATCAGGGGCTGGCTTCTTCCCTTATATACGATGTCTTAGATAGATAAACTTATTTCATCCATTCATTGATAAAGTCTTCGTGGGCTGTTCCGAGATCTCAAGGAGCACCAAGCTCAATACATGTAAGAAGAAAGAAAGCCTTCCACCTATGACTGCAACTGCTGGTACTTTATCTCTGTCGCTTTCAACTCCCCTCCTTCTCCCTTTGGTTTCTAGAGCAAGTGTTCAAGAATAATATATCTTGTGTAACTAATCTTTCTTATCGAAAGCTGGCCGAAGCGGAGTATGAGTAGAAGAACAAGGAGGAGAATAAGCAGGAGGAGGATGAGGAGGAGGAGGAGAAGGAGGAGGATGAGGCTGGCTCCTCGAGGGTGATCGAGATCAATTTGGAGGATGAGGTGAAGATTGAGACGATGAGTCGGGCTCCCACATAGACCAGGACAATCTCTAAAGTTCATAGTAGTTTATAGCCGAAGTATGTATCCGAACTATGTTTAAGTTTGTGTGCTTAAAACTTAGAATATTTGCAAATTTGGATCAAATTTGCAATGGTTTGGATGTTTTGGTGACCATAGAGCAGCTATTGGAGTAGCAGTGCCCTATTATAAGGTTGTTGCTGAAGCATAAAGAAAAATTCAGGTGATTTAAAACCAATTTTTTGGTGCTCTATAACTACTTTTTGGTGTCGTGTTTTAGGCTGTTGTTGGAGATGCTCTAACCCCTCCACTTCTTTTTCTTTCAACATGCACACATATCACATCACCGCACTTGCCACCTCATCAACTTTACTATTTGTATTTCTCTAAAGATGTGTGAGAAATAATATTTAATTATACTCTACAAAAATTTTCAACTATATAACAATGAAATACTATAGATTGTATTGTAAATTCCGTTTCCTTTCTCATACTCATACAATGAAACTTCCTCAAATGCAATATAACAAAATTCCCACAATGACCCACAAGGTATCATCTACTTTTCAAATTCTGAAATACCATTTTCATCCGCGATGGACATGCCAGGGTTACCGGGAAAATACTTTTCAGTTACTTTATCCATGGCATTAGCTTCATTGTACAGTTCCAACGCTTCCTCCATGGTCTTGATCTCTGATAAACGCGCCAATCTGTCCCTAGGGTGGGGATGAGTAGTATCTAGGATCTGTTTCCATACAGAATAACCTCCAGCAATTGTAGCGTACTTCTTGGCGACCGCAAGGGCATGGTCTGGATGGAAACCGGCAGCCGCAAGTAGCAAGATTCCAATGTGATCAGCCTCTATCTCCATCCTACGTACATACACATGCAAAACAGGAGGGCTTCTAATTGATTAACAGAATGTACTTTGATGCATAGGTTGATATTAACGAGAGAATAAACAGTCATGGTGCTGTGAAAAGGGCTCGGGTGCGTAGAACATTACCTTTGTAAGAAGATCGGTCGCAGGAAGTCTGGTAACCACACACTATGTCCGATATCCGCTTGGTGCCTCGCAATGATGTGCCCAACCTAGAAAAATAAAGAGAAAAGTATGTTTTTGGTCCTTCAAGTTCCCACAAAGTATAGACTTGGTCCCTCAAGATTATTTGGTATATATTTGGTCCCTCAAGTCTCAAAACCGGATAAGTTTGGTCCTAAATCCGATTTTGAGCAAGTTGACCGGGTTTGACCACCACAAAACCGCCTGACGAATAGTAAATTTGAAAAAAAAAACGACAAAATTTTGCTAGAGCCCGTCCGGTCTCATTTCAGGACAAAATTTTCGTCACACCTTGCGCACGTAAGCATATTGGACCCCAAAAATTTCATAATTTTTTGATTTTGTTTTGACTTTTTTTCAAATTTACTATTCATTAGGCAGATTTTTTTGCCATGAGTTTCTCGAGTGCCGAAAGAGCCTGAAATTTTATTCACGTCTTGTGCACGTAAGGATATTCGACCCCAAAAAATTTCAGGATTTTTTGAAGATTCTTTTTCGAATTTACTGTTCATCGGGCGGTTTTGTGGCGGTCAAAACCGGTCAACGTGTTCAAAATCTGGTTTAGGACCAAACTTATCCGATTTTGAGACTTGAGGGACCAAATGTATACCAAATAATCTTAAGGGACCAAGCCTATACTTTGCGGAAACTTGAGGGACCAAAAACATACTTTTCTCAAAAATAAAATAAAATTACGGACATGACAACAACATCTCATCAGGTTGGAACTCGAATACTCCATAACTAAACGTAGACTCAACTGAAATTAAAGCGACTCGCAATGGCATCAAACATTTGGGTGCTACTTGTTGGATGGTTTTTTTTGAGGGGGGGGGGGGGGGGGGGGGAGCAAAAAAGGGAGGCCTCCCCTCCGATTTCATATAATGAAACCACATGGTCTTAGTTTTACAGCGAACTTGGTTCACTACTAAACGAAACTAGAACAAAGAAACGAAAAAAGACCAATTCCAGGATTACCAGCAAAGGGCGACAGACTTCAGCAACACAACTTGTTTGCGTCGAAGTGTTGCAGAAGAATGAACAATGTTGATCAAAGATCCATACAATCGTTTGCTTCATATATACTCCTACGTATAGTAATATCCAATGCAACACGCAGGCGAGATGTCATCTATTGAATTACTCCCTCCGTAGACAAATGTAAGACGTCCTGATTGCCGAAACGTGTTACATTTTTTTACCGAGGGAGTAATTCAATAGATGACATCTCGCCTGCGTGTTGCATTGGATATTACTATACGTAGGAGTATATATGAAGCAAACGATTGTATGGATCTTTGATCAACATTGTTCATTCTTCTGCAACACTTCGACGCAAACAAGTTGTGTTGCTGAAGTCTGTCGCCCTTTGCTGGTAATCCTGGAATTGGTCTTTTTTCGTTTCTTTGTTCTAGTTTCGTTTAGTAGTGAACCAAGTTCGCTGTAAAACTAAGACCATGTGGTTTCATTATATGAAATCGGAGGGGAGGAGGGGGCAGAAAATAAACCTAGGGTGGTGCGTGCGTGGGTAGATAGCGTACCTCATGCGCAAGAGCGAAGGCGATCTCGCCATCGGTCTTAAAGCAGTCGAGCAGTCCTGTGAACACTAAAAGCTTGCCTCCGGGCGCGTACATGGCATCGGCGGAAGTATGCCTGGCAAGGACCAGCTCCCAGCTGCCGTTGAGCCCATGGAGGTGCCTCGTGTCCGGCTGCGGCGCCCACGGCTTCTTCCCTTTGCGGGTGACGCGGAGCAAGGGGGCGTCACGGCTGTCGTAGATGCCGAGGCCGCGGTTGGCGGCGTGGATGATTCTGTCGGCGATGCGACGGACGCGGATGCTATCCGGATGGTGTGGGTCGACCATCCTATGCCTGTGGATGGACTTCAACTCGGCGGCGTATAGGGAGTCGCCAAGGTCGCGCTCCCCCTGGTGGGAGTAGACGACGAGGTGGTAGCGGTTGGTGCAGGGTACGACCTCGCAGGCGGCCAGCGCCGCGGCGCCCAAGCCGACGGCCGTCGCCGCCGTGGCCTTCCGAGGGTCGTGGTACCAACGGAACCGCCGGCGAAGCAGAGTCGACGGTGGACGGCGGAGTAGAGCAGGCGTGAGCGTGACGCGGGGGACAGAAGAAGAACACCAGTGAAGCAGGCGCTGCGGGGCGGCCGAGCGACGGAGCATCCGGAAGAGCGAGCACCACAAACGGTTCATGGTCGATCGATCGATCCTGCGGTGGAAATCTGCAGGCGCGGTTTAATTTGGAGTATCGATCGATGGAGTACGAATAGGGCTCTTCACCTGTCGTGTTTGGAACTAGTTTACTGCTCGTACTGTATTCGTACTGTATATGATTGAAAGGATCGCTCACGAGATCCGAGCTAGATACTATAACAGGTTAACGGGGGCCTGTCGCGACTCGGAGCCCAGCGACGGGTCGGAGTAATAATAGATCGTGGCTGCGATAGCTAGCTCAATCTTTGCTCTACGTCTTCCGAAAGAAATTCAGCACTACTATACGTTTGCCCAAACTAATAATTTAATAACGAAAGAATTCCTTAACACCCGTCTTAAATTTCATTTCCCTATTAGACACTGATTTTTTTTCTTCCTTATCTATTACCGTGTCTAAATTTTATACTCTCGTGGATTCTATTTACGACACTTTCGTCTTCTTCATCTCGTGTTAGATTGCACATAAAAAGACACTTTTGCCCCTCATTCTATGTGACCCCGCATTGTAGAACCAGATCAAGAGAGAAGAAATAGTTCATGCCTTTGGCCATCAATAATAAGTCTGTTTGGGTTTCTTTCTTTCCCAAGTACGCGAGTCGTCGTAACAGTTTTCGTTTAGAGACGGTCGATCGAATCGATCGCAGCTCTCCACGTTCATGTACAGTACGTATCCCCCCCCCCCCCCCCCCCCGCCCCCGCCCCCGCATCGCTAGACTAGATTGTTGGAAATCTGTATTGTCATGTAAACAATTGCTATTTTGGAATGAATACGATTTTGTTGTCCGATTGTAAATTGTGTTGTATCAAGAAAACAGGTTGTACAAAAATAGGGCTAATGGGTTGGACTAAAAATATAGGTAGGCTAATGGGCAGGAAAAAAATAAACAACTAATCGGTTGGACTGTCCACCAAAATTATTGGGCCAAATCCATAATTGGGCTGGCTAAAACATGGGCCAAGTTAATCTCCACGTCAGATCCACGTTGAAACCTTGTTAGGTCCATGTTGCATCCACGTCATGTAAATCGGTGACGATTTGTTCCGTCACAACCTAGTTTGGGCTTGGAGGGCCTGGGGCAGATCCATGACGGCCAAGAACCATCATGGAAGGTACGATGTCAAATTATGATGCGATATACATGACGAGTTTCAAATCCGTCATGGTTAGACGCATGACAAGATTTTGGCTGATCTATGACGGACTAGGACTGTTGTGTTTAACAAGTTTCTTGTAGTGTTAAGTTGGACTTGAGAAGGCTTTTGACATGCTAAACCATGACACCATTTTTGAAATTCTAAATTCGAGTGAACCTTGGGTTATCATGTGCTATTCCTTTTTCTTCGCGGTATTTTACAAACCCGAGGTGAGATGTATTGGTATCCATTTGAGTCATACACATGCTCACTATGCCGGTCTCCTCGTTACTAATTTTGTTCTTCTTTCTCGTTAACATGTTTTGGCATCCCCGTGACATAGTCACCTCTGTCTGGCCACTAGGATTATGGATGCCGTCACATCGAGAGGCCCCTAAGAATGTCTCTCCATCGTTGGAGGAGCAAATTTGACTCTCGATCTATTTAGTCCCTTGTCAAACTATTGGATGAACATGTAAGTTGCCGTTATGATCATTGTGTTACATATGAAGTTTGAGCAACCCCCAAGTCCACCGTATGTTAAGAAGTTACTATGATACTCTCATGGTCTAAGAAACTAAAACACATGTTATAACAATTGGCACATGTTATAGCTCAATATGATCGTTCTTCTAACGTCATATTCTCAAAGTTGTTTTAGGACTATCATTACACTTAACGATATTCTAAACTCTGGAAAACATGATCATCCACAACACTTGAGTTAGTCTTAGAGGCGAGACTAGAAATCTTATTTTTACCGTTTATCATTTCACACGTGCATACGAGTTTTCCACTTAATCGCACATTTCAGGATCATAGTAGTTATAACATAGAATATAAACTCTTAATTGTGAACATGTAAATATAATAATACAATATTATTGTCTCTAGGGCATATTTCCAACATGCACAAAGCGTACTTTGTTTTTTGTAATGCACACGTAAAAAAACCGAAAAAGGAGAGACTCCCGAGGAATCAAACTTGCAACCCGGCGTTGCTGGACTCCTCCTGCTAGACACTAGAACCGATAGTTGTTAGTGATAATCGAGAAGCACGCAAATATTTAACCACAGACCGCAGTGTCGACATTTGAAAACATTTTCTTGAAAATTGTTAGCTATTTTTGCAATTACAAACATTTTTTTAAGACACAATTTTTTTTTTGAAATCCCGAGACATTTTTAAAATGCGAACACTTTTTAAAAATGAGAAATGAGAATACAAGTATTATTTAAAGAAATATTTTTTTGAAAAAATGGGAACAAAGTTTGAAACCTGACAAAATTTTGAAGTGTGAACACTATCTGAAAAGTTAAAAAACGCGAAGAAATTATGAAACCTGAACAAATATGTAAGAAAAATGTTAGTGGCATCTACAAAGGTCATGAGTTTTAAAAAATGTGCGTGAAATGTGTGATTCAAAAAAAAAATCGTACATTCAAAAGAAACAGTAACACTTCAAAAATGTTCATGAGTTTAATAAATGTGTTTGCAACATTTACAAAAAGTGTGCATGGTGTAAAAAATGTTTTCGTAATATAAACAAATGTGTCATACCATTAAAAATATACATGACATGTATTTGAAAAAATATTAAAAATGTACATAGTGTATTTGAAAAATGTCGCAAGCGTACCAAAATATGTTTCATGTGTGTGCTAGAAATGTACATTGTGTATTAAGAAAAATTAGACACGTGTCAAAAATGAAATCGATTAAAATCAGCAAAGAAACAAAATGAAAAGAATAATACAAAAAGAAACAAATGAAAACCGAGAGTACAATAATTTTTTTTTAAAAATAAAGCACCAGTGAAAAGTAAAGTATAACGAAGGTAAGAAGAAAACCCTGATGAAAAAACAAAGTAAGACCAAATAAAACGAAAAAGAGAAGAAAAAAAACTAGAGCAAAGCGAACAAACCTACAACTACGCACCGTGCGTGGACCGGGCTCTGGTCGATCGCTCTCGGACATGGCCGGGCAGCCAGTATCATCAGTCCGACTCGTCGACCTACCCGCCGTGCGTGGACCGGGCTAGCTCCGAGTCGCGACAGGCCACCTTTAGTAGCCTATTATATACTGTATATAGCTACCTAAACTACTTCCAAACACGACAGGCGAAGAACCTCCTATACTCTCGATCGATAGGAGCAGCGTGTTATCGACCGACCATGAACCGTTTGTGGTGCTCGCTCTCCCACACGCTCCGCCGCTGCAGAGCTCCGGGCGCGCCGCAGCGCCTGCTTGACTGGTGGTGTTCTTCTGCCTCCCGCGTCACGCCCGCTCTACTCCGTCGTTGTCCACCGTCGACTGTGTCGAGGCCACTTCGTCTACAGTACCGTTGGTACGACGACCCTCGGAAGGCCATGACGGCGACGGCGATCGGCTTGAGCGCCACGGTCATGGCAGCCTGCCAGGTCGTGCCCTGCACCAACCGCTCCCACCTGGTCGTCCTCTCCGCCCAGAAGGAGCGCGACCTTGGTGAGTCCCATTTCACCGAGTTGAAGCACATCTACAGGCATAGGACGGTCGACCCACACCATCCGGATAGCGTCCGTGTACGTCTCATCGCCGACAAAATCATCCACGCCGCCAACCGCGGCCTTGGCATCTACGACAGCCGTGACGCCCCCTTGCTCAGCGTCACCCGCAAAGGGAAGAAGAAGCCGTGGGCACGGCAGCCGCACACGAGGCACCTCCATGGGCTCGACACCTGGGAGCTGGTCCTTGTCAGTGATGGTAGGATCGGAGCCACGTCCTCCCCCGGTGGCAGGATTTTAGTCTTCACCGGCCTGCTCGACTGGCTTAAGACCGACGGCGAGATCGCCTTCTGCATTGCACACGAGGTGAGGTTCCTACCGAACCGCAGGGTTTCATGTTCAGGTCCGATCTGACGACGTGCGTTGCTTTCGGTTATTTTCTCTAGATTGGGCACCACATTGCAAGGCACACAGCGGATATCACGAGTAGATTGTTGCTACCGAAATTCCTACGCCCAACCTTCATACGACGGTACATTTTTTTCTTACGACAGTACATACTATATACAATGACCGCTTCAGCATATATATTTCATGTTTAATTTTTTTTGAATAATTGTTCGTTCGTACTGGTTATTTGTGTTTTGCATTAAAAACATAATGATATATATGTTTAGAAAGTACTCCATACGTAAACTAATATAAGAGCGTTTACAAAGAAAGTATTAGTGTGTAGAGGTAGTCTCTTTGTTGCCAATCCTTCTCCCCTTTCAAAATAATTAATAATTTATTTAGATATAAACTTATTTAGCTTTGGAGTGTGTTATGTTACAAAAACATACTATGTCACCACAAACACCTCTCTTCTCATTAACTACTAGCCACATAAGCAAATTTGTCTAGGAATGTGTTATGTTACTTGCTATGTTAATCCCTCTATAACCAGCCTAACCGACCATCACCCGATTGAACTTGGTGAGTTCAGTCAAATTGGTCGGCTCAAAAAAGAAAGTTCAGTCAAATTCCAGTCACTATGTAACTTGCTTTTTTTTTGAGGAACTATCTAACTAGCTAGTATGGTAATGTTCAATGTGCCCCCTGGTAGAAACCCTTTTCCAGACTTAGATTGCTTACTTTGTTTAGTATGAAACCCATGCAAGTTTTTCATGTTAATTTGAAGCTCTCCTGATAATGTTGCCTATGTATGTAAATAGGGCTGAGATAGAGGCAGATCGCATTGGAATCTTGCTGCTCGCTGCTGCTGGTTTTCATCCAGACCATGCCCTTGCATTCGCTAAGAAGGCAGCTACAGTTGTACCAAAGTATTCTGTACTGAAACAGATGCTAGAAATTACTCATCCCCACCCTGAGGACAGACTGGCGCGTTTATCAGAGGCTAAGACCATGGAGGAAGCGCTTGAACTGTACAGAGAAGCTACTGCCAGGGATAAAGTAACTGAAAAATATTTCAGTAACCCAACCATGTAAGATATACCTTTTTGGGTGAATTCCATGCAAAGTCGGGCAAATGGTATTTTAATTATTTTTTAAGAGGTGTGTCCGTAAAGACATCTGATACTTAATATATGGCCTTAGATCTCTCCGCAAAGATAATGGTATTTCAATTTATGAAAATACCATCCAGTAAGATTAACTCTCCTAGTAACAAAGACTAAACTGATACCCCAAAACCCCCTGGTTACTAGTCTGGAGGTGGAACTTGAGGATTGTAGATGTTAAACTGTATATTGTTAGGGTATAGGAGGTTGCTAATATTGTACTTATCTCCTGTAACCAACTGTATCTTGTGCCCTAGTTGCACCCTATAAATACATCCTGAGGCCACCAGGTTTGGTGCGCCGATCCAATCTCTCTCTCTCTCTCTCTCTCTCTCTCTCTCTCT